>NC_091286.1:446794806-447106685 GCF_032444005.1 Ranitomeya imitator | reverse complement strand
CCAGCCGTGTGCATTCCTCAAAACACTGAAGGACTTGACACATGTCTTGAATCTTCGACCACTGCACACCTGACAACTCCATGTCTGCCATCCTACTGCCTGCCCGTGTATGTGTATCCTCCCACAAAAACATAACAGCCCGCCTCTGTTCGCACAGTCTCTGAAGCATGTGCAGTGTTGAGTTCCACCTTGTTGCAACGTCTATGATTAGGCGATGCTGGGGAAGGTTCAAAGAACGCTGATAGGTCTGCATACGGCTGGAGTGTACGGGCGAACGGCGGATATGTGAGCAAAGTCCACGCACTTTGAGGAGCAGGTCGGATAACCCCGGATAACTTTTCAGGAAGCACTGCACCACCAGGTTTAAGGAGTGAGCCAGGTAAGGAATGTGTTTCAGTTGGGAAAGGGAGATGGCAGCCATGAAATTCCTTCCGTTATCACTCACTACCTTGCCTGCCTCAAGATCTACAGTGCCCAGCCACGACTGCGTTTCTTTCTGCAAGAACTCGGACAGAACTTCTGCGGTGTGTCTGTTGTCGCCCAAACACTTCATAGCCAATACAGCCTGCTGACGTTTGCCAGTAGCTGCCCCATAATGGGAGACCTGGTGTGCAACAATGGCAGCTGCGGATGGAGTGGTTGTGCGACTGCGGTCTGTGGACGAGCTCTCGCTTCTGCAGGAGGACGAAGAGGAGGAGGAGGGGGTGCGAACGGCTACAGCCAACTGTTTCCTAGACCGTGGGCTAGGCAGAACTGTCCCAAACTTGCTGTCCCCTGTGGACCCTGCATCCACAACATTCACCCAGTGTGCCGTGATGGACACGTAACGTCCCTGGCCATGCCTACTGGTCCATGCATCTGTTGTCAGGTGCACCTTTGTGCTCACAGATTGCCTGAGTGCATGGACGATGCGCTCTTTAACATGCTGGTGGAGGGCTGGCATGGCTTTTCTGGAAAAAAAGTGTCGACTAGGTAGCTCGTAGCGTGGTACAGCGTAGTCCATCAGGGCTTTGAAAGCTTCGCTTTCAACTAACCGGTAGGGCATCATCTCTAACGAGATTAGTCTAGCTATGTGGGCGTTCAAACCCTGTGTACGCGGATGCAAGGCTAAGTACTTCCTTTTTCTAACCATAGTCTCATGTAGGGTGAGCTGGACTGGAGAGCTGGAGATCGTGGAACTAGCGGGGGTGCCGGTGGACATGGCAGACTGAGAGACGGTGGGAGATGGTATTGTTGCCGCCGGTGCCCTAGATGCAGTGTTTCCTACTACGAAACTGGTGATTCCCTGACCCTGACTGCTTTGGCCTGGCAAAGAAACCTGCACAGATACTGCAGGTGGTGCGGAAAATGGTGGCCCTACACTGCCGGAAGGGATGTTGCGTTGCTGACTAGCTTCATTGGCCGAGGGTGCTACAACCTTAAGGGACGTTTGGTAGTTAGTCCAGGCTTGCAAATGCATGGTGGTTAAATGTCTATGCATGCAACTTGTATTGAGACTTTTCAGATTCTGTCCTCTGCTTAAGGTAGTTGAACATTTTTGACAGATGACTTTGCGCTGATCAATTGGATGTTGTTTAAAAAAATGCCAGACTGCACTCTTTCTAGCATCGGATACCTTTTCAGGCATTGCAGACTGAGCTTTAACCGGATGGCCACGCTGTCCTCCAACAGGTTTTGGCTTTGCCACGCGTTTTGGGCAAGATACGGGCCCGGCAGATGGAACCTGTTGCGATGTTGATGCCTGCTGCGGCCCCTCCTCCTCCGCTTCAGAACTGCTGCCGCCTGCACCCTGTTCCCCCAATGGCTGCCAATCGGGGTCAAGAACTGGGTCATCTATTACCTCTTCTTGTAGCTCATGTGCAACTTCGTCTGTGTCACCGTGTCGGTCGGTGGTATAGCGTTCGTGATGGGGCAACATAGTCTCATCAGGGTCTGATTCTTGATCATTACCCTGCGAGGGCAATGTTGTGGTCTGAGTCAAAGGACCAGCATAGTAGTCTGGCTGTGGCTGTGCATCAGTGCACTCCATGTCAGATTCAACTTGTAATGGGCATGGACTGTTAACTGCTTCACTTTCTAAGCCAGGGACGGTATGTGTAAAGAGCTCCATGGAGTAACCCGTTGTGTCGCCTGCTGCATTCTTCTCTGTTGTTGTTTTTGCTGAAGAGGACAAGGAAGCGACTTGTCCCTGACCGTGAACATCCACTAACGACGCGCTGCTTTGACATTTACCAGTTTCACGAGAGGAGGCAAAAGAGCTAGAGGCTGAGTCAGCAAGATAAGCCAAAACTTGCTCTTGCTGCTCCGGCTTTAAAAGCGGTTTTCCTACTCCCAGAAAAGGGAGCGTTCGAGGCCTTGTGTAGCCAGACGACGAACCTGGCTCCACAGCTCCAGACTTAGGTGCAATATTTTTTTTCCCACGACCAGCTGATGCTCCACCACTACCCTCATTACCAGCTGACAATGAACGCCCCCGGCCACGACCTCTTCCACCAGACTTCCTCATTGTTTTAAAAACGTAACCAAACTAACGGTATTTGTTGCTGTCACACAACTTACACGGTGAGCTATAACTTCAGTATGATTTAGCTACCCCTTTACAGGTGAGTGAGAACACAACGAAAATCAGGCACAATGTTACACACTCTGTTGTTGGTGGCAACAAATGAGAGAGATGCCACACACGCAGGACTGTCACTGAAGCACAAATGTAAATATTAATCTCCCACTGATTTGATTTTTTTTTTTTTTTCAGGGAGACTTTAATAGAATAAAATGATTTTTTCAGGAAGAATTTAGAAACCAAATAAAATAAAATGATTTTTTCAGGGAGAATTTAGAAAACAAATAAAACAAAAAAAGGCTTTCTATGGCCCACTGAGTGAGAGATGACGCACACAGGAGTCAGGAGTGGCACACAAGCCCAGAGGCCAATATTTATCTCCCACTGATTGATGTAGTGATTTTTTCAGGTAGATTTTGGAACCCAAATCAAGCTAAAAAAATAATAGGCTTTCTATGGCCCACAATTGGAGAGAGAGAGAGAGATGGCACACCCAGGAGTCAAGACTGGCACACAAGCAGAAAGGGCAATATTAATCTCCCACTGATTTGATTTTTTTTTTTTTTCAGGGAGACTTTAGGAAAAAAAAATAATAGAATAAAATGATTTTTTCAGGAAGAATTTAGAAACCAAATAAAATAAAATGATTTTTTCAGGGAGAATTTAGAAAACAAATAAAACAAAAAAAGGCTTTCTATGGCCCACTGAGTGAGAGATGACGCACACAGGAGTCAGGAGTGGCACACAAGCCCAGAGGCCAATATTTATCTCCCACTGATTGATGTAGTGATTTTTTCAGGTAGATTTTGGAACCCAAATCAAGCTAAAAAAATAATTGGCTTTCTATGGCCCACAATTGGAGAGAGAGAGAGAGATAGCACACCCAGGAGTCAAGACTGGCACACAAGCAGAAAGGGCAATATTAATCTCCCACTGATTTGATTTTTTTTTTTTTTCCAGGGAGACTTTAGAAAAAAAAAATAATAAAAAAAAAATGATTTTTTCAGGAAGAATTTAGAAACCAAATAAAATAAAAATGATTTTTTCAGGGAGAATTTATAAAACAAATAATAGGCTTTCTATGGCCCACTGAGTGAGAGATGATGCACACAGGAGTCAGGAGTGGCACACAAGCCCAGAGGCCAATATTTATCTCCCACTGATTGATTTATTGATTTTTTCAGGTAGAATTTAGAACCCAAATCAACCAAAAACATAAATAGGCTTTCTATGGCCCACTATTTGTGAGAGAGATGGCACGCTCAGGACTGGCACACAAGCCCAGAGGCCAATATTAATCTCCCACTTTTTATTTTTTTTCAGGGAAAATTTATAAACCCAATAAAAAAATAATAAATAGGCTTTCTATGGCCCACTATCTGAGAGAGAGAGATGGCACGCTTAGGACTGGCACAGAAGCCCAAAGGCCAATATTAATCTCCCTTTTTTTTTTTTCAGGGAGAATTTATAAAACAAAAAAAAAAATAAATAAATAGGCTTTCTATGGCCCACTATTTGTGAGAGAGATGGCACGCTCAGGACTGGCACACAAGCCCAGAGGCCAATATTAATCTCCCACTTTTTTTTTTTTGTTCCAGGGAAAATTTATAAACCCAATAAAAAAAATAATAAATAGGCTTTCTATGGCACACTATCTGAGAGAGAGAGATGGCACGCTTAGGACTGGCACACAAGCCCAAAGGCCAATATTAATCTCCCTTTTTTTTTTCAGGGAGAATTTATAAAACCAAAAAAATAAAAATAAATAGGCTTTCTATGGCCCACTATTTGTGAGAGAGATGGCACGCTCAGGACTGGCACACAAGCCCAGAGGCCAATATTAATCTCCCACTTTTTTTTTTTTGTTCCAGGGAAAATTTATAAACCCAATAAAAAAAATAATAAATAGGCTTTCTATGGCCCACTATCTGAGAGAGAGAGATGGCACGCTTAGGACTGGCACACAAGCCCAAAGGCCAATATTAATCTCCCACTGATTGATTTATTGATTTTTTCAGGTAGAATTTAGAACCCAAATAAAGCAAAAAAAAAAAATAGGCTTTCTATGGCCCACTGAGTGATGATGCACACAGGAGTCAGGAGTGGCACACAAGCCCTGAGGCCAATATTTTTCTCCCACTGATTGATGTAGTGATTTTTTCAGGTAGATTTTAGAACCCAAATCAAGCAAAAAAATAAATAGGCTTTCTATGGCCCACTGACTGAGAGATGGCACACACAGGAGTCAAGAGTGGCACACAAGCCCTGAGGCCAATATTTTTCTCCCACTGATTGATGTAGTGATTTTTTCAGGTAGATTTTATAACCCAAATCAAGCAAAAAAATAAATAGGCTTTCTATGGCCCACTGAGTGAGAGATGGCACACACAGGGATGGCACTCTAGCAGAAATGTCAATCTTAATCTCCCACAAAAAAAAAACAAAAAAAAAAAAACAGGGAGTGTCCAACAATTACTAACTCCCTGCAGTAATCTCAGTCAGGTATGGCAGGCAGCAATAAGGAGTGGACTAATGCACAAATTAAATAAAAAGTGTGGACAAACAAAAAAGATAGCTGTGCAGAAAGGAAGGAACAAGAGGATTTGTGCTTTGAAAAAAGCAGTTGGTTTGCACAGCGGCGTACACACAGCAATGCAGCTATCAGGGAGCCTTCTAGGGCAGCCCAATGAGCTACAGCGCTGAGGGGAAAAAAAAAAAAGTAGCTTCCACTGTCCCTGCACACCGAAGGTGGTGTTGGGCAGTGGAAATCGCTACAGCACAAGCGGTTTGGTGGTTAATGGACCCTGCCTAACGCTATCCCTGCTTCTGACGAAGCGGCAGCAACCTCTCCCTAAGCTCAGATCAGCAGCAGTAACATGGCGGTCGGCGGGAACGCCCCTTTATAGTCCCTGTGACGCCGCAGACAGCAAGCCAATCACTGCAATGCCCTTCTCTAAGATGGTGGGGACCAGGACCTATGTCATCACGCTGCCCACACTCTGCGTTTACCTTAATTGGCTGAGAAATGGCGCTTTTCGCGTCATTGAAACGCGACTTTGGCGCGAAAGTCGCGTACCGCATGGCCGACTCCGCACAGGGGTCGGATCGGGTTTCATGAAACCCGACTTTGCCAAAAGTCGGCGACTTTTGAAAATGAACGACCCGTTTCGCTCAACCCTACTTGTGAATATATACCACCCAAATTCAACATAGCAAAAAATATGACCATTGGCCAGCATTTGATGTTTCTGCTGACGCTGAAAGTGGAGCACATCTGATCTGCTGTATCCACACCCCCTTTGGTGGCATTGTAAAATGTAATTATCTCCGTTTTTTTTTCTGCCCCAGTCCCAGGATCGATGGCAGCATCATCATGAAGTGTTGATAGAAGAAGTACGATTTTTTTGGCATGTGGTACATAGGAAACTAAAGCCTTTCCATTATGGAATGCAAACATACTGCTGTACTGTTGTCTCTCTTTCACACTTACAAACTGTGGCGGCAATTCCCTTTTGTTTTTTCTTACAGTTCCCACATATGACAGCTTCTGAATTTTCAGATAATCAATCAGATCACAACTTGTAAACCAATTGTCAGCTGTAATATTGCGACCCGATCCAAATAAGGGTTCAGACAGTCTTTTTACAACATCAATGGGTTTGTTGCTCACACAGTAAGGACCTTCTGGTTGTTTTCCTGCATAAACTTCCAGGTTGTAAGTGTAGGTCTTACTGGCATCAACAAGGGCATAAATTTTTATTCCATATTTGTTTGGCTTTGATGGAATATATTGACGAAAGGCACATCTACCACGAAAACCAGGGAGCATTTCGTCAATAGTGAGATTCTCTCCAGGGTAATAACTTTGTTTACAGTTTACAACAAATCTTTGAAATATATCACGAATTGGAGCAAGTCGGTCATGTGTTTTGCGTTCGGTTCGGGTAGTTCTGTCATCAAACCGAAGGCAACGAATTAGAATCTTGAATCTGTTTATGGACATAACAAGGCTAAATTTTTCAACTCCATCCCCATCTTTACCCCAAAGTTCCTCCAAACTTTGTCTATTTGCCCTATAAGCTCCTGCAAGGTACAGTAATCCAAAAAAAGCATGCAGTTCTATTTCATCTGTGGGCTTGATGGTTCTGTTGCAGATGTACTTGTCCTTTATAATGTCTATATATTGGTTGGTATATGTGACAATAGAGTCCAGAATGTCATCTGTAAATATACTGTTCCAGCATTCAACTGCAGTTTTTGCATTACGTGCAGTTCCTATTACTGCAGGAAGGTGAGTAATAATGTTTAAAGGTTCCCTACGTTTTTTCTGGAATGGTTTCTTGTTCCATTTAATATTTTTATCTTTTCCAATATCATATGATCCAACTTCTTCATCCTCACCACTGTCACCATCTTGCTCTGTTTCAGAATCCAGGACACATTCTTCCACCTCATCATGAGAATCAATCTCACTTTCCTCTCCTAAATCCTCATTCAGTGTGAGGTCTCTATCATCTAACAGCATGTTTGTTACTTCCTCAACATCAAGTTGTTTGGATAAATTGTACATTTTCCTCTCCATTTCAGCAGATAATCTGAAGCAAGAGAAGGAATATGTTAGGGAACTACTGTATATGCCTGAGCAGCACACTTTCTTTTATAAAATCTCCCTTATTTCTATGAAATATCCTCACATTTTGTGCTATACATTCATAAAACAAGCTAAATAAACTATTGTGATGAATAAAAACATAAAATACCAACCTTACTGAATGTGACGTATTCACATACAATGAGCCTGAGAGATCTGTGCAGCTATATCCTCTCCCCTGAAGCTCTGAAATCCAACTGTGATATCAGGTTTCACAGACCTTCAAGAGACAGGAGGCTACCTGGAGGGAGGGGGTTTCCTCACAATCTGGTGAGGAAGGAGAAATGAAAGTAAAAGAGAAGCGCCTGTCAGATCAGTTGTATGTGACGGAGGGTTAAATAGCAAACCTGTGGCTGATCCCAAAATTGGATAATTTTTTTTACTAGTTGAGAATTTGAGAAGCCACTACTTCTTCAATTTCAAAATGGTACACCTGTCCTCATTAAATAAAGAGAGAATTTTTGGACAGCATGTGAAAATATCTAGCAGCTATTGTTCCAGAGAAGCTGGCAAATTCAAATTTTAAACGATCTGCTAATCTGTATCCCCTAAAAAAAAATAAAAAAATTAATAAATTTTCAACTATTGAAAAAGTGTAAAGTTTTAATATTTTTATTTTTACATTTTCTTTTAAATGTACAAAATATGAGGAATGATTATAAAAGTTTTTACATTTTCAACTTTTAAACAATAGGCGAGCAGCTGCTGAAATTTGTAGAGAAAACCTAGCATACTGCAAGCTCACATTTTGACCGCAGTACTTGTATGCTGGATCTGCTCGCATGTGTTAGATGTCACTTCTTACCCCCCCTTTGCAAAAGGATAAAAGATAATGAAGTTTAGGATCACAGTGCAGTGCCGTTTTGCCGGTGACTGCAATGTGATAGCGAGATGTTAATAATGTCACCAAGAACCACTGTCAGTGCCGATTTTGTTAGTTGGCACTGTGCTGCTCACTGGTCTTTACAGAGATCTGAGTGGACATATCATATCATTGTGGCTTTAGCTCTCAGATCACAGTAATTCACAGTTCAATAGTCAGCAGTACAAATGATAAAATTATATATACAGCTCAGTGCACTGTATCACATATGATTGTATTAGATACACAGCTCAGCACACTGTATTCCATGTGGTAGGATTAGATATATGGCTATGTGGACTTTATCACACATGACTGGATGCTCCATACTGTATAATGGCTATGCAGTGCTACACATACTGTATAATGGCCCTACATGATGCTCCATACTGTATAATGGCCACACAGTGCTCCATACTGTATAATGGCCACACATGATGCTCCATACTGTATAATGGCCACACATGATGCTCAATACTGTATAATGGCCACACACGATATGGCCGTTATACCCCATATGGGTTGAAATTCATGGAGGGAAAAATGGTAACAAAATTCTCATTGGGGTGTGTTACAAACCCCCAAATATAACAGAAATCATGGAAAGTCTACTTCTAAAGCAGATAGATGAAGCTGCAACCCATAATGAGGTCCTGGTTATGGGGGACTTTAACTACCCGGATATTAACTGGGAAACAGAAACCTGTGAAACCCATAAAGGCAACAGGTTTCTGCTAATAACCAAGAAAAATTATCTTTCACAATTGGTGCAGAATCCAACCAGAGGAGCAGCACTTTTAGACCTAATACTATCTAATAGACCTGACAGAATAACACATCTGCAGGTGGTCGGGCATCTAGGAAATAGCGACCACAATATTGTACAGTTTCACCTGTCTTTCACTAGGGGGACTTGTCAGGGAGTCACAAAAACACTGAACTTTAGGAAGGCAAAGTTTGACCAGCTTAGAGATGCCCTTAATCTGGTAGACTGGGACAATATCCTCAGAAATAAGAATACAGATAATAAATGGAAAATGTTTAAGAACATCCTAAATAGGCACTGTAAGCGGTTTATACTTTGTGGGAATAAAAGGACTAGAAATAGGAAAAACCCAATGTGGCTAGACAAAGAAGTAAGACAGGCAATTAACAGTAAAAAGAAAGCATTTGCACTACTAAAGCAGGATGGCACCATTGAAGCTCTAAAAACTATAGGGAGAAAAATACTTTATCTAAAAAACTAATTAAAGCTGCCAAAAAGGAAACAGAGAAGTACATTGCTAAGGAGAGTAAAACTAATCCCAAACTGTTCTTCAACTATATCAATAGTAAAAGAATAAAAACTGAAAATGTAGGCCCCTTAAAAAATAGTGAGGAAAGAATGGTTGTAGATGACGAGGAAAAAGCTCACATATTAAACACCTTCTTCTCCACGGTATTCACGGTGGAAAATGAAATGCTAGGTGAAATCCCAAGAAACAATGAAAACCCTATATTAAGGGTCACCAATCTAACCCAAGGAGAGGTGCGAAACCGGCTAAATAAGATTAAAATAGATAAATCTCCGGGTCCGGATGGCATACACCCACGAGTACTAAGAGAACTAAGTAATGTAATAGATAAACCATTATTTCTTATTTTTAGGGACTCTATAGCGACGGGGTCTGTTCCGCAGGACTGGCGCATAGCAAATGTGGTGCCAATATTCAAAAAGGGCTCTAAAAGGGACCCTGGAAATTATAGGCCAGTAAGTCTAACCTCTATTGTTGGTAAAATATTTGAAGGGTTTCTGAAGGATGTTATTCTGGATTATCTCAATGAGAATAACTGTTTAACTCCATATCAGCATGGGTTTATGAGAAATCGCTCCTGTCAAACCAATCTAATCAGTTTTTATGAAGAGGTAAGCTATAGGCTGGACCACCAGGGGTGGATTAAGGGTAGCCAGGGCCCGGGCTGTTCAGACACTGTGGGCCCCCCGGGTCATGTGACGGGGGTCATGTGACGGGTGACGGGGGTCATGTGCCATACCCGAGCCAGATTATTCCAGAAAAATGGCCGGGCCCTACTCTACTGTAACCTATTAAATATTTGTTAAACTCTGCAATATAATTTAGGTATATTTTGACCAATAATATCACATACAAGGAACAAATACCACCGCACCATGACCAGACCACAAATTACAACCACAGTGATCGAATAATATCACATACAAGGAACAAATACCACCGCACCATGTCAAGACCACATATTACCATTTGGTGACCAAATAGCACATACAAGGGACAAATACCACAACACCATTTCCAGACCACATATTACCACCACATAGTGACTGAATACTACAATACTGATCAGTAATAAAAAAAGAAAACAAAAAACAAACAAACAAACACAATACTATAACACTATAAGTGCCAGTATTCACAGGAGATCTGTACTTAGTATGCAGTGTCTGTGTAGAGGTAATACAGAGATCACTGGTGGTATTATACACAGGAGCTCTGTATATAATGTATATGGAATACAGTGATCAATGGTGACATAGTACACAGGAGCTCTGTATATAGTATACAGTGTATAGTGTCAGTGTATAGGTAACACTGACTCACCAGTGACGTCTCTAGGTGAAGTCCTTCATCTTTCATCCAGCAAAGACCGCCATCATTTTTTCTAGCCAGGACTCGTTTCTGCAGGAAATAACACAGTTATCTCGAGCTCCACTTGCAGAACACATTACTTAATTTTTCACAACTTCTACATTACAACACGAAGAAAAAAAGGCGACAGTGTCACTCTGCACAGTAACAGGACCGCCCCCCCCCCATTTAAAACAGTATACTCAAAAAAATAAAATAAATACATCACTGCAGTAATAATATCCCTTAATTAGCCCCTATGGTAATAATATTCCCCACCCTGGCCCCGTGTGTCTCATTCCTGGCTCCAGCCATATGTTCTCCCATCCTGCACTCATGACTATCCATTCTACACCATATGATCTCCCCATCCTGCCCCATCTGTCTCCATCGTATCCATCCTGCCCCATTATCCAATCCTGCCCCGTGTCTCCAATCATGCCACGTGTCTACATTCTGCCCATGCCTCCAGTCCTGCCCCCAGTGTGTCCAGCAATCTGCCCCAGTGTGTCCAGCATATTACCCCCAGTGTGTCCAGCAATCTGCCCCAGTATGTCCAGCATATTGCTCCAGTGTGTCCAGCATTGCCCCCAGACAGTGTGTCCAGCAATCTGTCCCAGTGTCTCCAGTATTGCCCCCAGTGTGTCCAGCAATCTGCCACAGTATGTCCAGCATTGCCTCCAGACAGCGTCCAGCAATCTGCCCCAGTGTATCTAGCATATTACCCCCAGTGTGTCCAGCATATTACCCCCAGTGTGTCCAGCATATTACCCCCAGTGTGTCCAGCATATTACCCCCAGTGTGTCCAGCAATCTGCCCCAGTGTGTCCAGCATATTACCCCCAATGTGTCCAGCAATCTGCCCCAGTATGTCCAGCATATTGCCCCAGTGTGTCCAGCATTGCCCCCAGACAGTGTGTCCAGCAATCTGCCCCAGTGTCCAGCATTGCCCCAGACAGTGTGTCCAGCAATCTGCCCCAGTGTGTCCAGCAATCTGCCCCAGTGTGTCCAGCAATCTGTCCCAGTGTCTGACTCCAGCATATTGCCCCCAGTGTGTCCAGCAATGTGCCCCAGTGTCCAGCATTGCCCCCAGACAGTGTCCAGCAATTTGCCCCAGTGTGTCCAGCAATCTGCCCCAGTGTGTCCAGCATATTACCCCCCGTGTGTCCAGCATATTACCCCCAGTGTGTCCAGCAAATTACCCCCAGTGTGTCCAGCATATTACCCCCAGTGTGTCCAGCATATTACCCCCAGTGTGTCCAGCAATCTGCCACAGTATGTCCAGCATTGCCCCAGACAGTGTCCAGCAATCTGCCCCAGTGTGTTCAGCATATTACCCCCGTGTGTTCAGCATATTACCCCCAGTGTGTCCAGCATATTACCCCCAGTGTGTCCAGCATATTACCCCCAGTGTGTCCAGCATATTGCCCCCAGTGTGTCCAGCATATTGCCCCAGTGTGTCCAGCATTGCCCCCAGAAAGTGTGTCCAGCAATCTGCCCCAGTGTCTCCAGCAATCTGCCCCAGTGTCTCCAGCAATCTGCCCCAGTGTCTCCAGTATTGCCCACAGTGTGTCCTCCAGCAATCTGCCCCAGTGTCTCCAGTATTGCCCCCAGTGTGTCCTCCAGCAATCTGCCCCAGTGTCTCCAGTATTGCCCCCAGTGTGTCCTCCAGCAATCTGCCCCAGTGTCTCCAGTATTGCCCCCAGTGTGTCCTCCAGCAATCTGCCCCAGTGTCTCCAGTATTGCCCCCAGTGTGTCCTCCAGCAATCTGCCCCAGTGTCTCCAGTATTGCCCCCAGTGTGTCCTCCAGCAATCTGCCCCAGTGTCTCCAGTATTGCCCCCAGTGTGTCCTCCAGCATTGGCCCAGTGTGTTCTCCAGCATTGCCCCAGTGTGTCCTCCAGCATTGCCCCCCAGTGTGTCCACCGTAACCGTTAGCTTATCAAAAAAAAAAACAAAAAAAAAAAACAGTCTCCTCACCTGTCCGCGCTCCAGGCGGCGAGCTCCTTCCAGCAGCGCACACTCGCCGGCGACTGACAATGACATCAGCTGCCAGCCTCCAATTGGCTGGCGGCTGTTGTTGTTAACTATTGATGTGCGGGCGCGCGCCCGCACATCAATAGGAAACCGCCGCAGCGCCGGAAGGGGCCCGGTGAGCAGAGGAGAAGGGGCCCAATGCGGGCCCCCTCTCTCTGCCCACCGGATCCGGGGGCACATACATGCCGACCCGGCGGTGGGCATTCAATCACAGACGATTAGTGGAGGGTCAATCTGTGCGGCAGCCCAGGGCCCCCCCAGACCACTGGGCCCTGGGCTACCGCCCATATTGACCCTCTGATAATCCGCCCCTGTGGACCACGGTGAGTCATTGGACGTGGTATATCTCGATTTTTCCAAAGCGTTTGATACCGTGCCACACAAGAGGTTGGTACACAAAATGAGAATGCTTGGTCTGGGGGAAAATGTGTGTAAATGGGTTAGTAACTGGCTTAGTGATAGAAAGCAGAGGGTGGTTATAAATGGTATTGTCTCTAACTGGGTCGCTGTGACCAGTGGGGTACCGCAGGGGTTGGTATTGGGACCTGTTCTCTTCAACATATTCATTAATGATCTGGTAGAAGGTTTACACAGTAAAATATCGATATTTGCAGATGATACAAAACTATGTAAAACAGTTAATACAAGAGAAGATAGTATTCTGCTACAGATGGATCTGGATAAGTTGGAAACTTGGGCTGAAAGGTGGCAGATGAGGTTTAACAATGATAAATGTAAGGTTATACACATGGGAAGAAGGAATCAATATCACCATTACACACTGAACGGGAAACCACTGGGTAAATCTGACAGGGAGAAGGACTTGGGGATCCTAGTTAATGATAAACTTACCTGGAGCAGCCAGTGCCAGGCAGCAGCTGCCAAGGCAAACAGGATCATGGGGTGCATTAAGAGAGGTCTGGATACACATGATGAGAGCATTATACTGCCTCTGTACAAATCCCTAGTTAGACCGCACATGGAGTACTGTGTCCAGTTTTGGGCACCGGTGCTCAGGAAGGATACAATGGAACTAGAGAGAGTACAAAGGAGGGCAACAAAATTAATAAAGGGGATGGGAGAACTACAATACCCAGATAGATTAGCGAAATTAGGATTATTTAGTCTAGAAAAAAGACGACTGAGGGGTGATCTAATAACCATGTATAAGTATATAAGGGGACAATACAAATATCTCGCTGAGGATCTGTTTATACCAAGGAAGGTGACGGGCACAAGAGGGCATTCTTTGCGTCTGGAGGAGAGAAGGTTTTTCCACCAACATAGAAGAGGATTCTTTACTGTTAGGGCGGTAAGAATCTGGAATTGCTTGCCTGAGGAGGTGGTGATGGCGAACTCAGTCGAGGGGTTCAAGAGAGGCCTGGATGTCTTCCTGGAGCAGAACAATATTGTATCATACAATTATTAGGTTCTGTAGAAGGACGTAGATCTGGGGATTTATTATGATGGAACATAGGCTGAACTGGATGGACAAATGTCTTTTTCCGGCCTTACTAACTATGATGCTCCATACTGTATAATGGCCATACATGATGCTCCATACTGTATAATGGCCACACATGATGCTCAATACTGTATAATGGCCACACATGATGCTCAATACTGTATAATGGCCACACATGATGCTCCATACTGTATAATGGCCACACATGATGCTCCATACTGTATAATGGCCACACATGATGCTCAATACTGTATAATGGCCACACATGATGCTCCATACTGTATAATGGCCACACATGATGCTCAATACTGTATAATGGCCACACATGATGCTCCATACTGTATAATGGCCACACATGATGCTCAATACCATTTACCAAAACTATATATATTTAGTTGTGAAGTGGTTCAGTGACATTTTCACACCAATTTTGAACTTTTGTTTGGTGTTTTCTCCATATACTGCCTATTATTTTTGTTCTTTCTTACTATTATTTATTAATTGTATTATTCTTACATTTGAATAAATAAAGTATATATGGATTCTAGACTCCCGATTCTTTAGAATCGGGCTGCCATCTAGTACTGGAAACAGGAACACATGGGCCATCTAGTACTGTATAATGGCCACACATGATGCTCAATACTGTATAATGGCCCCACATGATGCTCCATACTGTATAATGGCCATACATGATGCTCAATACTGTATAATGACCACACATGATGCTCCATACTGTATAATGGCCACACATGATGCTCCATACTGTATCATGGCCACACATGATGCTCAATACTGTATAATGGCCACACATGATGCTCCATACTGTATAATGACCACACATGATGCTCCAAACTGTATAATGGCCACACATGATGCTCCATACTGTATAATGGCCACACATGATGCTCAATACTGTATACTGGCCACACATGATGCTCCATACTGTATAATGACCACACATGATGCTCCATACTGTATAATGGCCACACATGATGCTCCATACTGTATAATGGCCACACATGATGCTCAATACTGTATAATGGCTTGAATGGCGGTCGGTCGGGAGGTGACCCAGGACTTAAAATAAAACCTTGCTCAGGTGCCACCCCCCCGCACCGTCCCCACCCTAGGCACGTGCCCTCAAATGCCTAGTGGCAAACATGGCTCTGACTGGATTAGATACATGGCTATGGGGTACTGTTTTACACATGATAGGATTAAATACACAATTCAGTAGTCAGTATCACACAGGATTAATTGCACAGCTCATCTGACTGTATCACACATGGATTATATCACACATGATCGAATTAGATATTTGGCTCAGTAGACTGTATCACACATGATCGGATTAAATACTTGGCTCAGTAGAATGTTTCACACATGATCAGATTAGATACATGGTTAAGTGGACTGTATCACGCATGATCTGATTAGATATACAGCTCAGCAGACTCTAACATATATGCTTGGATTAAATACACAATTTAGGGGACTATATCACAAATGATCGGATCAAATACATGGCTCAGCAGACTATCACACATTATTGGCTTAGATACTCGCCTCAGTAGGCTGTATCACACATGATTGGATTAAATACTTTCCTCAGTACACTGCATCATACATGATTGGATTAGATACTCGGCTCAGCAGACTGTATCACACATGATTGGATTAGATACATGGTTCAGGGGACTATATCACATATGATCAGATTAGGTACTCGGCTCATTAGACTGTATCACACATGATTGAATTAGATACATAGTTCAAGGGACTGTATCACGTCTCAGTGATCTATATTATCCATTCCTACATGATAGGGTTTGATACGCGACTCAGCAGACTGAATGACACGATAGAATTAGATACACGATAGGATTAGATACACTGATCTGAAGCACACGATAGGATTAGATACACTTCTGTGCGGACTGTATCACACTTAATAGAATTAAATACATGGCTCTGCGGATTGGATCACACATTATAGGATTAGATACATGGCTTTGCGGACTGTATCACACATTATAGATTAGATACACAGCTATGTGGACTGTATCACACATTATAGGATTAGATACACAGCTCTGTGGACTGTATCACACATTATAAAATTAGATACACGGCTCTGCGGACTGAATCACACATTATAGATTAGATACACGGCTATGTGGACTGTATCACACATTATAGATTAGATACACGGCTATGTGGACTGTATCACACATTATAGATTAGATACACGGCTATGTGGACTATCACACATTATAGGATTAGATACACGGCTCTGCGGACTGAATCACACATTATAGATTAGATACACGGCTATGTGGACTGTATCACACATTATAGATTAGATACACGGCTCTGTGGACTGTATCACACATTATAGATTAGATACACGGCTATGTGGACTGTATCACACATTATAGATTAGATACACGGCTATGTGGACTGTATCACACATTATAGATTAGATACACGGCTCTGTGGACTGTATCACACATTATAGATTAGATACACGGCTATGTGGACTGTATCACACATTATAGGATTAGATACACGGCTCTGCGGACTGAATCACACATTATAGATTAGATACACGGCTATGTGGACTGTATCACACATTATAGATTAGATACACGGCTCTGTGGACTGTATCACACATTATAGATTAGATACACGGCTATGTGGACTGTATCACACATTATAGATTAGATACACGGCTCTGTGGACTGTATCACACATTATAGATTAGATACACGGCTCTGTGGACTGTATCACACATTATAGATTAGATACACGGCTATGTGGACTATCACACATTATAGATTAGATACACGGCTATGTGGACTGTATCACACATTATTCTATTCAGACACACATAGGTTTCTGTGCTGTACGTGAATAGTTCTCCATGGATAATTATTATCTGGACAGTTTTATATCATGGAGGTTGTGCTTATAATTTGCTGAACATTAAGGTTTGCATGTAGCTAAGTTACAGTTGATAATTCTATTAAATAAATTTGTCACTACGATTAATCATTGTAATGCAGCCATTTTTTACTACCACCTGTTATTCACACAGAAGTGTTTGTTATAATACAGCTACCATAGAAATACTGACATCTATAGATAGACACCATTCCACTTCCATCTGTTATGAGAACTTTAAATATCTGTAATTGGGATGTATAGCGCCCCCTGAGTGTTTATTGTAGGAGATTGAGTCTGTGTGAGATAATATTGTCATTAAAATAATGTTTAAATCACTGCCTTATTTCTTTGTTGGTCCCCATAATGGATAATGGTAAAAAATACACATTTTACACATGAGCATGGATACTTACCCTGTCTAGGAAAGAAACAAGTCTGAAAAAGGTACATGGAAGTCACTCTGACAATTCTTTCTTATAGTTAGCAGTTATTCTTATATCATACAACGTTTCAGCTTTAACTGAAGCCTTTTTTGTGTTTAAAGGGGTTGGGGTTGTCCATATGAAAATACTGTATATCTTTAGATGTGTCCTTAACCCCTTCAAGTCGCGGCCTTTTTTCGTTTTTGCGTTTTCATTTTTCACTTCCCTCCTTCCCAGAGCCATAACTTTTTTATTTTTCCGTCAATATGGTTATGTGAGGGCTTATTTTTTGCGGGACGAGTTGTACTTTTGAACGACACCATTGGTTTTACCATATCTTTTACTAGACAACGGGAAAAAAATTCCAAGTGCGGTGAAATTGCACAAATAGTGCAATCCCACACTTGTTTTTTGATTGGCTTTTTTGCTAGGTTCATTAAATGCTAAAACTAACCTGCCATTGTGATTCTCTAGGTCATTACGAGTTCCTAGACATCTAACATGACTAGGTTATTTTTTATTCAAGTGAAAAAAAAATCAAAACTTTGCTTAAAAAAAAAAAAAAATTGCCATTTTCCGATACCCGAAGCGTTTCCATTATTCGTGATCTGGGGTCGGGTGAGGGCTTATTTTTTGTGTGCCGAGCTGACATTTTTAATGATACCATTTTGGTGCAGATACGTTCTTTTGGTCGCCTGTTATTGCATTTTAATGCAATGTCACGGCTACCAAAAAAACGTAATTCTGGCGTTTCGGATTTTTTTCTCGCTACGCTGTTTAGTGATCAGGTTAATGCTTTTTTTTAATCAAATACGTGTAAGTTTTTTTTTTAAACTGTTTTATTTAGGGTGGGGCGAAAGGGGGGTGATTTAAACTTTTATATTTTTATATTTTTTTCATATTTTTAAAAACATTTGTTTTTTACTTGTGCCATGCTTCAATAGCCTTCATGGGAGGCTAGAAGCTGGCATAGCCTGATCGGCTCTGAAATGCAGGTGTGCTGTGAGCGCCGACCACAGGGGGGCGCTCACAGCAGGCCGGCATCAGTAACCATAGAGGTCTCAAGAACATCTATGGTTACCTTCCTGATGCATCGCCGACTCCCCGATCATGTGACGGGGGTCGGCGATTACATCATTTCCGGCCGCCCGGCCAGAAGCGCCGGTTAAATGCCGCTGTCTGCGTTTGACAGCGGCATTTAACAGGTTAATAGCGGCAGGTGAATAACGATTTCACCCGCCGCTATTGCGCGCACATGTCAGCTGTACAAAACAGCTGACATGTCGCGACTTTGATGTGGGCTCACCGCCAGAGCCCACATCAAAGGGGGTGACACGGCATGCACAGTACTAGTACGGCGCATGTCGTGAAGGGGTTAATATAATTGTATACAACTTACTAATAAACAATAATATGTACCAAGCCAACACCCACAGGTAGTAACACTAATCAAAAGATCGGTATGTGAGGGTGTGAGGAAGCATAGAGAGGGTTCAGTGCAAAAGTAGTGAAACTCATGTCAAGAAAAAAGCACCAAAAGAGAATCAATGTACCCAAAAATTGCAAAACTTTATTGATTTACAATAAAACACAAGTTAAAAAACATAAGGAAAATCACAGGGAGATGACAGTGGTGATGGACCCACGGCAGGGCCGGCTCCAGGTTTTCATGGGCCCTGGGCGAAAGAATCCCGGGGGGCCCCTTTAACACATACCACAATTCATAATGCATGTATACGGCAATATAAGTAATAATAAGTAATAAGTAATATAGGTATAGTATAATGCCAAATATTTCACTTACTTCTTACTTTACATGAGTGATATCTATTGTACATTCTACACTAGCTCAGAAACCGGACAGTATAGTCCTCTATACAGAATAATGAGTCCCATATATTGCTCCAAACAGAATAATGAGCCCCATATATTGCCCCATACAGTATAATGGCCCCATATAGTGCTCCATACAGTATAATTGGCACCACATAGTCCTCTATACAGAATAATGAGCCCAATATTATGCTCCATACAGAATAATGAGCTTCATATAATGCTCCATACAGTATAATGGGCACCACAGAGTGCTCCATACAGAATGAGCCGCATATATTGCTCCATACGGAATTGACCCCATATAATGCTCCATACAGTATAGTGAGCCACATATAATGCTCCATACAGTATATGATCGGCCCCATACAGTATACTGAGTCCCATATGTTGCTCCATACAGAATGGGCTCCATATGATGTGCCATACAGAATGGGCCCCATATAATACTCCTTACAGAATGGGTCCCATATAATGCTCCAAAAATAATTGGCTCCATAAGATGCTCCATGTATAATGGGCGCCATATAATGCTCCATATATAATTGGCCATATAAAATGCATATATAATTAGTCCCATAAGATGCTTCATATACTATTGGCCCCATATACTGCTTCATATGTAATTGGCCCCATATACTGCTCCATATTGAATTGGCCCCATAAGATGCTCCATATTAAATTGGCCCCATATAATGCTCCCTATAGAATTGGCTTTATAAGATGCTCCCTATATTATTGGCCCCATAAGATACTCCATATAGAATTAGCCCCATAAAATGCTCCATATATATGGGCCCCTTCTGATGGTCCCCATATATTGCTCCAAATATAAAAAAAAATAAAAAATGAAATACCCACCTCTCATTGCTTGACGCTGCTCTGCTCTGGACTGCTCACCATTGGCGTCTTCCTGCTCTCTGTGCTGCGACTGCTCAGGCAGAGGGCACGCACTGGTGATATCATCGCGCCCTCTGACCTGAACGTCAGAGTCAGAGGATGGAAGACGCTGCAGCGCTGGAACCGGGAGAGGTAGGTATCGCAAGTGCCGGGGCCCGGAGTAGACCGGGGGTCCACGCGCGGGGGCTGGCACCATAGCGCGCCAGTGTCCCCGATGGCGAGTGTTCCCCCTGCCTGCTAAGGGCCCCGGCACTTGCCCGGGTGCGCTGGGTGCTGACGCCGGCCTTGACCCATGGTTGTAAGCAGGAATCAAAACCAAAGGCAAAGTAATCAAGCTGTAAAGATACAGGTCAGCTCAAAAGTGCATTGTGCATTTGTGCAACAAAGTGTTCTGTTATATAAATAACATGGATGTAAAGCACATCAAAGAGTGCAAAGTACACAAGAGCCACATGAAGTGACCATAAAGTAAGGTAATAATGTGCCTAGGGAATTACCTGCGGGTATCTTTACAGCTTGATTACTCTGCCTTTGGTTTTCTTTCCTGCTTACAACCCTGGGTCCATCATCTTTTTGGCTCACCATTTTCATCTCCCTGTCTTTCCTTATGTTTTTTTTTAACTTGTGTTTTATTGTAAATCAATAAAGTTTTGTAATTTTTTGGTACATTGGTTCTTTTTGGAACTTACTAATATATACCGGGATGTATTTACACAGCAGCGCCAATTCTCCAATTCTGGTGAGAGTAGAAAGCTTACTGTGTAAATACAGTTGTTCTCAAAAGTTTACATACCCCAGAAGAATTTTTGCTTTATTGGCCTTTTTTCAGATAATATGAATGATAACACCAACATTTTTTCTCCACTCATGGTTAGTGGTTGGGTGAAGCCATTTATTGTCAAACTACTGTGTTTTCTCTTTTTAAATCATAATGATAACCCAAAACATCCAAATGACCTCGATCAAAAGTTCACATACCCTGGTGATTTTGGCCTGATAACATGCACAGAAGTTGAGACAAATGGGTTTGAATGGCTACTAAAGGTAACATCCTCACCTGTGACCTCTTTGCATGTAATCAGTGTGTGTGCATAAAAGCGGAGTGAGTTTCTGGGATCCAGAGAGACTCTTGCATCTTTCATCCAGCCACTGACGATTCTGGATTGTGAGTTATGGGGAAAGCAAAAAAATTGTCAACTGATGTACAGGAAAAGGCAGTTGAGCTATATAAAACAGGAAAGAGGTACTAAAAGATATCCAAGGAATTGATAATGCCAGTCAGCAGCGTTCAAACTGTGATTGACAAATGGAAAATCAGGGACTCTGTAAAAACAAAACCACGGTCAGGTAGACCAACAAAAATGTTGTCCACAACTGCCAGGAAAATTGTTCAAGATCCAAAGAAAAACCTACAAATAACATCAGCTGAAATACAGGACTCTTTGAAAACTAGCAGTGTGGCTGTTTCAAGATGCACAATAAGGAGGCACTTGAAGAAAAATGGGCTGCATGGTGGAGTCACCAGGAGAAAGCCATTACTGCCGCAAAGTATCTCGCCTACAATACGCAAAACAGCACAGAGACAAGCCTCAAAACATCTGGAAAAAAGTAATTTGGAGTAATGAGATCAAAATGGAACTTTTTGGCTACAACCATAAATGTTACATTTGGAGAGAAGTCAACAAGGCCTATGATGAAAGGAACACCATTCCTACTGTAAAGTACAGAAGTGGATCACTGATGTTTTGGGGGATGGGTGAGCTACAAAGGCACAGGAAACTTGGTCAAAGTTGAAGGAAAGATGAATGCAGCACGTTATCAGTAACTACTGGTGGCAAATTTGCACTCATCAGCCCGGAAGCTAAGCATGGGACATAATTGGAGGT
This sequence comes from Ranitomeya imitator, assembly GCF_032444005.1. Classification (NCBI taxonomy): domain Eukaryota; kingdom Metazoa; phylum Chordata; class Amphibia; order Anura; family Dendrobatidae; genus Ranitomeya; species Ranitomeya imitator. The sequence goes on along the minus strand of NC_091286.1, from coordinate 447,084,475 downwards.
TCCAACATGACAACGATCCAAAACACAAGGCCAAGTCAACCTGTCATTGGCTCCAGCAGAACAAAATGAAGGTTCTGGAGTGGCTATCTCAGTCTCCAGACCTCAATATCATTGAGCCACTGTGGGGAGATCTCATGCAGTTCATGCTAGACAGCCCAGGAATTGACAGGAACTGGAGGCTTTTTGCCAATAAGAGTGGGCAGTTTTACCATCTGAGAAAATAAAGAACCTCATCCACAACTACCATAAAAGACTTTAAGCTGTCATTGATGTTAGAGAGGGAAAAAGTTTTTAGTCAGCCAGCAATTGTGCAAGTTCTCCCACTTAAAAAGATGAGAGAGGCCTGTAATTGACATCATAGGTAGACCACAACTATGAGAGTCAAAATGAGGAAACAAATACAGAAAATCACCTTGTCTGATTTGACAAGTTTTATTTTACAAGTTATGGTGAAAAATAAGTATTTGGTCACCTAAAAACATGCAAGATTTCTGGCTCTCACAGACCTGTAACTTCTTCTTTAAGAGGCTCCTCTGTCCTCCACTCATTACCTGTAGTAATGGCACCTGTTTGAACTTGTTATCAGTATAAATGACACCTGTCCACAACCTCAAACAGTCATGCTCCAAACTCCACTATGGTAAAGACTAAAGAGCTGTCGAAGGACACCAGAAGCAAAATTGTAGCCCTGCACTAGGCTGAGAAGACAGAATCTGCAATAGGCAAGCAGCTTGGTGTGATGAAATCAACTGTGGGAGCAATAATAAAAAAAAAAATGGAAGACATACAAGACTGATAATGTCCCTCGATCTGGGGCTCTATGCAAGATTTCACCCTGTGGGGTCAAAATGATCACAAGAATGGTGAGCAAAAATCCCAGAACCACACGGGGGGGACCTAGTGACTGACTTGCATAGATTTGGGATGTAGCAAAGGCTAGCATCAGTAACACACTATGCCACCAGGGATTCAGATCCTGCAGTGTCAGACGTGTCCCCCTGCTTAAGCCAGTACATGTCCGGGCCTGTCTGAAGTTTGCTAGAGAGCATTTAGATTATCAAGGAGAGTATTGGGAGAGTGTCGTATGGTCTGATGAAACCAAAGTAGAACTGTTTGGTAGAAATTAAACTCGTCGTGTTTGGAGGGGACAGAATGCTGAGTTGCATCCAAAGTTTTGAGGATTTTTTTAAGTTTCAACACCTTTCCAACGTGGGGCGTAATAGTATGCCCACGTCGGAATCAATCCCTTTGATGTGGTCTTCGGCACTAAGCCCAAAACTTGTAGCCGGATTGCTATGAGCGCTGCCCGGTGGTCGGCGCTTATAGCAAGTGAGCAATTCTGTTACACACAGGCGATCTGATCATCGCTTGTGTGTAGCAGAGGAGATCAGACAACTGAAGCTTCTAGTCTCAAATAGAGACTATTAAAGCATGCAAAAAGTAAAAAAAATGTTTTTAAAAATATAAAAAAAAAAAATATAAAAGTTCAAATCACCCCCCTTTCGCCCCATTCAAAATAAAACAATAAAAAAATCAAATATACACATATTTGGTATTACCGCGTTCAGAATCGCCTGATCTATCAATATAAAAAAGAATTAACCCGCTTGCTAAACGGTGTAACAGGAAAAAATGAAAAACTTCAGAATTATGTTTTTTTGGTCGACACTACCTTACAATAAAATGCAATAACGGGCGATCAAAAGATCGTATTTACACCAAAATGGTATCAATATAAATGTCAGCTCGGCATGCAAAAAATAAGCCCTCACACAGCCCCAAATCCCGAAAAATGGAGACACTACAGGTTTCAGAAAGTGGCGCCTTTTTATTTTTTTTAACCAAAGTTTGGATTCTTTTTTCACTACTTAAATAAAAAAAGAACCTAGACATGTTTGGTGTCTATGATCTGGAGAATCATAATGGCAAGTCAGTTTTAGCATTTAGTGAATATGTTAAAAAAAAACCATCAATTGTGAAATTGCACTTTTTTTTCCCATTTTCCAGTACACGATATGTTAAAACCAATGGGGTCATTCAAAAGTACAATTTGTTCCACAAAAAAAACAAGCCCTCACATGGCCATTTTGACTAAAAAGTAAAAAAAGTTATATCTTTGGGAAGAAGGGGATCAAAAAACAAAAACGAAAATACGAAAAACTAAGGGGTTAAAATAGCTTTGAGGCATGTTTTGGATTGCTTAATGTATACAAGATCAAAATCACAGTCAGCACATGAATACAGGACCAAACCCACTGTCAGCACATGAATACAGTACCAGAACCACCGTCAACCCATTAATGCAGCTCCAGAACCACTGTCAACACATAAATGCAGTGCAAGAACCACCGTCAGCCCATTAAGGCAGCACCAGAACCACTGTCAGCACATGAATGCAGCGCCAGAAACATGTTCAGTACATGAATGCAGTGTCAGAAGCACCAGCAGTACATGAATAAATCACCAAGCTTAGTACAGCGATTAACTGCAATGTCAGGTCAGACCCATGAACAATTGCGCCACAAAAAACGTACAACTCCCAAATTGTCTTTAATAGTGAATAGCGAGCAATAAAATGCTTGAGTGTTTGTTTCTCAAATTTAGCAAGTTGGACAATCAGACGGGCTCGACTTGAGTACTGATTATAATGGAAATGAATGGGAAACTCAAGCATTTTTCAGGAGGGCTGGAGGGCATGAAATTGCTGAAATACATGTAAACTAAACTTAAATGGAATTGGAACAGCATGGGAAAGGCGCCTGGATGCATCTCTGACACCCAGGTCACTGTTAGGAACCAAAATAAATAAATAAATAAATAAATAAATAAATAAAATAAAACGATGTGGTTCCCCCCTATATTTGATAACCAGCCAAACTAAAGCATGTCTGGGTATCAAAAATGTTTTTGTGTGTTTTTTTTCTTTTAACTTTCTGGGTTAGTAATGGGGGTGTGTGATTAATGCATCACCATAAATAACCCCTGGGATTGATGCCAACTGACACTACACAGCTAACATCAAGCCCCAAAAATATTACCCTGCTTGACAATGCAGAATGGCAATCTGGAAGAGCCAGGCAGCGTGCCAGAGTTGGCGCATCTAATCTAGTGTGCCCTGGGGCATCTGCGTGCTGGTATTTTTAGGGTGGGAAGGGGCAAATATCCATGGACTTTCCCAGCCTGATAATATAAGCTCATAGCTGTCTGCTTTACATGGGCTGGTTATCAAAAATAGTGGGGACCCCACGTCATTTTTTTGCAATTAATTTATTTAATAGGTTTAAAACACCTTTTAGTGCAACATGAAAGGCACTAAAGGGTGCAACTTTATGATATTTAGTGGGGCGAACATTAATCTAAGCTCTTCCTCTTATAACAAGTCTCTCTGAATTGTTTCCGGAGAAGAATGTGCGGAGCACCGTGTCACCGGGTCTTCAATCAGACCCGATGAAATGATGCATCCAGCAATCACAGTAATGTCAGTAGTCAACATGGCTACGGCATTACTGTGTATGGCTGGCAATTCCTGCTTGTTTATTGGCTGTCTAACAGCCACAAAGCATGTGGGCCGGGGACTCGAGCATGGTGCTCGAGCAGCCGCGATAATCGATTGAGTAACGAGCATGCCTGAGCATCAGATGCGATATGCTAATGACACTCGGCTCCAGCGCAGCTGCAAGCATGAGCGAAGTGTCAATGTAATGTGCTCCGATTCTCTTGCATTAGAGAATCACAGCACAGGTGCAGAGGAGAGGGAGAAAGCAATTTCTCAAACTCCTCAATTGCCGGCATCCGCGGTATTCATGTTATCCGAGTGCAGTCCCATGTTTCACACGCACCCATAGACTTGAATGTGTGCATGCGAGCCGAGTCCTGGCTGCCAATTGCAATTGCTGAATCGGCATGAGAAAATAATTGCAGATGTCAGCTGCCCAATTGAATAACATCCAAGTGCCTTGTAGGTGACATCTTTTCTGAATGAAGTTGTTCCCATTCCTTTGTTTCCATGTAGCACAGACGCCATGATGAGATTTCATGCCCAGTGCTTGTCTCTGCAGACTTCCCCCGTCAATGGTCTTCTCCTGAGGTACTTCCCAAACTTGTGCCCTTAAAAATAAAAGTATAATTATACTGCCCCATAAATAAAAATACCTCCCATGCTGTGCTTCTGAATAAATAATTGCCTCTCACTGTGCTTCCTGCACAAAATATCGCCCCACACTGGCTTTCTCCAAAATATCCCCTGCACACTGCCCCTCGGCAAAAAATCCCCTGCACACTGCACCTCTGCAAAATATCTCTTGCACATTGTCCCTCTGCAAAAAATCCCCTGCACACTGCACCTCTGCAAAATATCTCTTGCACATTGTCCCTCTGCAAAAAATCCCCTGCACACTACTCTTTTCCAAAATATCCCTCACACACTGCAAAATTCTGTCCAAGCTGTGCATCTGCAAAAGATCCTCCGTACGCTGCTCCTTTGCAAAATATCCCCTGCACATTGTCCCTCTGCAAAATATCCCCTGGGCACTGCATCTTTTAAAAAATGTCCCCCCATAATGCCCTTTGCTAAATATCATCTGCACACTGCCCTCTACAAAGTATCCCCGCACCCTGCTCCTCTACAAAATATCCCTTGCACACTTCCCTTTTTCAAAATATCCCCCGCACACTGCCCCTTTGAAAAATACCGCCCAACTGTACATCTGCAAAAGATCCTCCACATGCTGCTCCTTTGCAAAATATCCCCTGCATACTGGCCTCTGAAAAATATCACCTGCATACTGCCCCTCTGCAAAATATCCCATCTCTCTGCCCCTTTGCCAAATAACCTCCCAACTCTTGAAAATATTCCCTACACACTGCCCCTCTGCAAAATATTCCCTGCATACTGCCCCTCTCAGTCCCCCCTTTATGCTCCCTTACAGTGACATAAACTCTCCCAGCGACCCCGCCTTGCCCCATCATCCACAATGATTTGCATTTAATCTTCTATTCCTTGATGGAACGCTTACTATTGTCTGGGCCGTCTCTGCTGTCCTTCAGTGCTGAGGTGCCGACCGCAGTGTGATGACGATGACACCGTGCTGACCTCACCACACAGCTGCACGTTGGGGCCGGGGCTGGCGGGTGCTCCCCTGCCGGCATCACAGTGTTGAAATGAATGCACATCTGAAAGAGACAAAAACCTTTAAATACAGGAAGAAGGCAGCAGAGTCTCCTGGACAGCTCTGCAGGCCGTACAACATCCCTTGGCGGGCTGCCTGCGGACCATATTTTGTGCAGGTGTCTGCCTTAGCATTATAATGATGTCAACCAGCCCCCTTAACACATGGCAGTGATGACATGTTTACTGGGAAATGCTATCCTGTGAAGAGCTGTTAAGACCACTGAAGGTTAGGGTTTAATATTAAAGATAAAGATTTTTTTTTTTTCGGGGTGTGCGATATTTGCTTCACAAAGGGCTTTCCTGTATAAATAACCCTTTCAGCATAATATGAGTGCTTTTGACCAGATGATTATGTGAGTCCCACTGTTGGGGTACACAAACAGACATTTATAATTCACAAGTAGATTTTGGATGCGTTTTGCCTATGCATTAAAGAGAATCTGTCACCTCAAATTGGCGGAATATGTAAATGACTATTTTCCAGTCTGATCGGCGGCGTTTCATCTTCATTTCTCCTCCCCATCCATCCCTTTTGTCCGCAATATGTTCGAGAATTAGAGTACTTGTCCTCCATAGTTCGCGAGTGTGAAATGCAATTTTCGCACGAGCAGTATGCTTTGTCCAACTGCGGGCAAAGCCGAAAAGCATTACTACGCATGCGACCGCGCACTATCTCCCGGAAGTAGTTTGCTGTGTTCTGGGACATAGTGCGTGGGCGCATGCGCAGTAATGCTTTTCGGCTTTGCCCGCAGTTGGGCAAAGCATGCTGCGTGTGCGCGAGCAAAGATTGCATTGCGCACGCACGAAGTATGGAGGACAAGTACTCTAATTCTCGAACATATTGCGGACAACAGGGACGGATGGGGTGGAGAAATGAAGACGAAACGCCGCCCATCGGACCGGAAAAAAGGCATTTACATATCCCGCCAATTTGAGGTGACAGATTCCCTTTAATGGACTCAGTAGAGACGGCACAAAGTCTTTGCTACCTTCTGCATGTCTCAATTCCACATCTACTAGGCCGTCTTGTAGCAAAATCAGAGAAACCTTATATACTTGTTAAAATGGGTAATTCTAGGAAGCAAACAATAATGTAGCTTTAAAACAGTTTGTCAACCTAACAAAATTAATATAGCTACTATAAAGCAGAAATCTTTAATTGAAAGTTCCATTTATAAACACCATCTGCTGCTGAATGTCATATGGGTATATTTAAAATATTTATATAGATATTTATTTATATGGAAAACCGTGCAGTTTTTTGTCACTGCAAATACATCAGAGGTAATAGTCTAATTTTAGTGAGTATCGTTAGGGCCAGACACTAGTAGAACAGATCTAGTACAACACAAATTCATTGTAGGCGGATGAGAAATGTGTCTAATGTTTGTAGATAAAGCATATGTCATCAGTTACTTATAATAAGAATTACATTTTCTGCACTTATGCAATGCAACAAAATGTAGCAAATGCATAAGGCCATGTGCCCACAATCTAGAAATAGCAGTGCACGGTCTTCTGGTTCTCGTAATCCCCCACTAGCCTCCTCTATTTCTTGTACAGGTCACTGATTACTCAGTGACCTGCATTCTTTTTAAAATTCCACGCGGCCACCAATAGAATGGTGCCAGAGGCGGCGCATGAGCAGATTGAGATTTCGGCACAGTAAATTTTTCATAGAGCGGTAATCTCGATCTGTGCATTATGTCCAGCATTCAGGACATTAACTCACACTGCGCACGTGCCACTCACACAATGATAATGGTGGTGTGGAAGTTTTCAAAAGGAGGCAGGTCACTGGGTAACCAGTGACCTGTGCAAGAGGTAGAGGAGACTGGTGGTGGGTGGGTCTCGGAGGTAGAGAACCAGAAGAAGACCCAGCCCTCACGTCCCACCCTGAAGCACACAAGACATAATTTTCTGAAAACTTCATAACGAGTATTGAGCAGCCCCTTAGTGGATCCCTTCACATCAGGTATCAGATTAATCAGCATCACAGCGCCATTATGGCCATACCTTTAGTTCATAGGGCTAAATCCGGCTGACAGGTTCTCATTAAATCATTACATTGTAAAATTAAAAGATAAAGCAAATAACTTCTTTTAAGAGTATTATTTTTGACTGTTATATATGTTTGTATGATAACATGACTAATTAACCTATTCGTGCCATGCGCCGTACTAGTACTGCGCTGCCGGCACTGCATTTGTGCCAGCAGCAGTACTAGTACGGCGCACCGATCACCGCGGTCTCGCGCTGAGCGCCGCGGTGATCGGGTGCGGGTGTCAGCTGTATATGACAGCTGACACCCCGCAGCAATGCCCACGATAGGCGCTATCGCTGATCGCGGGCATTTAACCCCTCTGATGCCGCTGTCAGTAGTGACAGCGGCATAGAGGGGGATCGCGCAGGGACGGGGGCTCCCTGCGCTCTCCCACCGGAGCAACGCGATGAGATCGCATTGCTACGGTGACCCGGAAGGAGTCCCCGGATCCAAGATGGCCGCCGGACTCCTTCCGGGTCATGAAATCACCTGGCTAGCCGGCGCCTGCTGAGAGTTGCTGAGAGCAGGCGCCGGAAAGCCAGCTAAACTGCCTGTCAGATCGTTGATCTGACAGAGTGCTATGCACAGTGTCAGATCAACGATCTGATCTAATACAGAGATGTCCCACCCTGGGACAATGGTAGAAAGTTAAAAAAAAAAAAAATAGAATGTATAAAAAAAAAAAAAAATCCCCAAATAAAAAAAAAAAACATTTCCCAGTAAATCCATTTATTTATGTAAATTAAAAAAATAAATAAAAGTACACATATTTGGTATTGCCGCGTCCATAACGACCCGCTCTATAAAATCATCCCACTAGTTAACCCCTTCAGTGAACACCGCAAAAAAAATAAATAAAAAACAAGGCAAAAAACATTGCTTTATTATCATACAGGCGAACAAAAAGTGGAATAACACGCGATCAAAATGACAGATATAAATAACCATGGTACCGTTGAAAACGTCATCTTGTCCCGCAAAAAAAAAGCTGCCATACAGCATCATCAGCAGAAAAATAAAAAAGTTATAGCTCTCAGAATAAAGCGATGCAAAAACAATTATTTTTTTATATAAAATAGTTTTTATTGTGTAAAAGCGCCAAAACATTAAAAAAATTACATAAATGAGGTATCGCTGTAATCATACTGACCTGAAGAATAAAACTGCTTTATCCATTTTACCACATGTGGAACGGTATAAACGCCCCCCCTAAAAGAAATTCAGGAATTGCTGGTTTTTGTTCATTCTGCCTCCCAAAAATCGGAATAAAAAGCGATCAAAAAATGTCATCTGCCCGAAAATGTTACCAATAAAAACGTCAACTCGTCCCGCAAAAAACAAGATCTCACATGACTCTGTGGGCCAAAATATGGATAAATTATAGCTCTCAAAATGTGGTGATGCAAAAACTATTTTTTGCAATAAAAAGCGTCTTATAGTGTGTGACAGCTGCCAACCCTAAAAATCCGCCAAAAAAATGCTATAAAAGTAAATCAAACCCCCCTTCATCACCCCCTTAGTTAGGGAAAAATAATAAAATGTAAAAAAATGTATTTATTTCCATTTTCCCATTAGGGTTAGGGCTAGGGTTAGGGCTAGGGTTAGGGCTATGGTTAGGGTTGGGGTTGGGGCTAGGGTTGGGGTTAGGGTTTCAGTTAGAATTGGGGGTTTCCACTGTTTAGGCACATCAGGGGCTCTCCAAACGCGACATGGCGTCCGATCTCAATTCCAGCCAATTCTGCTTTGAAAAAGTAAAACAGTGCTCCTTCCCTTCCGAGTTCTCCTGTGCGCCCAAACAGTGGTTCCGCCCAACATATGGGGTATCAGCATTCTCAGGACAAGTTGGACAACAACTTTTGGGGTCCAATTTGTCCTGTTACCCTTGGGAAAATAAAAACATAGGGGATAAAATATCATTTTCGTGGAAAAAAAATATTTTTTATTTTCACGGCTCTGCGTTATAAACTGTAGTGAAACACTTGTTGGTTCAATGCTCTCACAACACATCTAGATAAGTTCCTTGGGGGGTCTAGTTTCCAATATGGGGTCACTTGTGGTGGGTTTCTACTGTTTAGGTACATCAGGGGCTCTGCAAATGCAACATGACGCCTGCAGACCAATCCATCTAAGTCTGCATTTCAAATGGCGCTCCTTCCCTTCCGAGCTCTGCCGTGCACCCAAACAGTGGTTCCCCCCAACATATGGGGTATCAGCGTTCTCAGGACAAGTTGGACAACAACTTTTGAGGTCTAATTTGTCCTGTTACCCTTGGGAAAATAAAAACGTGGGGGCTAAAATATCATTTTCGTGGAAAAAAAATATTTTTTATTTTCACGGCTCTGCGTTATAAACTGTAGTTAAACACTTGTTGGTTCAAAGCTCTCACAACACATCTAGATAAGTTCCTTGGGGGGTCTAGTTTCCAATATGGGGTCACTTGTGGTGGGTTTCTACTGTTTAGGTACATCAGGGGCTCTGCAAATGCAACATGACACCTGCAGACCATTCCATCTAAGTCTGCATTTCAAATGGTGCTCCTTCCCTTCCGAGCTCTGCCATGCACTCAAACGGTGGTTCCCCCCCACATGTGGGGTATCAGCGTACTCAGGACAAATTGGACAATAACATTTGTGGTCCAATTTCTCCTGTTACCCTTGGGAAAAAAAATATTGCGGGGGTTAAAAGTGCTCACCACACATCTAGATAAGTCCCTTAGGGGGTCTTCTTTCCAAAATGGGGTCACTTGTGGGGGGTTTCCACTGTTAAGGCACGTCAGGGGCTCTCCAAATGCGACATGGCGTCCGATCTCAATTCCAGCCAATTTTGCATTGAAAAGTCAAATGGTGGATGATCAAGTGAGGAGGGCTCTCACCCTATCTCCATGACGAGTTGCCTCTTTTCGAACTTTGTGGCGGTATGGGGGCACCAGGGGGGCCGGTGCTGGGGCTGGACCAACATTTGTTGTCACAGGGAAAAAAAAATAAAAAAAATACTCTTTTCTCATCTTCAATTTTGTAAAATTGTGGAACAGTTTTATATCACTCATGATTCTGTACCTAATCCCCCTTGTTTCTGTCTTGTCTTTGTCTTGTCTTAAACGTATCAACATTTATAACTCCCTCACATAATATTAAGGTGCTGTTGATATTTTTGTATTTACTGTAAAACCAGAACTCCCATGTTGGGAGAACTTTGTGTTATTTTTCAAATAATAAAAACTTATTGAAACAAAAAAAAGAAAAGTCAAATGGCGCTCCTTCCCTTCCGAGCTCTGCCATGTGCCCAAACAGTGGTTTACCCCCACATATGGGGTATCGGCGTACTCAGGACAAATTGTACAACGACTTTTGTGGTCCAATTTCTCCTGTTACCCTTGGTAAAATGAAACAAATTGGACCTGAAGTAAAAATTTTGTGAAAAAAAAGTTAAATGTTCAATTTTTTTAAACATTCAAAAAATTCCTGTGAAGCACCTGAAGGGTTAATAAACTTTTTGAATGTGGTTTTGAGTACCTTGAGGGGTACAGTTTTTAGAATGGTGTCACTTTTGGGCATTTTCTGTCATATAGACCCCTCAAAGTCACTTCAAGTGTGAGGTGGTCCGTAAAAGAAATGGTTTTGCAAATTTTGTTGCAAAAATGAGAAATCGCTGGTCAACTTTTAACCCTTTTAACTCCCTAACAAAAAAAATTATGTTTCCAAAATTGTGCTGATGTAAAGCAGACATGTGGGAAATGTTGTTTATTAACTATATTATGTGATATAACTCTCTAATTTAAGGGCATAAAAACTAAGAGTTTGAAAATTGCTAAATTTTCATAATTTCCGACAAATTTTTGTTTTTTTCACAAATAAATGCAAGTCATATCGAAGAAGTTTTACCACTATCATGAAGTACAATATGTCACGAGAAAACAGTGTCAGAATCACCAGGATCCGTTGAAGCGTTTCAGAGTTATGACCTCATAAAGTGACAGTGGTCAGAATTGTAAAAATTGGCCCTGTCACTTAGGTGAAAACAGGCTTTGGGGTGAAGGGGTTAATTTAGGGACTAGTATTACAATTAGCTATTCTGTATATTACTGTGTGTAATAAAAGAGAGACAAATATACCCATGCAGTGTTATATAAAAATTGATAGATTGAAAATCTGAGAGGTTATACAATGAACAGCTCTGTTATCTTTAGCAAACAGTTAGATATAATTTTGTATGTTTGTGAGCAAATCACATCTCCCCATTCTTGTTGTTTTATGCCATTTGTATCTGTAACACCGTACCTAAGAGCCATTAATAACAATTTACTAGGTCATAATTTACAGCCATTTATCATCCATTTTTAAGTGCTAAATGTGACAATAAACTGTTCAAAGTGGAATTATGAGTCTCTTGATTAGAAAAAAATGATGGTGTCAGGCTTGAGAGAAGGCTATAAATGTCATTAGTAACCTTTTCTCTGGGTTCACCCAGTGTAGCAGGTTGTTAGTGGATCCTCTGGGATATCCTGATTGACTCTAACCCTTAGCTAATGCTGAGAACCTAATCTCTGGATATATTTTGCAATTGTCTAAATCCTGTGTAGCTTTAAACCAACAGAACGGTTCTCCATAATCTGGTTATCTTGGCCAATATTTACTGTTGAAAAGTGTTTTCCTTTAAATTAGCCTTTCACCCCTTAACTCAATTCATCTGGTGTAGATTAAATATTAGAATTGGAGTCTCCGGTGAGTTAACTGCTAAGATGTCAGAGATGTGTTAAGATTTTATGTACTTTTACAAATGTTATGAAGATGCTGGAGCAGGGGTGCGATCCCATCAATTATCCAAAATGACCAGATGCAAAAGCCAGATCCAAGAGAGTACGTAAGTAAAATGATCTAACAAGGATAAATGTGTACATGGAAACCCTTGGAGAGGAGCTTCTCAGAGAAAGCAGTGCATGGTAGCAGCAAATCGCTGCCTGTGCCATTCCACAGAACCCAGGTCTGATATACAGTGGGTACGGAATACTTATGACCATGTGATATTCAAATTTTTTTTTTTAATAAATATGCAACAATTTCTACATTTCTTTTTTTTTCCAGTGAGATTGGGTGCAGAGTGTACATTAATGAGAAAAAATGAACTTTTTGGAATTTACCACATGGCTGCAATGAAACAAACAGTGAAAAATGTAAAGGGGTCTGAATATTTTCTGTACCCACTGTATGTGTAGCCCCTTTGCAAATCTAAAGACTCTAAAGGCTATTATCTATCGCCAAGGTAAAGGACACAATCAGGTATAGACTGGGACTGAAATTCAGCCCTGGCATTTTAAATAACACAGGCCCATGCTGTCACCATGCCCAAGCACCAGATGAGATACAGTACAGACCTAAAGTTTTGACACACCTTCTCATTTAAAGGTTTTTCTGCATTTTCATGACTATGAAAATTGTACATTCACACTGAAGGCATCAAAACTATGAATTAACACATGTGGAATTATATATTTAACAAAAAAGTGTGAAACAACTGAAAGTATGTCCTATATTCTAGATTCTTCAAAGTAGCCACCTTTTGCTTTGATGACTGCTTTGCACACTCTTAGCATTCTCTTGATGAGCTTCAAGAGGTAGTCACCGGGAATGGTTTTTACATCACAGGTGTGCTCTGTCAGGTTTAATAAGTGGGATTTCTTGCCTTATAAATGGGGTTGGGACCATCAGTTGTGTTGTGCAGACGCCTGGTGGATACACAGCTGATAGTCCTACTGAATAGACGGTTAGAATTTGTATAATGGCAAGAAAAAAGCAGCTAAGTAAAGAAAAACAAGTGGCCATCATTACTTTAAGAAATGAAGGTCAGTCAGTCCGAAAAATTGGGAAAACTTTGAAAGTGTCCCCAAGTGCAGTGGCAAAAACCATCAAGCGCTACAAAGAAACTGGTTCACATGAGGACAGCCCCAGGAAAGGAAGACCAAGAGTCACCTCTGCTTCTGAGGATAAGTTTATCCGAGTCACCAGCCTCAGAAATCGCAGGTTAACAGCAGCTCAGATTAGAGACCAGGTCAATGCTACACAGAGTTCCAGCAGCAGACACATCTCTACAACAACTGTTAAGAGGAGACTTTCTGCAGCAGGCCTTCATGGTAAAATAGCTGCTAGGAAACCACTGCAAAGGACAGGCAACAAGCAAAAGAGACTTGTTTGGGTTAAAGAACACAAGGAATGGACATTAGACTAGTGGAAATCTGTCCTTTGTTCTGATGAGTCCAAATTTGAGATCTTTGGTTCCAACCACCTTGTCTTTGTGCGACGCAGAAAAGGTGGACAGATGGACTCTACATGCTTGGTTCCGACCGTGAAGCATGGAGGAGGTGATGTGATGGTGTGAGGTTGCTTTGCTGGTGACACTGTTGGGGATTTATTCAAAATTGAAGGCATGCTGAACCAGCATGGCTACCACAGCATCTTGCAGTGGCATGCTATTCCGTCCGGTTTGCGTTTAGTTGGACCATTTATTTTTCAACAGGACAATGACCCCAAACACACCTCCAGGCTGTGTAAGGGCTATTTGACCAAGAAGGTGAGTGATGGGGTGCTACGCCAGATGACCTGTGTCATGTCGGACGCTGTTCACACTAGGGTGTCCGACAGACAGCGATAATTCCACATTTGTCCACTATACGCTCAGTGGCGCCGGCTAGATTTTATCCAGGCTATCCAGGGTTAATCTGGCTGGTAATCTGGTTGGAGGCTGGGTCACGCCCGTGGCCTTTAAATAGTCATTCTGGACTTTGGGCGTCGCCGATTATAGCTTGTGTCTTGTGCCTGGTGATCGCGGTCTGGAGTGGTGGTCTAGGAGTTGAAGTATCGTATCTGGTGGTGTATTATCCTTTGTCATATTTCTCCTTCCTATATTTGTGTTTATCTTTGCCCTGTGCACATTATAGTGTTTTCCTGTGTGTCTGCAGCGAGGTACGTTTTTAGTTTTCCCTGTCTGTACTTTCTGTGTAGGTTGGTGCGTGGTCTTATCACTGTGTGGCGGGTGGAGGTTTCAGCATAGGGATGAAACAGGAGTCAGGGTCAGGCCTGGCGGCCCAGACAAGCACACCATCAGTGTAAATTCTGGGAGAGGGACAGACAGGGTTTTCCCTAGTCTGAGGGATATCGCAGGGGCCCGGGTAATCAGCTTTAGTCTACCCAATACCCCTGTGACAACCTGGCCTCCACAGTCACCAGACCTGAACCCAATCGAGATGGTTAGGGGTGAGCTGGACCGCAGAGTGAAGGCAAAAGGGCCAACAAGTGCTAAGCATCTCTGGGAACTCCTTTAAGATTGTTGGAAGACCATTCCTGGTGACTACCTCTTGAAGCTCATCAAGAGAATGCCAAGAGTGTGCAAAGTAGTCATCAAAGCAAAAGGTGGCTAATTTGAAGAACCTAGAATATAAGACATATTTTCAGTTGTTTCACACTTTTTTGTTAAGTATATAATTCCACATGTGTTAATTCATAGTTTTGATGCCTTCAGTGTGAATGTACAATTTTCATAGTCATGAAAATACAGAAAAATCTTTAAATGAGAAGGTGTGTCCAAACTTTTGGTCTGTACTATATGTTCAGGGATAGACATACTGCCGATGCAGCCTGGAAGTGGAGGGGAGCCCTTGCAGGCAGGGCAGGCGTCATCATCAAGTGACGGGCCTCGTTGCAGTCGGGGATACCGGCACACTGTAGGGCCCGTGAGTCGGAGGGGCCTGGTGCTACATTATTCTGTATTGAGCAATATATGGTGTCTATTATTCTGTATGGAGCATTATATAGGGCCCATTATTCTGTATGGAACATTATTTGGGGTCCACTATTCTGTATGGAGCAATACAGGTCCTTCTCAAATTATTAGCATATAGTGTTAAATTTCATTATTTACCATAATGTAATGATTACAATTAAACTTTCATATATTATAGATTCATTATCCACCAACTGAAATTTGTCAGGTCTTTTATTGTTTTAATACTGATGATTTTGGCATACAACTCCTGATAACCCAAAAAACCTGTCTCAATAAATTAGCATATTTCACCCATCCAATCAAATAAAAGTGTTTTTTAATAACAAACAAAAAAACCAACAAATAATAATGTTCAGTTATGCACTCAATACTTGGTCGGGAATCCTTTGGCAGAAATGACTGCTTCAATGCGGCGTGGCATGGAGGCAATCAGCCTGTGACACTGCTGAGATGTTATGGAGGCCCAGGATGCTTCAATAGCGGCCTTAAGCTCATCCAGAGTGTTGGGTCTTGCGTCTCTCAACTTTCTCTTCACAATATCCCACAGATTCTCTATGGGGTTCAGGTCAGGAGAGTTGGCAGGCCAATTGAGCACAGTAATACCATGGTCAGTAAACCATTTACCAGTGGTTTTGGCACTGTGAGCAGGTGCCAGGTCGTGCTGAAAAATGAAATCTTCATCTCCATAAAGCATTTCAGCCGATGGAAGCATGAAGTGCTCCAAAATCTCCTGATAGCTAGCTGCATTGACCCTGCCCTTGATGAAACACAGTGGACCAACACCAGCAGCTGACATGGCACCCCACACCATCACTGACTGTGGGTACTTGACACTGGACTTCAGGCATTTTGGCATTTCCTTCTCCCCAGTCTTCCTCCAGACTCTGACACCTTGATTTCCGAATGACATGCAAAATTTGCTTTCATCAGAAAAAAGTACTTGGGACCACTTAGCAACAGTCCAGTGCTGCTTCTCTGTAGCCCAGGTCAGGCGCCTCTGCCGCTGTTTATGGTTCAAAAGTGGCTTTACCTGGGGAATGCGGCACCTGTAGCCCATTTCCTGCACACGCCTGTGCACGGTGGCTCTGGATGTTTCCACACCAGACTCAGTCCACTGCTTCCTCAGGTTCCCCAAGGTCTGGAATCAGTCCTTCTCCACAATCTTCCTCAGGGTCCGGTCTCCTCTTCTCGTTGTACAGCGTTTTCTGCCACATTGTTTCCTTCCAACAGACTTACCATTGAGGTGCCTTGATACAGCACTCTGGGAACAGCCTATTTGTTGAGAAATTCCTTTCTGGGTCTTACCCTCTTGCTTGAGGGTGTCAATGATGGCCTTCTTGACATCTGTCAGGTCGCTAGTCTTACCCATGATGGGGGTTTTGAGTAATGAACCAGGCAGGGAGTTTATAAAAGCCTCAGGTATCTTTTGCATGTGTTTAGAGTTAATTAGTTGATTCAGAAGATTAGGGTAATAGGTCGTTTAGAGAACCTTTTCTTGATATGCTAATTTATTGAGACAGGTTTTTTGGGTTATCAGGAGTTGTATGCCAAAATCATCAGTATTAAAACAATAAAAGACCTGACAAATTTCAGTTGGTGGATAATGAATCTATAATATATGAAAGTTTAATTGTAATCATTACATTATGGTAAATAATGAAATTTAACACTATATGCTAATTTTTTGAGAAGGACCTGTATATGGGGTCCATTATACTATATGGAGCATTATATGGGGCCCATTATATTGTATGCAGCATTATATGGGGCCCATTATATTGTATGGATCATTATATAGGAGTATTGGGACCCGCCGGTCTCCTGGCTCCATGGAGATGTTCGGAGAAGCCAAGTTGTTAACCTCAAGTCAACTCGCCTTGTACCTCAATGGACTGTCATCTTCCCACGCTTTTGTTACCTCTTCTCTTTGTGCATGCCACAGGTGGGGTTGTCAACTCTGAAAGATGAAGCCAGGTTGTGACCCTCCGGTCAACTGACCTAGTGCCTCAGTGGACTGTCATCTTCCTATGTTTGTCATTACCTCCTCTCTGTGTATGTACCACATACCACATGTAGTCGACTCTGGGAGCTCTGAAGTAACAACTGCTATTATCCCGGCGAGTCAGCGGAAGGTGAGACTTTGTAATTTGCACCATCATGGGGTATTTTGCTGGGAATGTTCTACGTGTTATCTGCCTGTTTTGTGGTTCAATAAAGCATTGCCACACTGTTTTACCCTCATCTTGTGTTATCTGAGTAGCGTTTTGCCTACGTTAAAGGGAGAGTGGGCGTTCGGCGAGATCATCCCTAGTCCATGCGGTTTCAGCTAGCGGACTGGGGCACCCTCCAACTCCCAGGTCTCAACAGGACTCATTCTCTATTGAGCATTATATAGGTCCATTATTCTGTATGAAGCATTATATGGGGCTCATTATTCTGTATGGAGCATTATATGAGGCCCATTCTGTATGGAACATTATATGAGGCCCATTATTCTGTATGAAACATATGGGGTCCATTATTCTATATGGAGCAATATATGGGGTCCATTTTTCTGTATGGAGCATTATATGGGGCCCATTATTTTGCATAGAGCATTATATGAGGCCCATTATTCTATATGAAACATTACATGGGGCTCATTATACAGTATGAAGCAATATATGGGGCTCATTATACTGTCTTGAGCGCTATATGGGGCCCATTATACTGTATGGAGCAGTATATGGGGCCCATTATACTGTATGGAGCAATATATGGGGCCCATTATACTGTATGGAGCAATATATGGGGTCCATTAAACTGTCTGGAGCAATATACTGTATGGGACATATTATGCTGAATGGAGCAATATATGGGGCCCATTATACTGTATAAAAGACTATGTGGTGCCCATAATACTGCATGGAGCTATATATGGGGCCCATTATACTGTATAGAAGACTATGTGGTGCCCATAATACTCCATGGAGCCTATGGGCTATGGAGCTCTATGGGGCCCATTATACTGTATGGAAGACTGTATGGTTCCAATAATACTGTATGGAGCACTATGTGGGGCCCATAATACTGTATGGAGGACTCTATAACAGGAAATTGACTTTATCCAAATGGACAATGACCTGAAATACTGCTAAAATTGTAACAAAGTGGCTTAAGAATAACAAAGTCGATGTTTTGGAGTGGCCATCACAAAGCAGAAAGCAATAGTGTAGAGTAACCACACCATAATCACACCATCTGGGTCAAAAAGTAGAATCAGCTATGGAGGAGATCCATTATTAAAACATAACTTTTAATACTATGAGATTAAAATATATCGTACACCCTACAAAAGACACAAACAAAAACAAAGTGCTCAAGTGAACCAGTGCTCAAGAATAAAAATTTGATTGGTCTCACCAATGAGGACGGACATGGTTCCCAGTCTCTCCAACTGAAGGAACACGGTCCGGGGCTGTAGAAAAGGGGTAGGGTTCAATAGTACTGTCTACCCTGTATACCCCTCTGTAACTCCTGTCCTTACAAGGACAGGCCCCAAGTGGACCCTACTATGGACAATCACCACAACAGGAGTGTAGATGAAACAAGGTTCCTTTTTCCCCCCATGAAATAACTTGATAACTTGATTTATTTGGGGAATAATACTTTAGCTCAGAAGTCCCCAACCTTTCTGACCTTGAGAGCCACTTCCAGCTATGAAAGAGGGTCGCGAGCCACATTCAGCTCTGAGAGAGTATTTTGAGCCACAACCAGCTCCTTCCCCACTCACACTAGTGACACCGAGAGCCTCCATTACTGGTATAATGAGAGCCAAAGCTTTTCCACTGAAATCACACCATGGCAGTATGCCAAGCTCCACGGTTTCCTATCTCACCTCCATTCAGATCTGCTCATCCATACAGGGCTACACACAAAAGTCAGCATTTAGACATCTGCTCTTAATAGTTCTTTACTAGTGTTGAGCGATACCGTCCGATATTTGAAAGTATCGGTATCGGATGGTATCGGCCGATATCCGAAAAATATCGGATATCGCCGATACCGATATCCGATACCAATACAAGTCAATGGGACACAAATATCGGAAGGTATCCTCTATGGTTCCCAGGGTCTGAAGGAAAGGAAACTCTCCTTCAGGCCCTGGGATCCATATTCATGTGTAAAATAAAGAATAAAAATAAAAATTTTGATATACTTACCCTCGGACGCGCCCTGGTTGTCACCGCTGCAAACACCATGCTTCCCTTCTTAAGAATGAGCGCGTTAAGGATCTTCGATGACGTCGCGGCTTGTGATTGGTCGCGTGAGCGGTCACATGACCGCTCAGCGACCAATCACAAGCCGCGACATCATCGAAGGTCCTTAACGCACTCATTCTTAGGAACGGAAGCATGGCGGTTGCAGCGGTGACAACCAGGGCGCGTCCGAGGGTAAGTATATCAGTATTTTTTATTTTTATTCTTTATTTTACACATGAATCTTAATCCCGATACCGATTCCCGATATCACAAAAATATCGGAACTCGGTATCGGAATTCCGATACCGCAAATATCGGCCGATACCCGATACTTGCGGTATCGGAATGCTCAACGCTATTCATTACACCTTTGCTAATGCACCAAGCTGGCTGGCAGCCGGGAGCCACACATCACGGGCCCGCGAGCCACATGTTGCTCCCGAGCTACAGTTTGGGGACCCCTGCTTTAGCTGATACCAGATGGTATAGATACCAGACATATAATTTAATATATGCAAGGTTAGGCTCAGCAGAACCAGATCCTATTGGGAAACATACCGTATATATTTTCAGAGGTGTCAGGGGGGCCCAAATAGAACTTTAGCTGTGGTGCCCTGTGAAGTCTATGTACTGCTTGCAGGGCGGTGATAATGAGGGTAATCTGGCCTGATGCTCAGAGCCATAGCTCCAGGGGTCCCATAGCCATATTGTCCTCATCATAAGCAGCATGCTGGGCATGGAGGGGGGCCCAGACATATTTCTTGCACAGGGGCCCCAAGCTGTCTGTGTCTGCCCCTGTGTATGTGCATGTCTCTATCGATCAATACCCTGATTTGATCAACACTGGCAAATATACGAGACCCTTTGTGTCTCCCCTAAAGCTCTCACTACAGAGGGGTTTCCACAACACCTAGTTCTAGGTGTGTGATGTTAGGGACGGGGCACCAGACTGAACCTTTACCCCAGGTAAGGGAAAGTCAAGCACTGCTCTGCATGGAAGTCTATTACTTCTACATTTACAGTATTTTGTTATACTAGCTGTACATACGGCTCCAACTAAAATGAATAAAAATAGTTTTACATCACTCTATTCATTGCGCTCATTACATTGTTGCTTTGTATGACCAAGCTTGAAACAATAAGCTGACATCCTAATATTGGCAGGAACTCCAAAGATTCTTGTTCCAACTTATATCTTTTCCCATTACTGTTGATCATGTGCTTGAACTTGCTCATTGTTTCCACATTATTTCTCACTTATTATCGCAACTCTTTCCATAGTGTTTTCCTGCTGTCTGTCTCTACTGCTTGCTCTGTGACCTTTATTATTCTGGAAGGTTTTACTGACATTCATGTAATTGCTGTAAGCCAATTATTTCTGTGTATTACACCGTGGTTGCACTGATTCCCTTGATTCCTATTTATTAGAAGATCTGAGTTGCATACTTTAATGTAGTTTAATGTGTTATTTTTCCCCTTTTTATTATTAATACCATTTGTGATAATATTTATTTATGTAACACCAACATATTACCTAACACTTTACAATTAGGATTATACATGCACAAAGAAAATCATATATATAGAGTAATAGCCTAATAATGCAAGCTAGAGGAGTGATGGCTCTGTCCTCAAGAGCTTACAATTTATAAGGAAATATGGGGTGACGCACAAAATAGATATTTTTTGTGCTTGTTCTGTTTGTTTGTTGTTGATAGAATACATTCCTAGAATAAAAACAAAAAATAAATAATCTGCAGTAAGTAAATAAATAATAAAAATCAAAATCATGGGGTCGTTATTTGACTTCACGTTCATCAAAACAGCGTAAAAATCATTCCACCGCGACAAGGTGTTCCCAATCAGGATGGTCCCTAACTAGTGACTCACCTCGTTATGTGCCAGCAGACCTCAAAATAGATGGGGACAAAGCAGGCACCTGCCTGTGGAAAGCTAAATAGACAAGATGCACAGCCCAAAGGGGAGTGGTCCTTCCCCCAAATGTACCAAGTAAACAAAAGCAAAAGTGAAATCATGTGAATATGCACTTAACATTGCACTTATACGTACAGATATGCTGTCCTATTATTTTGATTTAGTTTCTTGTACTTGGTACATTTAGGGGAGGGGCCACTATCATTTGGGATGTGCATCTTTTTTATTTAGCTTTACACAGGTATGTAAAAAGCAGAGCTACTTTCACACTAGCGTCGGCGTTGGCCCATCGCAGTGCGTTGGGCCGACGTACCGACGCATCCTGTGCCAACGCAGCACAACGGGGGCAGTGGATGCATTATTACAACGCATCCGCTGCCCCATTGTGAGTTGCCGGGAGGAGGGGGCGGAGTTCCGGCCGTGCATGCGTGGTCGGAAATGGCGGACACAACGCACCAAAAAACATTACAAGCATCGTTTTTGGTGCCGACAGTCCGCCACAACACGACGCAACCGTCGCACGACGGTTGCGACGTGTGGCAATGCGTCGCAATGCGTCGCTAATACAAGCCTATGGAGAAAAAACGCATCCTGCAAACAACTTTGCAGGATGCGTTTTTTCTGCAAAACGACGCATTGCGATGTGCGTCGTACAACGCCAGTGTGAAAGTAGCCTAAGGTCCAGGTCCTGCTCTGCCCAGTGCCTTTTTTGAGGCATCCTGGCACGTAGCGAGGTGAGTTACTAGCGTTATGGACCATCCTGATTAGGGACACCTTGTCATGGTGGGATGGCTCTTATGCTCTTTTGATCAAAACAGTTAACTAAGCACCATGTCTGTTACATTTATTATGCATTTACTTATTGCAGGGTATCTATTTATTGTTTTTATACTAGTTTTTTTCCCTGTTAATGACCATAGTGTGATTTTTCCCTGTTAATGACGATAGTGTGAATACGCTCCTACACATTGCACTGATACTAACAGTTATGTTGGCCAATGATATTGCTTTTGCTTTACAATACAATCCTGCAAAATATAAATGCACAGAGACACGTTTGGCAGTAGTTGTTGCAGACAGGCCAATATATGTATGTGCAGTGCGAAAAGATGAGCTGCTAACGTCTGGTATGCTATTGTTATAGAAAACGTAATAACTGTACCACAACGATGCAGCACTGTACTGCAAACCGTAATTGTTGCAATGTCCCCATAGGGATTCATTCTCTTGTCAGGACTATACAAGGAGCTAGCAAATGCTGTTATTGCTAGCTCTTTATTTTTTCTCACTTGTGTATACAGTATTCCCTTCCTCCATACACATATATAATCAATTTCGTGCTCTGTGTACTGCATCATATTTTTTTTTTACCAGTTACATGATGCTCAATTCAATATTGAGCTTTGATTCAATCTAAGCCTGCAGATATCATAAATCGTGCAGGTACCATGTGGCTTTATGGGCTGCAGCCGTAGACTCCAACTGAATTACAGCCTGGAAGCAGTAATTGGAAGCACTGGCTGATATTTATAGAGCATGAAGAGCAGGGAGTGAATTGCAGAGAACGTGTGCATCCATTTCAGATCTTTGTTTAGAAAAGCAAAACCCTAAAGTGAACTGAAGATTTCAAGCATAATCAGAGATTTCTGCTAAACCTTTTCTTATATATTTAAAATAGTGTGAAGATCTTACCACAGATGATATCATAGTCTATAAAATATTAATTGAGAATGTGGAATTATGCTCAGGAGAGAGTTCTTCCTTTGTTACCAACTTATCTAATTCATGATGAGTTAAATGTTCATATTTTGATTGCCATTGGAACAAAGTAGGCTGAGTTCTTGCTGAGAATGACATACAGTATATATATATATATATGTTATTATACCTTTACTAGTGATTTGTTTGGGCCAACTTTTATATTTTGTAAGGTTCTCTTTAAATTATATTTTTCACATTTGTGTTTGAGTCGAAGTTTATAGGGTATGCGTTCACGATCCGGAATAGCAGCGTTTTGGACACAGCTCACCTGATATATCTGAAGAGTAAATCCCATACTATGGAGTACCTGCAGTCAAAGCTTACATTTAGTAGCCTTTTTTTGATAAATCATTTAACTCATAAAAAATAAGAGGCAGAAATACTGGCACTACTAATACAAAAAAAGAAAGGAATGTCCAGCTTCACCGATTCCGTAAAATAGAGTTTTCTTTATTCACATACTTTAAATTTGGAGGATACAGACTTCAGCACAACCATATGGGTAAGAATCTTAACGCGTTTCTGGAGACTAGGCTACCTTAATCATGACATGATCATGACATGATCATGATTAAGGGAGCCTAGTCTCCAGAAACGCGTTGAGATTCTTACCCATATGGTTGTGCTGAAGTCTGTATCCTCCAAATTTAAAGTATGTGAATAAAGAAAACTATTTTTTACTGAATCGGTGAAGCTGGACATTCCTTTCTTGTTTTGGATCTTGTACGCCTGGACACAGCGGGTCCGTGCTCCCGAGGTTTGGTTCTTGCATCACGGGTGAGCTGGTTTATGTTCCTTCTTACACTGCTAATACAACCTCCAGGAATGCATACAGGCAAACATTAATTGCAGATTACTAGATATAGTGATGCTCAGCTTGAGATGAAACAGTACAAAATTGTGAGCCAAAAATCCTGAAAAGCTAAATGAGAGCGGCACTCACCACTGATGCATGAAAAAAATCCTGGTCATGTACCAGTGGTGAGTGCCGCTCTCATTTAGCTTTTAATGCTTTTTTTGCTGATAAATCAGTTAAGTCACCTTGTAGCAATCCCTACTGGTAGAGAAGTAAAACAACCTAGTAAAATGTGCAATATAGTACATTATTAATGCAGCAAATAGAAGATAGTGAGGAGGGAGATGCAGCTGCAGTCTCACTTTGTATGAGGTTTGTGCTGTTAGAAAGGAAGAGGAGCAGCAGCAGGTGAGAGGCAGGTGATTGGCCCAGAGTATACAGGACTGCTCTGACTTCACCCCATTAAGAGACCGTCCTTTTAGAGCAGCTATGGAGCGGAAACAAACATTTACAGAAAGGAAAGAGAAATTATTGGGATTCATAATTACTACATGATACACATGCAAATATCGTCTTCAGAGAGGAACAGGACTACAACGCTTGTGCTACCTATTAGCATATAACATTCCAAAAAGTCAAGATCAACCCGTTAATAAGCCTTATCATATGAGTTAGGATAAAAAGCCAAGCCAGACACACCATTGGCAGATACATGATTTAGTGTGTTTGCCCCTCATCAGGGCAAAGCTGAAGGACTTATTCGTTTAGGTAAGAGGCGTCTGACCTGTAAATAGATAGATATCTGTTCATAATGGTGTTTTATGCTTGTAAAGAAGAATGTTTTTGAGATTTTTAGGCTGAGAAAATGATCTCATACATAACAGTGCTGCCTGTATCTTACTGGTAATGTGTCTGCCTTCCATACCAGGGGTTCTGAATTAGAATCCCTAGGCTTAATATTTAGAGACGTCTACTGAGGAGCTGCGATAACATAGCAATGTCCTTTGTAAGATAAGAAGGGTGAAGTTTGGTGAGGAGGAAAGGTTCCGAGAGCTGCCAGGAAGGATTTGGAGATGATGTCAACCTGCAGTTCACAGGAAGTCAGAGACTGTACATTATTCCACAGAGTAGCAGGAATGTTGATAAAAACATTTTTTTTTCCCATTTTTATTTCCTCCGCTCCGTCATGGAGACACATGGCACCGAAATTACTAGTGTCTACTGTGTTAAACTGCTTATCATTACATTGGGCGTTTCACTTCTTTCAGCTCTATGGGCATGTACTTTCAGCCCACTATGATGTCTTCAGAGATGAAAGAAGTGAAATGCCCAGTTGAATGATAAACATTTTAACACATTAGGCACCAGTGATATTAGCACCCTGTATCTCCACAGTAGAGTGGAGACAAATTAAACAAAAATAATAAAGTTTTTATCTATAGTCCAACTAATATGTGCAGGGATGTACAATTTCAAAGGTCAAATGTTATTGAAAGTCATCTTTAAATGACTCAGCTGCCCTAAGGGAATGACACATTACGTGCGAAAAATGCTGGAGTGTTGCATTAATATGGTGCCTGTTACTTCGATGCCCATGTGGGTACAAAAAGGTGTACAGTAGCCATGGAAAACACATCTTCTGACATTTTCTATGATATTTAATAGAACTTTGATAACGTGAAAAGCAAAAATATAATTTTAAAAGCTTGTGGCAGCAAGTTCAGAGAATAGTGACCAGAATAGTGAGCGGACTGCAAACAGCGTCCCATGAGGAACGGTTAGAGGATTTGGGAATGTTTAGCTTGCAAAAAAGAAGACTGAGAGGAGACTTAATAGCTGTCTACAAATTTCTGAAGGGCTGTCACAGTGTAGAAGGATCATCTTTATTCTCATTTGCACAAGGAAAGACGAGAAGCAATGGGATGAAACTGAATGGGAGGAGACACAGATTAGATATTAGAAAAAACTTTGACACTGAGGGAGATCACTGAGTGGAACAGGCTGCCACAAGAGGTGGTGAGTTCTTTTTCAATGGAAGTCTTCACATCTGTCTGGGATTGTTTAGTGATCCTGCATTGAGCAGAGGATTGGACCAGATGACCCAGGAGGTCCCTTCCAACTTTACTCATCTATGATTCTATGCAGAGTTTAGTACATAGAGCTAGAAATCTGTTCAAACCAAAGAAATGTTGTGTAAAATAGCAATAACTTGTTTTAGGAGCCAATGTTGAGCACAGCAGTTTGCGACAGACACGCTGTGCTTTATTGACCGTCTCAATGATTGGCATTGACTGTCTAGTTGGAGTGGTGGAGAGCGGCTGCGTCTGTACCTGCTTTCTGCACAGTGTCAGTGAGGAGTTGTACAAGGTTAATGCTTTAACGTATAAACAAACAAATTTATGTTAAACCAATGTATCTGCTTCAAAGCCGTTCATCATCGCTTATTCTTGTTTTTCACAGAGCTGGGATATAGATTTTAGTGTGGTATGTTCACCTTTGTCTGCGCGTTTATTATAAAATAGAAGAGATGAGCCGTTCTTGTGATAAAACCCAGTGTGTCAGAATTAGAAAAGGTAGAAAAAAAAAAACTCTTTAGAGGCTTGTTCTGGCATTGAACAGCCCAACGTGCAGGAAAAAGAAACAGACGCTTTTAGCTGTCCATGAAATATTCATAGTGCGGTGCTCGTGAGAGCCAATTACCACAATCCCTGGCTGATGCTGGAACATTTTAGGGGGACAGAATCATTTTGCTGGTGACTTGTTTAGTTATACAGAGCACGTGCGGCCACTAAATTAGCACTTTATTGGATTTCATTTGAGCATCTAACAGCAAGGTTGTTTTTTTCTTTAACCAATTCAATAGATGTTGATAGTGCACTGTAATCAGCGAGCCCTCACCTTACGATTATTTCCTACAAGGTACGTCTGATAAATAACTGTACTCTTAAAGGAGTCGTCCAGTTTCTAAAAAAAAAAAACACCGGTATTTATTGTATCAGATATGGCAGAAAGGTATGCCCTGTCTTCGTAGAGTGGATCTGTAACCAGATTTCACAGCACAAGCTGCATACATTATTAAATAAATCTGTTTGACCTGATAGGACTGTTGTACTTACATTGAAAATACATGTAAAAATGGTTGCATAATCCTTTTTGAAAGATTAAACTCAGTCTCCGCCAATGTAACCTGATTGACAGACACTCATCCTTCCTAATTATCAGATCTCTCAGTACAGGTCAGGCTTGATGGGCAGAGACAGAATATACTCGGACTAATAAAATCCTCATTTTAATATCTGTATAAAACACACCAACCGCAATAGGTTTAAGACACTTGTTTTACAATGTATGCAGTTTATATTATGAAATCTGGTGAAAAGGCTCTTCTGCCTTTTCAAAATGTCTGATAAGTTCTATAAAGCAAGGCAGCATAAGCACTTATAGCAGAAGTGTTGGTGATGATGATCTGATAATATGGAGTATGATGGATCTCATGCAGGGTTGCCAAATTTTATACTTTTTTTTGTGCAGCTTCTAAAAAAAATCATGGACAGCCAACTTTTAGGTGACCATAATAAATCATTAAAATCAGTGATAAATGTCAACAGACCATAAATCCTGTATAAGCTGCATTCACTATAAACTATAAAAGGGTGATAAATAGTCATAAAAATCTGTACAAATTACTTCAGCTACAAAAAAATCACGGACACATCACTTTTTTTTATGGACAGGGGAAAAAAATGCCCTATTTTTACGGACTGTCCACGAATTTCTGAACAGTTGGCAACCCTGATCACATTACCCTGTGTCTATTCCATCCATTGCTAATGCACGCACATACATATACAGTAGAAGTGACCGCTGCATCTATAGTGGATATAAAAAGTCTACATACCACTGTTAAAAAGCCAGATTATTGTTCTGTTAAAAAAAAACATACCAAGAAGAATCATTTTAGAACTTTTTCCCCCTGAATTTATGAACATTCTGTCTTTTTGGGGTAGAAATCTATCATCATGGCACATCTCAATCTTTGCCCACCCTTCCTATCTGTAGTGCTGCAAATCTATCAGATTGCTGTGGACATCTCTTGTGTACAATCCTATTCGAGTCAACCCACAGATTGTCAATTGGATTAAAATCTGGGCTCTGGCTGGGTCATTCCAAAACTTTGATCTTCTTCTAGCAAGCCATTCTTTTGCTGATTTGGAGATATGCTTAGGGTCAGTGGCGTAATTAGAGTCTGGTAGGCCATTAGCCTGGCCCCATCCTGGTATATATATATCCCCTCATTCTGGTATATATGTCCCTCATCCTGGTTTATATATCCCCTCATCCTGGTATACATATCCCCTCATCCTGGTGTAAGGGGGTACAAGGACTAGTTGTGCCCACTCACCCTCACCCGTGTCTTTACATCCCTGGTATATTTAATACATTATGCTATGAACTGTATAATGCTGCTATATTATATATGACTGTTAAATGTAGTTGTGTAGGGAAAGACTAATGTCCAGATTAGCCCACTAGAAGGGGGCATACTGGTGTGAGATAGCAATAGGATAGGAACTAGTTAATTAGGAGGGGCCAACTGTGTAAGGTGTAGAGAGCTTCCTGCATTTAGTCAGAAGGGCCTCAGAGCTCATACAGGGCAGTTGAGCCACGTAACGCTTTCTCAAGTCAAAGGGCCCAGCTCGTCCAGCGCCTAGGAGTAACGATTGCTCGTGATGCAGAAGAATACAGGGCAGCTTTGTCATAATGGGGTCAGCTACTTAGGAAGATGCCTGCGCATCTGGGGCAAAACGGACCTGGAACTCCGACAGTTAGACTGGTCAGACCAACTGCTGCGGTACCGGGAACAACGATGCTACCCGGTGGCATTCCTAAAGAAGAAAGGGACAGCACAGGGACAGAAAATTTCGTGCCTTGTGAAGTATCATATGCTGTACCTAAATGTGAACTGGACGAGCTGAGAAAGGAACTAAGTAAAATCGTTTGTTTTAAGTTGGAACTTGACTTTGTCTCTCTTTATATGGAATCTCAAGAAAGAAACCTCCCTGGTATCAGAGAGGATCCAGATGGACAGGAAAGCGGGACATTGTGTGTTTGTGAGGGAGGGTCAGGATGCGCTAAAGCAGCCACCATTGAAAGCCACGACTACAGCCCTGGCCTCTGTTACACTGGTATATATATCCCTCATATATATGCCCTCCATCCTAGTATATGTGTCCCTCATGCTGGTATATATGTCCCTCATCCTGGTCCCTGTCCTGGTAAATTTATATCCCCCATCTTGGTATGTGTCCCTTATCCTGGTCCCCATCCTGGTATATATACCCTCATCCTGGTATATATGTCCCTCATTCTGGACCACACCCCTGGTATATATATATATATATATATATCCCCCATCTTGGTATGTGTGCTTATCTATATATGTGCCCCCTCTTGCCGCTATTCTTTAATGTATAGAAAACATAAAATTGGTTAATAAACTATAGCAATAACATATAATTCACATAAGTAGACACTAGTGATGTGCGAGTATACTCGTTACTCGAGTTTCTCTGAGCATGCTCGGGTGGTCTCCGAGTATTTCGGTGTGCTAGGAAACAAAGTCTTTGTCAACGCAGCTGCATGATTTGTGGCTGCTAGACAGCTTAAATACATGTGGGGATTCACTAACAAACAGTCAATCCCCAAACAGGCAAGCCGCAAATCATGCAGGTGCGTTGACAAAAACTAAATCTCCGAGCACTCCGAAATACTCAGAGAACACCCAAGCATGCTCGGAGAAACTCGAGTAATGAGCATACTCACTCATCACTAGGGGACACCACTTTTTCAAGTCATACATAGGGGGGAAGGGGAAAAGATGGGAGAAGTTTGTGAATTATAAATAACTTTTATTTAATAACTATTAATAAAATTAATCGATAAAATTACTAGTGTCTATTGTTTGAAAATATCTGTTTCATAAAAATGAACAGCTTACTCAAAATTGCAGCATGCTTTAAAAAATTCTTTGTGTGGTAATACAGAGGACAATAACATTTTTGTCAATCTGTATATGGTAATAGCCAATGTCCCTCTAATAAAGATTGGCTACGTAAACCATAAATTGGGTAAATAGCCAGACAACTAAATTATATATTCTAGTTAACCTGAGCTAGACAATTGAGATTTAATAACAGTGCTGACTGAAATGTAAACAAAAATTAAAGTGAGCCATCCATAAAAGAATATGGATATAATGAAAGTCTATTTGTATAGGTCAATTGACAAAAAACAGACCATAGTCTTTCATATAGTATAATGCATCACATAGTCCTCCATATATAATGCACCCCCCATATTCCTCCATATAGTACAATGCACTTCCGTATATAATACACAGCCCATAGTCCTCCATATAGTATATGCATAGCCCATAGTCCTCCATATAGTATAATGCACAGCCCATAGCCCTCCATATAGTATACTGCTTAGCACATAGTTCTTCATATAATATAATGCACTCTCCATCATCCTCATATACTATAATGCACCTTCATATTAGTATGATACACAGCTCATATTCTTTATATACAGTGGATTGTGAAAATATTCACCCCCTTGGCTTTTTACCTATTT
This sequence comes from Ranitomeya imitator, assembly GCF_032444005.1. Taxonomy (NCBI): domain Eukaryota; kingdom Metazoa; phylum Chordata; class Amphibia; order Anura; family Dendrobatidae; genus Ranitomeya; species Ranitomeya imitator. Next base: position 447,054,116 of record NC_091286.1, on the reverse strand, counting down.
TGTTAAATTGCAAGCTGTGTTTAAATACTTTTGTTATCTGATTTGTGAGTGATGCATCAACACTAAATAATCTACCGTCAGTTGGTGAAGTGAAGTGAGAGAAATATAGGCATAAATTACATTTATGGAATCAGGGAAAGAGAGGAGGAGGTCAGCTCACCGTTATCCGCTGCACCTTACTTGGATGGAGGCCTCCGCACGGAGACGTCCTGTCTGGGATGCTTCAGAAATACAAGTGAAATAGTTATCCTCCAGCATAGTTTAAATACTTGAAACTTTACTTTCAATTTTCATAAAAATTTACATTCTGGCATAACACTGGATACCAACAAACCTGACCAATGCATTTTGACTTAAACCCCTTCACAACCTATGACATATATATACATCATAGGTCATGTCCCTGCACTCCATGCGAGTTCCGGTGCCGAGCCCATATGTTTTTAGGCACATGTCTGTTAATTTCATGAGCTGACATGTGCCCCTAACAGCTGCGGGTGGAATCGCGATCCACCTGCAGCTGTCAACATGCTAATGCTGCTGTCAATCTCTGACAGTGGCATTTAACATGGACCCTACGGAAGCGTGTCACTAATCCCGCCCATCGGTGTCAGTGTCAAATGACTGCAGGATACCGATGAGTTGGCATGATAACCCGAGGTTTGCAGGAGACCCCTGTGGTTGTCATTGCTGGATTGCTATGTGCTAAATACAAAAGCGAGGCGCACAGCTATACAATATAATATAAACTAGGAGGGTGCAAAAAAGCAGTAATAAACAGAGCTAGAAAAAATATATATAGAAAAAAGCATCACTGCATCACATGCACACCATCCAAATAATAACAAATATATAGAAAAAATATATATATAGTTTATTAACACATCTAAAACACACCAACAATATAAAACATACTTAAAAAACATCAAAAACAATGCATCACAGGTTAAATAGCCGTACAGATAGTAATAGGGTAAGCACCAATATCTAACCGAACTGGCTCATATATATTGTTCCATGTGGTTATAACAAAGTCAGCCAGCCACTAGTACAGATCCAAATGAAGGAAAAAAGGCTGAATAAATATATCACCACAAATAGAAGGCCATAGCTAGATAGGTGACCAAAGTCCTAGTAATAAACAGGACATAAGGTAAAAGTAATCACCCATAACACGGCACAGAAAAAGCTCATAGTAAGATTCAAATGAGCATACAACCTGATGTGACCCTAATATCCCACGCGTATCGCCCGGCGAACCGGGCTTCCTCAGGGAATGCTGGATTGCTATGAACGCCGCCCCATGGACGGGGCTCATAACAGATAATCATTTTAGCTACATATAGCATATAGAAAACGGCGCCTTTTTTGTGTGTGTGCATACTTTGGATTTTTTTTTCCACCACTTAAATAAAAAAGAACCTGTTCATGTTTGCTATCTGCAAACTCGTAATGACCTGGAGAATCATAGTGGCAGGTTAGTTTTAGCATTTAGCGAACATTGCAAAAAAAGTGCAACTCCACATTTTTTTTTTACCATTTCACCACAATTTGATATTTTTTTTCCTGCTTTCCAGTGCACGATCTGGTAAAAGCAATGGTGCCTTTCAAAAGTACAACTCGTCCCGCAAAAAAACAAGCCCCCACACAGCCAGTATATACACACCTTTTCTGAAAGGCCACAGAGGCTGCAATACTATTAAGCAAGAGGCACCAGTTACCAAACAACACCATGAAGACCAAGTAAATCTCCAAAAAAGTAATGGACAAAGTTGTTGACAAGTACAAGTTAGGGTTGGGTTATAAAAAAAACAAAACAATCTTTGATGATCCCCCGGAGCACCAGCAAATCCATTATCTTCAAATGGAAAGAACATGGTACCACAACAAACCTGCCAAAAGAGGGCCGCCTACCAAACCTCTCAACCCAGACAAGGAGGGCATTAATGAGAGAGGTAGCACAGAGACCAAAGGTAACCCTGAGAGCAGCAGGTTTCCCAAGCAGAGACTTGAGTATCTGTCCATACGACCACAATAAGCCCTACACTGCATAGAAGTGCTCTTTATGGAATAGTGGACAGAAAAAAAAACATTACTTCCACTCAAAAATTGTAAGGCATGTTTTAAGTTTGCCAAAAGACGTGTGGGAGACTCCCCAAATGTATGGAAGAAGGTGCTGTGGTCAGAGGAGACAAAAATTAAACTTTTTAGCCACCAAACCAACACACCTCCTCATCCTCAAAACCCCATCCCTACAGTGAAACATGGTGTTAGCAGCATCATTTTGTGGGGATGTTTTTTGACAACAGGGACATGTCAGTCTGTCAGTAATTTGAGACTGGGACAGAGTTTCACCTTCCAACAAGACAATGAGTTAAAGCATACTGCTAAAGCAACACTCGAGTGTTTTAAGGGCAAACGTGTAAATGTTTTGGAGAGGCATAATCAAGCCCAGATCTTAATCATACTGAGAATCTGGACAGACTTGAAGATTGCTATTCACCAGAGGAAACCATCTAACTTGACAAAGCTGGAACAGTTTTGCCTTGAGGATTGGGCAAAAATCCCAGTCGCAAGATGTGGAAAGCTCATAGAGACTTATTCAAGCAATATGCAGCTGTAATTGCATCAAAAGGATACTCTACAAAGTACTGACTTTAAGGGGGTGAATGGTTATGCACACTGACGTTTTCAGTTATTTTGTCCTATTTGTAGTTTGCTTCACAATAAAAGAAAACCAAATGTTCATAGTAGTAGACATGTTATTTACATGAACTGATGCAAACCCTAAAAAAAAACTGTGAAATTCCAGGTTGTGATGTAGCGAAAAGCAAAAAATGCCAAGGGGGTGAATACTTTCGCAAGCCACTGTAAGGCCGGAGTCACACTACAGCGAGATACGGCCGAGTCTCACAGGTTAAAAACAAGCTCTGGCACCTGCACTCCATGTATTGCTATGCGGCCGTACGCTCTGTTTTGGAGTGCCGGTGCCAGATCTTGGTTTTAACCTGCGAGACACCGACTTATCTCACTGTATGTGATCCCGGCCTAAGTCTTTCATTCAATCAATATTACAGTCTTCAAAATGCACTATAAGAAAAGGTAAAATTTGTTATTTTAAAAATAAGTACACTGCATATTTTTGCTGCATCAGTTTTTTTTCTTCTATTATTACTGATAGACACCTCCCCATTACTAAACCCTGGGCTTGATGTCAGCTGACAATGCAAAGCTGACATCAACCCCATAAACGATTACCCCTGTTGTGAATTCCGCTCTTGGGCTCCCTCCGGTGGTTGTAAGTGGCACTTTTGTGAGTTCTGCTCTTGGGCTCCCTCTTGTGGTTTCAAGTGGTATGGCTGCTCCTTGGAGTTAGCTGTCATCAGCTGCCTCCACTTATCGTCTCTTCTGCTCGGCTATTTAGGCCTGGCTGTTCCTTCAGCCAGTGCCACTTGTAAATTGTTCCTGGTTGGATTCACATCTCTTTGGATTTCCCTGTTATCCTGACCAGTTCAGCAAAGCTAAGTTTTTGCTTGCGCTTTTCTGTTCACAGATTGTGGACTTATCCGTTCAGTGCTTTCTATGTTTGTCCAGCGTTATCAGTATGAATTAATTCTGTCTTGCTGGAAGCTCTGGGAAGCAGATTTACCCTCCACACCTTTAGTCAGGTGTGGAGATTTTTTTGTAAACTCTGCGTGGATTTTTGTAGTGTTTTATACTCACTGCACAGTATTCCATCCTGTCCTATCTATCAAGCTAGACTGGCCTCCTGTGCTCATCCTGGTTTCATTCTGTGTATGTCTTTTTCCTCTCCACTCACAGTCATTATTTGTGGGGGGTTAATCTATCCTTTGGGGATTTCCTCTGAGGCAAGATAGTTTTCCTGCTTCTGTCTTTAGGGGTAGTTAGCACTTAGGCTGTGATGAGATGCCTAGGGAGAGTTAGGAGCATTCCACGGCTACTTCTAGTGTTGTGTTGAGCTTAGGGACTGCGGTCAGTACAGTTACCACTTCCTTCAGAGCTCGATCCATGTTGCTCCTAGACCACCGCATCATAACATACCCCTATTGCCACTGCACCAGAGCAATCGGGAAGAGCAGGGCAAAGTGCCAGAATTTGCACATCTAATGGATGCGCTCATTTTGGGGGCGTCTGTGGCTTGTATTTTTAGGCTGGGTAGGGACCAATATCATGGGACCTTCCCAGCCTGATAATATATGCCCGCAGCTGTCTGCTTTAAGTGGGCTGGTTATCAAAAATAGAGGAGGGGGGGGCAAGTAATTTTTAAAAAATGTATTTATGATATAGATGTATTTGCACTGCGTAAAAGCGCTCTATTTATCTATCTATCTATGAAAAGCAAAAAACCTGACCTGCACCTCCACATAAGTGTGAACAGGTGCAAGCTGCAATGACTGCATTATATATAAAAAGAGAGCACAGCAACACTCTGCAAGGGTCAAGGTATATGCATACACTGAATATATGAGATCTAAAATGCATTATTGCTAAATAATATGCACTTTAAAAAAAAGAAGGTTCTCAGTGCGTATACTGGCCAATTCATGTTTGCCCGTTAACCTCAGTAAGGTGACACTTCTGATGGGTACCTATTCTAAGGCCGGAGTCATACTAAATGTAGGAATAATCGGTTCGAGTCTCCCTGCCATGAGTCGATCGAGTATAATACGAGTAAAATCCGACTTTTCACACCTAGCATGTGAAACTGATTGTCAATCAGTGTTGCTTCCTAAGTGGACAGTTTGATTTCACAGAAGTTTGATTAACTTTGAGCTATATTCTGATCTTAAAGTGTTCCCTTTATTTTTTTGAACAGTGTATGTGTGTCGGTATGTGTGTCGCAGAGGAGGACACTCTGCGCTGTCAGTCTGAAGTTATGTTGTGGTCTGCGACCTGTAGTCCCACATGTAAATGTGTAGTTCAAATGGGAGACTGGCAGGGCTAGTTATGAGAGATGGGCGAGTCTAACTAGCCACACACACCCACACTACCACCCAGGGGAGTGGTTACAGGTATGTAATGTGATCAGGGTGTGGGTCACATGGTTCCTGTGTGTGGATCTGTATGATCCAAGTGCAAGGCCCTGGAAGCCTGTGTTGGAAGTCCTGGGGAAGAGGATTCCTGAATAGCACATGGTTGGGTTCTGACACTGAGTGGAAGGTCAGTGTTGGAGTCTCCTGGCAGTGGAGATGTCTTGGAAGCACCTAGAGACCGTGGACCTGGACGGTCTGTGTTGAGGACCTGGGACTGACATGAAGTCAGTGTGAGGAGTGGAACTCCTGAAAGGTAACCCCGGACAAGGGGATTATAATATACGGCAGAGAAGCCTATCTGCTATATGAACTGACTGATGTCCTATAATGTTTTGTGAATGTATTGAAATAAACTTTACGTTATGTGGTTTATGATGGTTAATAAACCTAAGAGACTGATTTATATGAGGAAACCGTGCCTGAGTGCTTGAATCCCATGCCAAGCGAGTGTCCCCCAAGACATGTAGTAGGTGAAACGCTGCAATATATATATTGCTCAAAAAATAAATCCCACATCCTATCACTGAATGAAATATTCCAATTGTAAATCTTTATTCATTACATAGTGGAATGTGTTGAGAACAACAAAACCTAAAAATGATCAATGTAAATCACAACTAATACACCACGGAGGTCTGGAGTTGGAATGATAGTCAAAATCAAAGTGGAAAATGAAGTTACAGGCTGATCCAACTTCAGTGGAAATGCCTCAAGACAAGGAAATGATGCTCAGTAGTGTGTGTGGCCTCCACGTGCCTGTATGATCTCTGTACAACACCTGGGCATGCTCCTGATGAGGCAGCGGATGGTCTCCAGAGGGATCTCCTCCCTGACCAGGACTAAAGCATCCACCAACTCCTGGACAGTCTGTGGTGCAACATGACGTTGGTGGATGGTGCGAGACATGATGTTCCAGATGAGTTCAATCGAATTCCGGTCTGGGGAAGGGGCGGGCTAATCCATAGCTTCAATGCCTTCATCTTGCAGGGACTGCGGACACACTCCAGCCACCTGAGGTATGGCATTATCCTGAATTAGGAGGAACCCAGGGCCAATCGCACCAGCATATGGTCTCACAAGGGGTCTGAGGATCTCATTTCGATGCCTAATGGCATTCAGGCTGTGCAGCCCTCCAAAGAATTGCCACCTGTGATGCAGTGACCCCTGCAGCAGCTAGGGGACCTGTATGTGCTCCTCAGGATGCACATGGAGGTGTATCTGTGATTATGATGGTGAAACGGTGACCGGCAGGATTGTGAATGGCTGGTTTGTGTCGCACAGGGAGCCTGCGCTCTAAGCCTGAAGTAATGTTGTTGTTCTGGGACCTGTAGTCCCACAAGTATTTGTACAGTTTGTAAAGGGAGGCTTGCAGGGTTAGTTTGAGAGCTGGATGGGTCGAACTAACCACACACACCACCCATCTATGGGAGTGGTTACAACTACATAATGTGACCATGGTGTGGTCACATTGTCTCTGTAGTGCAGAGTCTGCAACGGCACTGCATTGGGGAAGTTACAGCCCGTCTGAGGATCTGGACTGTCAGGTGGTCTGGTGAGCAAGGCATTGTCCGGGACCGTGATCCCAGTTCGGCAATTTCCCTGGAGGAGATTGGACTGACAGGAGGTCAGTATGTGGAGCAGGAGCTCCAGAAAAGTAACACCCGGGAAGGGGGCTATCATAATGGCAGAGAAGTATCTGCCAATGGAACAGACTGTTGGTGCTTGGTGTGTTCCATGGACATTGATGAACTGTGTGCACTGACAAGGGGTCAGTTAAGGAACTGTGTGGTCACCCATGGTAACTGGACGGAGTAAGGTCCAGCATGTTCAGAGACTGCAACTTAATGTCATCTGTTGGTGCTTATTGTGTTCTATGAAGTATACAATGAACTGTGCATAATCCGGTTTATGACTGCATAATAAACGGCATGGACTGTTTATGTGAGAAAAATGTGCCTGTTTGACTGAATCCCGTTGCTAAGCAAATGTCCCCCAACACATGCAGTAAGCTCTATCTTACACACCATACACCATTACTGACCCACTGCTAAACCTGTCATGCTGAAGGATGTTGCAGGCAGCAGATCGCTCTCCATGGCATCTCCAGACTCTGTCACGTCTGTCTCATGTGCTCAGTGTGAGCCTGCTTTCATCTGAGAAGAGCACAGGGTGCCAGTGGCGAATTTGCCAATCCTGGTGTTATGTGGTAAATGCCAAGCATCCTGCACGGTGTTGGGATGTGAGCCCAACCCCCATCTGTGGACTTCGGGCACTCAGACCACCCTCATGGAGTCGGTTTCTAACCATTTGTGCAGACACATGCACATTTGTGGCCTGCTGGAGGTAATTTTTCAAGGGCTCTGGCAGTGCTCCTCCTGTTCACAAAGCCTGAGGTAGCAGTTCTCTGCTGGGTTGTTGCCCTCCTACGACCCTCTCCACATCTTCAGGTGTACTGGCCAGTCTCCTGATAGCGCCTCCAGCCTCTGGACACTACGCTGACAGACACAGCAAACATTCTTGCCACAGCTCGCATTGATGTGCCATCCTGGATGAGCTGCACTACCTGAGCCACTTGTGTGGGTTGTAGAGTCTGTCTCATGCTAACACGGGTGTGAACGCACAGCCAGTATTCAAAAGTGACCAAAACATCAGCCAGAAAGCATTGGTACTGAGATGTGGTCTGTGGTCCCAACTTGCAGAACCACTCCTTTATTGAGTGTGTCTTGATAATTGCCAATAATTTCCATCTGTTGTCTATTCCATTTGCAGAACAGCATGTAAAATTGATTGTCAAACAGTGTTGCTTCCTAAGTGGACAGTTTGATTTCACAGAAGTTTGATTTACTTGGAATTATATTCTGTTGTTGAAGTGTTCCCTTTATTTTTTGGACCAGAATCCGATTGAACACAACCAATTGAATCCGATTGAACACATCTGGGACATCATGTCTCGCACCATCCACCAACGTCGCGTTGCAGCACAGACTGTCCAGGAGTTGGTGGATGCTTTAGTCCAGGTCTGGGAGGAGATCCCTCAGGAGACAATCTGCCGCCTCATCAGCAGCATGCCAAGGCATTGTAGGGAGATCATACAGGCACATGGAGGCCACACACACTACTGAACATTATTTCCATGTCTTGAGGCATTTCCACTGAAGTTGGATCAGCCTGTAACTTCATTTTCCACTTTGATTTTGAGCATCATTCCAACTCCAGACCTCCGTGGGATATTAGTTGTGATTTACGTTGATCATTTTTAGGTTTTATTGTTCTCAACACATTCCACTATGTAATGAATAAAGATTTACAACTGTAATATTTCATTCAGTGATATCTAGGATGTGAGATTTTAGTGTTCCCTTTATCTTTTTGAGCAGTGTATATTACATACATAGAAAGATAGAAGAAAAGCAAGCAATTCATCTGCCGTGTACTGTAAAATCACTGCTGGAGTCAACAGGATAGAAGAGATGGATTACATACAGTAAATACAAGTAGAATAGGGAGATATACAAAGGTCTCCAAGAAGTATAGTTTCTTCTTGCAGAGATTGACATGCTAAGCAGGCCGAGATGAGGAGACTTAAAGCCGCAATGCTTCTCTGGGAAATATGCAAATTATGCAAATTGTCTCTTCAGAGAGGAAAAGAACTAGAACTCTAGTGCCACCTATTGGAAGGTAGCAATCCTACGGATGCCTCTCACACAGCCAAACCATATCTCCACTTTGCACTGACGAGGGGCAGTACCCAGAAACACAGTGTCTGCAAATTGAGATTCTGGTTCTGCTATTATCCTAAGTCATGTGACAAGGCTCGTTAAAGGGTCGACATTGACTTGTAGGATTGCTACCTTCCAATAGGTGGCACTAGAGTTCTAGTTCTCTTCCTCTCTGAAGAGACAATTTTCATAATTAGCATACAGAGGTTTGAGACATACAATTAGTACAGTGTGTGTGTAGCTTACTGTACATGTATTTAATTAATAAAAGATTATTATTCTAAAAAAAAAAATTGAGTGGGCTCCCATGCAATTTTCGGAACCAGCAGAGGGAAAGCTGATGGCTGGGGGACGATATTTATAGCCTGGAAAGGGTGTAATACTCAAGGAGCTTCCCAGGCTATTAATAGCAGCTCACAACTGTATACTTAGCCTTTACTGGCTATTAAAATGGGGGACCCTAAAAAAATAAGTGACGTAGGGCCCCTCTATAATTAGTGACTAGCAAAGGCTACGCAGATAGCTGCAAGCTGATATTAATAGCCTAGAAAGGGGCCATGGATGCTGCTCCTCCAAGGCTAAAAACATCAGCTCTCAATCATCCCAGAAAAGGCATATCTCTAAGATGCACCAATTCTGGCACTTAGCCTCGCTGTTTCCACTTGCTCTGTAGCGGTGGCAAGTGGGGTGATATTCAGGGGGTTGATGTCGCCTTTGTATTGTCAAGTGACATCAAGCCCCAAGGTTAGAAATGGAGAGGCATCAACAAGAAGCCCCCATTACTAATGGTAATACAAGTCATGTTGTATAAAAGCACAGACACACAAAAAAAGTCCTTTAATTGAAAGAATGACAGACTCCTATAATAATTTTAATTAAACCATACTTACAACCTCGCCCATTCCCCCTTGCTATCAGCAAAAGAGTAAAAAAACAAACAAAAATATTCCTCACCTTTCCGCAGAGATGCTGCTAATCCATTTGTCCTACGACGGGTACAGCACTGCTACATCTAATGGCAGGCTGCATGGTTGCATGATGCGACCAAAAAGTCTGTCATCCAGCAGACACTGAGCACCATGTGCTCAGTGTCTCTTTGTGAACTCCTATTACCTATTTGATGGCACCGCAAGCGTGAGAAAGTTCTCCTGTTCGCGGTGCCGTAAGACAGGTTCTACGAGCTCACAGCCAATTAAATCACTTTACCTTTGTGATGTCAGCGAGTGCGCCGTGGGAAATTTTCGTGTCATGGGACAAATGGATTAGCAGCCTCTCTGCGGAAATGTGAGGAATAGTGAGGAGCGAGTTTCTCCAAGCATGCTTCGGTGGCCTCCGAGTATTTCTGCATGCTCGGAAATTTAGTTTATGTCGACGCAGCTGCATGATTTGCGGCTGCTAGACAGCTTGAAAACATGTGGGGATTGCCTAACAAACAGGCAATTCCCCACATTTAAGCTATCTAGCAGCTGCAAATCATGCAGCTGCGTCGATATTATCTAAATCTCCGAGCATGCCGAAATACTTAATGACCACCCTAGCATGCTCAGAGAAACTTGAGTAATGAGCATACTCACTCATCACTGCTGAGGAATATTGTTCTTTGTTTTATTTTAACTCTTTTGCAGATGACGAGGGCATCGGGGGAATGGGCGAGCCACCTACTCTGGCTTTCTATTATATTCACACGTTCAGTATTTGGTCAGTACTTTACCTCAGTATTTGTGTAAGCAGGTTGCCATATGCAGTTACGGACAGAAGGCAGAGTAAGGGTTAACAAGTTTAATAACGGAAATATTCCACGCAGGGAGTTAAAAGGGTTAAACAGGGGAGTAAACAGTTCAAATGGCAAAGGATATTGTGAGTTGAAGAACAACAGTTCAGATAACGGCAGTTCTGATGAAAGTCAGTGGTTCCTACATCCATGAAGTGAATAGCACTGACAACGGCTGGCGCGGTGTCTTTTCCAATGGGGTCGTGTGGGCAACAATGCCCCATCTTCTGGCGGCAACGGTTGGTCTCCGGTACCTTCCGCTTCTCCTAGTCCACATGCTGCACTGGCTGACAAGGGTGTGGGCCACAGTCCTGTACGAGCCCAACGTGGCTCTGCAAACATTGACAAAGTCAGGGTCTCCCGTGAGCAGGAAAATATGAGCTGGTAAGGTTGGTTATGCAAGTCTATCCAGTACTCGGTTCTCTCTTTTCGGCACATGAACTTTACTCACGGTCATGAAGCACAGGGCACCTCGATCTCTGTCAGCTACTGGGAGCACTGCACTCTTCTCTCTATGCTGCGTGCTGCCTGTTCCTGCCAAGATTGAAGCACCGACTGTTTGCCTGACTGGCGCCCTGTTTCTCCGGCGGGGTGCTGCACCCGATCTCTCTCTGGCAGCACGCACACAGTACTCACTAGCCCGGAACATTTCACACCTCCTCACTCCGTCTCTCCTCACAGTCTATCATCGGTGGCAGTGCTTGGGTGCGGGCCTGCGCTGTATGGATGCTCTGGGGCTGCAGCACTCACTGGTCCCTGCTGCGCACTTTCTGTTCCCGCCAAGTCTTTCTCTGAGCCGCTGTTGAGCGCACAGCTCCCCTCAGCGCAGCGGTCCCTCTCTCTGAACTGTTTCAGAACGCCTGACTTCTCTCCTGGCAGTGGTCCCTCTGTAGATGGTGGGGCCCTGTTGCAGCGCCGATGCTCAGTGGGGCGGGGAAGCGGAGTGCGCCACTCACCTGACTGTGCGCTGCCCTCCGTTGGCGCCAAACTCCTCTGCTGCACGCGCTTTCTTCTTTTTTAACCCTGCCCCCTAGGACTTGGTCTTGTAGAAAATCTTCCTTTCCTCAATCCAGGGTAATATTACTGATATATCCCATCTGGTTCATGGGGATGGGGACAACATGGGCCAGTGTGATTTCAAATGCCAGGACTGAATTTCAGTCCCAGTACGTACCTGGTCTGCTGGCTATAATGACCTGTTCAGAAGTGTTGTATCCGTTTTTTATCTGGATAGAACACATAATCATTATTGTTAATGGTGCTATTCACATATCCAAGTTTTTTTACACGCCATCCATCCAAGCAAAACTCGTGGAGACATGTCCGTATTTTTCTGGTATCATAAATTAAATGTGTGAATAAAAGTCTATTGGTCTGTGAGAAACACTGATGGCATCAGTGCTTTAGCCATGTGCTGTCCATATTTAAAGGGAACCTGTCATGTAAAATAACGCTAATAACCGGCAAATATAGGGTTAATTTGCAGGTTAATAGCATTCTGACACATTGAGAGACCCGCTGCCAGGAGGAAATGAACTTTATTCCCTCAGAGAGGGTTTGGCTTCCAGTAATAGAGGTGATGCCAGCACGATTTCAGTCACCACCATGTGCATATAGAACGCCAGTTGTAAATGCACCCCAACACTGACTAGCAGTTTGCTCAGTATTAGAGCCTGCTGTCTGTTAGTGCCAGGGGCACAGTTACAACCGCCACTCTCTATATACTGAGTGATGACTGAAATCATGCCAGCGCCACCCCTGAACATGCCAAGGGGAATAAAGATAATTTCCTCCTGGTAACGGGGGTCTCAGTGCAGGTGTCAGAACACTATTAACATGCAGATTAACCCCATATCTGTAGGTTAATTGCATTACTTTACATGACAGGTTCCCTTCAACATTGCAAAGTATAGGAGACAGTATGTCATTTATTTATCTATCATCTGTGAAAAACACTGATGACACAGTAATGGTAAAAACAGACACACTGACCAAATACTGACTCACCGATCCAAATCACCAATGACACCCAGTACCATTTTTCACACACGTGTTTAAACATGGACATATGAACGAGTCTTTGATTCGACAACAATCTTCGACCTGTGAAGCTTCAGGGTAAATGGATGTCTCTAGAAAAGGGGTTTCTAACCCCTTAATGACCACCAATATGTCTTTTTTACTGACTTGAGATATAAGAGAATAGCATCCCCATACCGGTGACAATACAGCAGCTGTCGGATGTACAGTCATGGACAAAAATTTTGAGAATGAGACAAATATTAATTTTTCCAAAGTCTACTGCTTCATTTTTTCTAATGGCAATTTGCATATACTCCTAAATGTCAGAGTGATCAGCTTAACAGCAATTACTGTACTTGCAAAGTCAATATTTGCCCAGATAATGAACTTTAACCCCCAAAACACATTTGAACATCATTGCAGTCCTGCCTTAAAAGGAGCAGCTAACATCGTTTTAGTGATTGATCCATTAACACAGGTGTGGGTGTTGATGAGGACAGGGCTGGCGATCAATCAGTCATGATTAAGTAAGAATGACATCACTGGACACTTTAAAAGGAGGCTGGTGCTTGGTATCATTGTTTCTCTTCAGTTAACCATGGTTATCTCTAAAGAAACACGTGCAGCCATCATTGCACTGCACAAAAATGGCCTAACAGGGAAGTGTATCGCAGCTACAAAGATTGCACCTCAGTCAACAATCTATCGCATCATCAAGAACTTCAAGGAGAGAGCTTCCATTGTTGTCAAAAAGGCTGCAGGGCACCCAAGAAAGACCAGCAAGCACCAGGACCGTATCTTAAAACTGTTTCAGCTGCGGGATCGGACTACCAGCAGTGCCGAGCTTGCTCAGGAATTGCAGCAGGCTGGTGTGAGTGCTTCTGAACACACTGTGAAGTGGAGACTCTTTGAGCTAGGCCTGGTTTCAAGGAGGGCAGCAAAGAAGCCACTTCTCTCCAGAAAAAACATCAGGAACCGACTGATATTCTGCAAAAGGTACAGGGAGTGGACTGCTGAGGACTGGGGCAAAGTCATTTTCTCTGATGAATCCCCTTTTCGATTGTTTGGGACATCTGGAAAACAGCTTATTCGGAGAAGAAGAGGTGAGCGCTACCACCAGTCTTGTCTCATGCCAACTGTAAAGCATCCTGAAACCATTCATGTGTGGGGTTGCTTCTCAGCCAAGGGAATCGGCTCACTCACAGTCTTGCCTAAAAACACAGCCATGAATAAAGAATGGTGCCAGAATGTCCTCCAAGAGCAACTTCTCCCAACCGTCCAAGAGCAGTTTGGCGCCCAACAATGCCTTTTCCAGCATGATGGAGCACCTTGCCATAAAGCAAAGGTGATAACTAAATGGCTCATGGAACAAAACATAGAGATTTTGGGTCCATGGCCTGAAAACTCCCCAGATCTTAATCCCATTAAGAACTTGTGGTCAATCATCAAGAGACGGGTGGACAAACAAAAACCAACAAATTCTGGCAAAATGCAAGCATTGATTATGCAAGAATGGACTGCTATCAGTCAGGATTTGGTCCAGAAGTTGATTGAGAGCATGCCAGGGAGAATTGCAGAGGTCTTGAAGAAGAAGGGTCAACACTGCAAATATTGACTTGCTGCATTAACTCATTCTAACTGTCAATATAACCTATTGGTACTCATAATATGATTGAAATTATATTTCTGTATGTGATATAAACATCAGACAAACACTAACAAAAACCAGAGGGCAGCAGATCATGTGAAAATATAATTTTGGTGTCATTCTCAAAAATTTTGGCCATGACTGTACACTATAGATAACAACTTGCTGCATTAGCCAGTGTTGGCACCATCCATATCTATTTAATCTCTTACATGCTGCTTTCAATAGTGATTACATCACATAAATGGTAAAGTGTGGGCGCTTCCTATTTAACCCCATCAGCACCCTGAGATTATGGTTAATTAGCCGCTTTAGAGTCTGCTCTGCTGGCTATAATGACCTGTTCAAATGTTAGCTAAATTTAGGTGGTAAAAATACACTTTTTCATTCCTGTCATGTCACTTTTAGTGATGGGCGAGCACTAAAATGCTCGGGTGCCATTGCTCAGGTCGAGCAAATTGGAATGCTCAGGTGCTCAACCCGAGCATCGAGCCCAATGTAAGTCTTTGTGAACCTCGAGCACTTTTCCAGTGGCTTCCCTGGCGGTCTGCAGACGGACTGGAAATTGCGGAAATCGATGGGAACAGTGCTCAAATGACATCGGAACAGCATGGGAAAGACCCCTGGAAACATTTCTGACTCCCAGGTCACTGCTGTGAACAATGTTATCAGAGTCTTACGCCACTTTTACAGAATCATAATAAAACAAAATGGATTTTCCTGAGAAATACTGTATGTTAAAGAACAAACTTTCCAGGGTGATGACTTGTATGTAAGGCAAAATAAATAACCAAATACAAAAATGCTCCTCCACACCTTGGGCTATGTTCATACGTAGTGTTTTTGATGCATATTTGAACTTTAGCATTACTTTCAACCAAGACAAATGCATTCTCTGAGAAATGTCATTTTAACATTTTACAACTTTATCTGGCCACATGGTGTGTGACGCTTCACCAGACACATCCTGTTTAATTATGAAGGACGGACACTGAAAGTCACAAAGCCTACTTTTATAGGCCCATCAGGTAGCCCTTACTATTCTTAAAGGTCCAGCAGTCAGCCCTCACTATTCTTAGAGAGCCATCAGCTGGCTATGCTTTGTTGTTCCCATAAGGCCAGTCTCACACGTCCAGATAATTCCGGTACCGGAAAAATCGGTACCGGAATTATCTGTGTACGTGTGCCCGTGCGTTTCTGTGGCACATCAGTGTGGCACACGTGCGGCACACGTGTGCCCACTGGGTACCACACGCACCGTGCAGGAGACAGCGCTAAAGTTTAGCGTTGTCCCCTGCATCTGGTGCTGAAGCCGCCATTCATATCTTCCCTGCAGCAGCGTTTGCTGTAGAGAAGATATGAATATTCCTTTTTTTTTTGTCTCTCGTGTTTAAAATGAATATACATGTCCCCACCCCCCTCCCACGCCCTGTGCGCTTGCCCGCTGTTCTTAAAATACTCACCCGGCTCCCTCGCTGGCTGGCGCTGCTTCCTGTCCTGGCCGCACCTTCTACTGTACGAGCGGTCACGTGGGGCCGCTCATTTACAGTAATGAATATGCGGCTCCACCCCTATGGGAGGTGGAGCCGCATATTCATGACTATAATCGGCGGCCCCACGTGACCGCTCATACAGTAGAAGATGCGGCCAGGACAGAAAGCAGCGCCAGGGAGGGAGCCGGGTGAGTATTTTAATACAGTTAGGGCCAGAAATATTTGGACAGTGACACAATTTTCGCGAGTTGGGCTCTGCATGCCGCCACATTGGATTTGAAATGAAACCTCTACAAGAGAATTCAAGTGCAGATTGTAACATTTAATTTGAAGGGTTGAACAAAAATATCTGATAGAAAATGTAGGAATTGTACACATTTCTTTACAAACACTCCACATTTTAGAAGGTCAAAAGTAATTGGACAAATAAACATAACCCAAACAAAATATTTTTATTTTCAATATTTTGTTGCAAATCCTTTGGAGGCAATCACTGCCTTAAGTCTGGAACCCATGGACATCACCAAACGCTGGGTTTCCTCCTTCTTAATGCTTTGCCAGGCCTTTACAGCCGCAGCCTTCAGGTCTTGCTGGTTTGTGGGTCTTTCCGTCTTAAGTCTGGATTTGAGCAAGTGAAATGCATGCTCAATTGGGTTTAGATCTGGAGATTGACTTGGCCATTGCAGAATGTTCCACTTTTTGGCACTCATGAACTCCTGGGTAGCTTTGGATGTATGCTTGGGGTCATTGTCCATCTGTACTATGAAGCGCCGTCCAATCAACTTTGCAGCATTTGGCTGAATCTGGGCTGAAAGTATATCCCGGTACACTTCAGAATTCATCCGGCTACTCTCGTCTGCTCTTATGTCATCAATAAACACAAGTGACCCAGTGCCATTGAAAGCCATGCATGCCCATGCCATCACGTTGCCTCCACCATGTTTTACAGAGGATGTGGTGTGCCTTGGATCATGTGCCGTTCCCTTTCTTCTCCAAACTTTTTTCTTCCCATCTTTCTGGTGCAGGTTGATCTTTGTCTCATCTGTCCATAGAATACTTTTCCAGAACTGGCTTCTTGAGGTGTTTTTCTGCAAATTTAACTCTGGCCTGTCTATTTTTGGTATTGATGAATGGTTTGCATCTAGATGTGAACCCTTTGTATTTACTGTCATGGAGTCTTCTCTTTACTGTTGACTTAGAGACAGATACACCTACTTCACTGAGAGTGTTCTGGACTTCAGTTGATGTTGTGAACGGGTTCTTCTTCACCAAATTAAGTATGCGGCGATCATCCACCACTGTTGTCATCCGTGGACGCCCAGGCCTTTTTGAGTTCCCAAGCTCACCAGTCAATTCCTTTTTTCTCAGAATGTACCCAACTGTTGATTTTGCTACTCCAAGCATGTCTGCTATCTCTCTGATGGATTTTTTCTTTTTTTTCAGCCTCAGGATGTTCTGCTTCACCTCAATTGAGAGTTCCTTTGACCGCATGTTGTCTGCTCACAGCAACAGCTTCCAAATGCAAAACCACACACCTGGAATCCACCCCTGACCTTTTAACTACTTCATTGATTACAGGTTAACGAGGGAGATGCCTTCAGAGTTAATATTTATTTTAAACACGAGAAACAAAAAAAAAAAGGAATATTCATATCTTCTCTACAGCAAACGCTGCTGCAGGGAAGATATGAATGGGGCTTCAGCACCAGTGGGGGGGACAGCGCTTACTGTAGCGCTGTCTCCTGCATGGCACACGGACTGCACACAGACAACGTCCGTGTGCGGTACGTGTTTTACACGGACCCATTCACTTTAATGGGTCTGTATAATCCGTGCGCTCCCACGAACACTGACATGTCTCCGTGTTTGGCACACGGAGACACGGTCCGCAAAAAATCAATGACATCTGCACAGATGCATTGATTTCAATGTGTCTACGTGTGTCAGTGGCTCCGATACGTGAGGAAACTGTCACCTCACGTACCGGAGCCACTGACATGTGAAACCGGCCTTATTAAACAGTGGGTCTCCTATACTGTTATTGCGTATGCATTGAGTGGCAGGGCTGCCCAAAATTTGTACGCACCCCAATACCCCTTTAAAGAGACGTACAGGAGGACCTCATGAAAAAATGTTCCCATTATTAGGAAATACGTCTCCCATAGTGTTTGCCTATGATACAATTCAAGAGCTACCAAAAATTTGGAGGCACTCCAATGCCCCTTTGAAGAGACGAAGAGGAGGGCTTTATGAATAATGTTCCCATTTTTAGGAAGTGGATCTTTCATACTGTTTGCCTATGCAGTGAATGCAAGGGCTGCCAAAAATTTGGAGGCACTCCGATGCCCCTTTAAAGAGACGTAGAGGAGGGCCTCATGAAAAAATGTTCCCATTACTAGGACGTGCGTCTCCCATAGTGTTTGCCTATGCAGTGAATGCAAGGGCCGCCAAAAATTTGGAGGCACTCCAATGCCCCTTGAAAGAGATGTGGAGGAGGGCCTCATAAAAAAAATGTTCCCATTAGAAATGAGCAGGTCTCCTATACTTGTAATGCCAATGCACTAAGTGTATGGGCTGACAAACATTTACCCCTGGGGATATACATTTACATACTGTATAACTATTTTTTTTTACAGGCATCATAAACACCCTTTAAAAAAATGATGTGGGTGTTGCATCACTGACCACGGTCATGCTGGTGATATGGTGGTGGAGGATGAGAATGAGGAGAAGGAGGAGGACTACAGCAAATAGGCAAAATCAGGAAGAGTATACCCATGTGTGGGTGTGAAGAGGTGCATGGGAATAGACCTCCAAAAAAAGACACTGGATTTGAGTTTATGTTACGCTGCTATCATTCGGTGGTGTTGAGAAGTCTGGCCCAATCCAGTCCTTGTTCATTTTTGTAAGGGTCGGCCTGTCAGCATTTTCAGTTGACAGGCGGATGCACTTGTCAGTTATAATTCCAACAGCAGCACTAAAAACCCGCTCTAACAAAACGCTAGCGGGAGGGCAGGCCAGGACGTCCAAGGCGTAAAGAGCCAGTTCATGCCACGTGTCCAACTTGGATACTCAATAATTATAAGGCACAGAAGAATCACGGAGGATTTTGGTACGGTCAGCAAGGTACTCCCTCAGCATCTTTCCATACTTTGAACTCCTTGTGAGAGTACCCCGCGCCTCAGGGCCTGTACGATTTGAGGGTCTGAGAAAACTCTCCCAGAACTTTGCCAGTGTTCCCCTGCCTCTGCTGGATCGGGGTTGTCTCTCTCACCAGTACTCCTTGGTTGTCCAACGAACTGTGACCTCTGCCGCCAGCATTTTCAAATGGGAATTTTTTAAATAATTCCGCAACAAGGGCCTTCTGGTACTGCCCCATTTTTGTAGACCTGTGTGCCTCGGCATAAGAGATAGAAAATTCTTTTTAGAGCATGGGTCTAGAAGTGTCACTAACCAGTAATAAGTGTCACCAAAAATGTTAATAATGCGAGGGCCACAGGAAAGGCAGCGTAACATAAACTCAGCCATGCATGCCAGACTGCTAACAGGTAAGACTTCCGTGTCCTCACCAAGAGGATGACTGACCAAGTTCTCCTTCTCTTCCTCCTCCTCCCTGTCCTCAGGCCATCCACGCTAAACAGATGGTATGACAGTTGTGCAGGTAGTACCATCTATAGAGCATGAAACTAGCTCCTGCTCTTCCTGCACCTCCTTTTCCACATTGTCACCCAATTCACGTTGGGATGAGATGAGGCTTGGCTGTGTGTAATCACCCTGTATGGTTCCTTGCTTCATCTCATTGTGCTCCGCCTGCAATGCATCCTCTTTGATTGTGAGCAGAGAGCGTTTCAGAACACAGAGAAATGGGATGGTGAGGCTAATTATGGCATCATCGCCGCTCACTATCTTGGTGGAGTCCTCAAAGTTTTGGAGGATGGTACATATGTCTGACATCCATGTCCACTCCTGAGGTCTTATGTGTGGAGTCTGAACTGAATACCGATGGCCTTGTTGATGCTGGTAGTCAACAACTGCCCTCTTCTTACAAATCATTCCCAACATCTGCAGTGTAGAGTTCCAATGCGTGGGGACATCACACACCAGTCGGTGAGCCTGAAGCTGCAAACGCTGCTGGAGCGTGGCAAGGGTGGCGGAAGCTGTAGCTGACTTCTAAAATGGGCACACAGGCGGCGTACTTTCACAAGCAGATCTGGGAGCTCCGGTTAGCTTTTGAGAAACCGCTGAACCACAAGGTTAAGCACATGGGCCAGGCATGGTACGTGTGTGAGCTCGCCTCTCCTCAAAGCTGCCACCAGGTTCCGGCTATTGTCACACACGGCCATGCCTGGCTGTAGTTTCAGCGGTGTCAGCCACAGATCTGCCTGCTCTTTCAGAGCTGTCCACAACTCTTCAGCATTGTGCAGTTTGTCACCTAAGCATATTAGCTTCAGCACAGCCTGTTGCCGCTTGACTGAGGCAGTGCTGCAGTGCTTCCAGCTTGTGACTGATGTGGTCATTTTGGAGACAGAGGCTGAAGAGGAGGAGGAGGATGTGTTACAGGAGCTGTAGACTGCGGGGGCAACTCTAGGGCCCACAATCCTCAACGTTGGGAAGACGTGTTCCATCCCAAGGTCTGACTGGGTCCCGACTTCTGCTGTTGCATCAGTGGGATGTACCATCCCTGCCCACAAGCACTTGTCCATGTGTCTGTGGTTAGATGGACTTTCCCAGTAACTTAATTGTTGAGGGCATGGCTAATGTTGTGGGACACGTGCTTGTGTAACGCGGGAACGGCACATCGGGAGAAATAGTGGCGGCTGGGGGACCGAGTACCGAGGGATGACTGCTACCATCAGGTTGCGGAAAGCTTCCATCTCCACGAGCCTAAAAGGCAACATTTCAAGCACAAGCAGTGGCGAAATGTGGGAATTTAGTAGTGTGGCCTGGGCGGGTGTTGGCTGCATATTTGTATTTGCGTTCCAAGGATTGGGGTATGGACAACTGAACGCTGCGCTGGGACAAGGATGTGCTTGCTGATGGTGCTAGTTGAGTGTGTGCAACGACAGGTGCAGGGCAGGAGGCATCTTCCCATGCACCATGGACAAGGGATTGACTTGCACGCACAACTGTGGAAGAAACAGTGGTGTCACCCGCAGACACTGTTCCTGTAGCCTGGAGTTTGGCCCACAAAGTCGGGTGCTTTGCTGCTGGTGGTCAGGCTGGTAGTTTTGCTACCCCGCTGATGCTGGCCTGGCAGGTGGGGCAATTGGCCTTTTTGGGGATATCAGCAGATTCTTTAAAAATCAACCAGACTCAGGAAGACCTAACAGTTGTACTGGCAACTTCTATCGTGTTGGTTGCCTGCCTTCTGTCTGTGGCCACCACACTGCTTCTTCCTGCCTGTTGGGGGTGCTATGCCTCCCTCCCCCTGTGTGCTGCTGTCCTTGCTCTGCATGATCTCCTGCCAGATTGGGTCAGTTACTATATCATCCACCACCTTATCTTCCACTTCCGTACCCTGGTCCTCCCCCTGACTTTCTGGCAATTGTGTCTCATCATCAACCACTTCTTGTGACTAGTGTTGAGCGATACCTTCCGATATCGGAAAGTATCGGTATCGGATAGGATCGGCCGATATTCAAAAAATATCGGATATCGCCGATACCGATACCCGATCCCAATGCAAGTCAATGGGACCAAAATATCGGAATTAAAATAAACCCTTTCTTTCCTTATAGGTTCATTCTACATGAAGGAAAACAACTAAGAATAATGCAGGATGTATTTGGGGAGGTGGCGGAGACATTAAAGTCATAGAGGTTTAGCCCAATCAAATAGAATAGCATGTTTTTTTTTTTTTTTTTTAAAGACGTTCGGAGTGACAAAGATATTGACTATGTAAATATTTTTTTTATTTTGTCAGATATTGATGTTTCAGTATTCCACGACCTTCCCCTTCTTTTTTTTTTTTACTTTTCCCACACTTTCATCTTCATCATCAGCATCTTTGACATCAACTTCTTCTTCACCTTATTCATCTTCTTCTTCATCCTTTACCTTTTTTTTTTTTTTTTTATTACATTCTTCATATTCATTTTATTCAACTATTATTATTCTTCCTATTCTACATATTCATTTTATTCAACTGTATTATTCTTCCTATTCTACTTCTTCATCATATTCTCATTTGTGACAGGCATTCCCGTGATTGTTATCTATAAAAGTTGGAAGATTACACATTCCGTTCTGCCAGTCACAAAAGTTACATTTGTCCGCGTTCAGTTTGGCCTGCAGCATCAGGTTTTATCCAGGGGCACCACGAGGAGGAACGTACTCACCCCCATACACTGCTTAGTCTAATCTAGTCTAGTCTAATGTCCGGAGCTAATGTCCGGAGCTAATGTCCGGAGCTAATGTCCGGAGATAAGTGACGTCAACAGTGTCCAGTGTCTGATTGGTTGCCGCCTGCTGCGAGCGACCAATCAGAAACGTGCCGTACTGTGACACACTCCGCCCGCCATTTTGGTGTGATTTTTGAATTTTTACCTCACAGCAAGTTTCTACTGCGTGGAGGCGGGCCCAGTGACGTTGCTCTTCAAGCTCCTGCCGAATTTCGTCAAAAAAATGATAATACCATTTACCAAAACTATATATATTTAGTTGTGAAGTGGTTCAGTGACATTTTCACACCAATTTTGAACTTTTGTTTGGTGTTTTCTCCATATACTGCCTATTATTTTTGTTCTTTCTTACTATTATTTATTAATTGTATTATTCTTACATTTGAATAAATAAAGTATATATGGATTCTAGACTCCCAATTCTTTAGAATCGGGCTGCCATCTAGTAATTGAGATAATATCTTTTGCTCTGATATTAAGTGTTATAATTAATGTTCTTCTGCTCTTTGTTCTGCAGCCTCTTGTTCTTCTGCTTCTCGGTCTTCCATGTCGTCGTCTCCAGTGTCGTCATCTCCGCCGTCGTCATCTCCGCCGTCGTCGTCTCCGCCGTCGTCGTCATCGGGGTGGTCTTCCGGGTTGTCGTCGTCGTCGTCGTCATCGGGGTGGTCTTCCGGGTCGTCGACTTTAGGGTCTTCAACTTGGAAATGTAGCAGAAGGTACAAGAAGGCTGAGAAAATGCCAAGAACCTGATGATGGAACTGGAACTCGGATGGCTACCCGAAGGTTCAAGAGCCTATGGAACTACCGAGGACCAGCTGACGTTACTGGAACCCGGTTACTAAGCATGAGGTACCCGTGCTAAAAAGCACTACCAAGGACCGCCTGACGTTGGCGGAACTCGGATACCCAGAAGGAGGCACCTAAGCCAAAGGCTCTGCCCGGAACCAGCTGATGGTACTGGAACCAGGATGGGGAGCAGAAGGTACAAGAGCAAAAGACACTGCCGAGAACCAGCTGACGATACTGGAACCCGGATGGGTAGCCGAAGGTCCAAGAGCCAATGGAACTACCGAGGACCAGCTGACGTTACTGGAACCCGGTTACTAAGCAGGAGGTACCCGTGCCTGAAAGCACTACCAAGGACCACCTGACGTTGGTGGAACTTGGATACCCAGAAGGAGACACCTAAGCCAAAGGCTCTGCCCGAAACCAGCTGACGGTACTGGAACCAGGATGGGGAGCAGAAGGTACAAGAGCAAAAGACACTGCCGAGAACCAGCTGACGGTGCTGGAACCAGGTGGTGGACCCGAAGGCCCACAGGAGAGGAGAGAACAGCTAGGCCGCGAGGCAGCCGCAGTTACCGAACCCCAACAGTCCTACAGGGGGAGCTGGGCCTACTGGCACTACAGAACCAGCCTTGACTACCAGTTCACGCAGCCCACATAGGAAGCTCCTAAACTGGAGGCACCCTGGAGTTGGCTAACCCGACCGCACCACGACGGGGCAAGCATAGGCGTCTCAGTGAGCTTGACACTACCCGGAAACAGCTGACGGTGCTGGAACCAGGTTTGGCACGAGGGAGTACCTGTGACAAAAACACTGCCGAGAACCAGCTGGCGGTGCTGGAACCCAGATGCGTTGCCCCAGTGTGCAAGAGCCAATGGCATGACCGAGGACCAGCTGACGGTGCTGGAACCCGGTTAGTAAGCTGTAGGTGCCCGCGCTTAAAAGCACTACCAAGGACCGCCTGACGTTGGCGGAACTCGGATACCCAGGAGGAGGCACCTAAGCCAAAGGCTCGGCCCGGAACCAGCTGACGGTGCTGGAACCAGGTGGTGGACCTGAAGGCCCACAGGAGAGGAGAGAACAGCTAGGCCGCGAGGCAGCCGCAGTTACCGAACCCCAACAGTCCTACAGGGGGAGCTGGGCCTACTGGCACTACAGAACCAGCCTTGACTACCAGTTCACGCAGCCCACATAGGAAGCTCCTAAACTGGAGGCACCTTGGAGTTGGCTAACCCGACCGCACCACGACGGGGCAAGCATAGGCGTCTCAGTGAGCTTGACACTACCCGGAAACAGCTGACGGTGCTGGAACCAGGTTTGGCACGAGGGAGTACCTGTGACAAAAACACTGCCGAGAACCAGCTGGCGGTGCTGGAACCCAGATGCGTTGCCCCAGTGTGCAAGAGCCAATGGCACGACCGAGGACCAGCTGACGGTGCTGGAACCCGGTTAGTAAGCTGTAGGTGCCCGCGCTTAAAAGCACTACCAAGGACCGCCTGACGTTGGCGGAACTCGGATACCCAGGAGGAGGCACCTAAGCCAAAGGCTCGGCCCGGAACCAGCTGACGGTGCTGGAACCAGGTGGTGGACCCCAAGGCCCACAGGAGAGGAGAGAACAGCTAGGCCGCGAGGCAGCCGCAGTTACCGAACCCCAACAGTCCTACAGGGGGAGCTGGGCCTACTGGCACTACAGAACCAGCCTTGACTACCAGTTCACGCAGCCCACATAGGAAGCTCCTAAACTGGAGGCACCCTGGAGTTGGCTAACCAGACCGCACCACGACGGGGCAAGCATAGGCGTCTCAGTGAGCTTGACACTACCCGGAAACAGCTGACGGTGCTGGAACCAGGTTTGGCACGAGGGAGTACCCGTGACAAAAACACTGCCGAGAACCAGCTGGCGGTGCTGGAACCCAGATGCGTTGCCCCAGTGTGCAAGAGCCAATGGCACGACCGAGGACCAGCTGATGGTGCTGGAACCCGGTTAGTAAGCTGTAGGTGCCCGCGCTTAAAAGCACTACCAAGGACCGCCTGACGTTGGCGGAACTTGGATACCCAGGAGGAGGCACCTAAGCCAAAGGCTCGGCCTGGAACCAGCTGACGGTGCTGGAACCAGGTGGTGGACCCCAAGGCCCACAGGAGAGGAGAGAACAGCTAGGCCGCGAGGCAGCCGCAGTTACCGAACCCCAACAGTCCTACAGGGGGAGCTGGGCCTACTGGCACTACAGAACCTGCCTTGACTACCAGTTCACGCAGCCCACATAGGAAGCTCCTAAACTGGAGGCACCCTGGAGTTGGCTAACCCGACCGCACCACGACGGGGCAAGCATAGGCGTCTCAGTGAGCTTGACACTACCCGGAAACAGCTGACGGTGCTGAAACCAGGTTTGGCACGAGGGAGTACCTGTGACAAAAACACTGCCGAGAACCAGCTGGCGGTGCTGGAACCCAGATGCGTTGCCCCAGTGTGCAAGAGCCAATGGCACGACCGAGGACCAGCTGACGGTGCTGGAACCCAGTTAGTAAGCTGTAGGTGCCCGCGCTTAAAAGCACTACCAAGGACCGCCTGACGTTGGCGGAACTCGGATACCCAGGAGGAGGCACCTAAGCCAAAGGCTCGGCCCGGAACCAGCTGACGGTGCTGGAACCAGGTGGTGGACCCCAAGGCCCACAGGAGAGGAGAGAACAGCTAGGCCGCGAGGCAGCCGCAGTTACCGAACCCCAACAGTCCTACAGGGGGAGCAGGGCCTACTGGCACTACAGAACCAGCCTTGACTACCAGTTCACGCAGCCCACATAGGAAGCTCCTAAACTGGAGGCACCCTGGAGTTGGCTAACCCGACCGCACCACGACGGGGCAAGCATAGGCGTCTCAGTGAGCTTGACACTACCCGGAAACAGCTGACGGTGCTGAAACCAGGTTTGGCACGAGGGAGTACCTGTGACAAAAACACTGCCGAGAACCAGCTGGCGGTGCTGGAACCCAGATGCATTGCCCCAGTGTGCAAGAGCCAATGGCACGACCGAGGACCAGCTGACGGTGCTGGAACCCGGTTAGTAAGCTGTAGGTGCCCGCGCTTAAAAGCACTACCAAGGACCGCCTGACGTTGGCGGAACTTGGATACCCAGGAGGAGGCACCTAAGCCAAAGGCTCAGCCCGGAACCAGCTAACGGTGCTGGAACCAGGTGGTGGACCCCAAGGCCCACAGGAAAGGAGAGAACAGCTAGGCCACGAGGCAGCCGCAGTTACCGAACCCCAACAGTCCTACAGGGGGAGCTGGGCCTACTGGCACTACAGAACCAGCCTTGACTACCAGTTCACGCAGCCCACATAGGAAGCTCCTAAACTGGAGGCACCCTGGAGTTGGCTAACCCGACCGCACCACGACGGGGCAAGCATAGGCGTCTCAGTGAGCTTGACACTACCCGGAAACAGCTGACGGTGCTGAAACCAGGTTTGGCACGAGGGAGTACCTGTGACAAAAACACTGCCGAGAACCAGCTGGCGGTGCTGGAACCCAGATGCGTTGCCCCAGTGTGCAAGAGCCAATGGCACGACCGAGGACCAGCTGACGGTGCTGGAACCCAGTTAGTAAGCTGTAGGTGCCCGCGCTTAAAAGCACTACCAAGGACCGCCTGACGTTGGCGGAACTCGGATACCCAGGAGGAGGCACCTAAGCCAAAGGCTCGGCCCGGAACCAGCTGACGGTGCTGGAACCAGGTGGTGGACCCCAAGGCCCACAGGAGAGGAGAGAACAGCTAGGCCGCGAGGCAGCCGCAGTTACCGAACCCCAACAGTCCTACAGGGGGAGCTGGGCCTACTGGCACTACAGAACCAGCCTTGACTACCAGTTCACGCAGCCCACATAGGAAGCTCCTAAACTGGAGGCACCCTGGAGTTGGCTAACCCGACCGCACCACGACGGGGCAAGCATAGGCGTCTCAGTGAGCTTGACACTACCCGGAAACAGCTGACGGTGCTGAAACCAGGTTTGGCACGAGAGAGTACCTGTGACAAAAACACTGCCGAGAACCAGCTGGCGGTGCTGGAACCCAGATGCGTTGCCCCAGTGTGCAAGAGCCAATGGCACGACCGAGGACCAGCTGACGGTGCTGGAACACGGTTAGTAAACTGTAGGTGCCCGGGCTTAAAAGCACTACCAAGGACCGCCTGACGTTGGCGGAACTCGGATACCCAGGAGGAGGCACCTAAGCCAAAGGCTCGGCCCGGAACCAGCTGACGGTGCTGGAACCAGGTGGTGGACCTGAAGGTCCACAGGAGAGGAGAGAACAGCTAGGCCGCGAGGCAGCCGCAGTTACCGAACCCCAACAGTCCTACAGAGGGAGCTGGGCCTACTGGCACTACAGAACCAGCCTTGACTACCAGTTCACGCAGCCCACATAGGAAGCTCCTAAACTGGAGGCACCCTGGAGTTGGCTAACCCGACCGCACCACGACGGGGCAAGCATAGGCGTCTCAGTGAGCTTGACACTACCCGGAAACAGCTGACGGTGCTGAAACCAGGTTTGGCACGAGAGAGTACCTGTGACAAAAACACTGCCGAGAACCAGCTGGCGGTGCTGGAACCCAGATGCGTTGCCCCAGTGTGCAAGAGCCAATGGCACGACCGAGGACCAGCTGACGGTGCTGGAACACGGTTAGTAAACTGTAGGTGCCCGGGCTTAAAAGCACTACCAAGGACCGCCTGACGTTGGCGGAACTCGGATACCCAGGAGGAGGCACCTAAGCCAAAGGCTCGGCCTGGAACCAGCTGACGGTGCTGGAACCAGGTGGTGGACCTGAAGGTCCACAGGAGAGGAGAGAACAGCTAGGCCGCGAGGCAGCCGCAGTTACCGAACCCCAACAGTCCTACAGGGGGAGCTGGGCCTACTGCCACTACAGAACCAGCCTTGACTACCAGTTCACGCAGCCCACATAGGAAGCTCCTAAACTGGAGGCACCCTGGAGTTGGCTAACCCGACCGCACCACGACGGGGCAAGCATAGGCGTCTCAGTGAGCTTGACACTACCCGGAAACAGCTGACGGTGCTGAAACCAGGTTTGGCACGAGGGAGTACCTGTGACAAAAACACTGCCAAGAACCAGCTGGCGGTGCTGGAATCCAGATGCGTTGCCCCAGTGTGCAAGAGCCAATGGCACGACCGAGGACCAGCTGACGGTGCTGAAACCCGGTTAGTAAGCTGTAGGTGCCCGCGCTTAAAAGCACTACCAAGGACCGCCTGACGTTGGCGGAACTTGGATACCCAGGAGGAGGCACCTAATCCAAAGGCTCGGCCCGGAACCAGCTGACGGTGCTGGAACCAGGTGGTGGACCCCAAGGCCCACAGGAGAGGAGAGAACAGCTAGGCCGCGAGGCAGCCGCAGTTACCGAACCCCAACAGTCCTACAGGGGGAGCAGGGCCTACTGGCACTACAGAACCAGCCTTGACTACCAGTTCACGCAGCCCACATAGGAAGCTCCTAAACTGGAGGCACCCTGGAGTTGGCTAACCCGACCGCACCACGACGGGGCAAGCATAGGCGTCTCAGTGAGCTTGACACTACCCGGAAACAGCTGACGGTGCTGGAACCAGGTTTGGCACGAGGGAGTACCTGTGACAAAAACACTGCCGAGAACCAGCTGGCGGTGCTGGAACCCGGATGCGTTGCCTATCAAAGATTGTCTTCCTACAGCCCCAACTAACGGTGTTGGAGCAAAGGGTAAGCAGGGGGAGCAGAGTGTAGGCCGAAGCCTGCACTGGAGTCAGCTTTGTGTCTGCGTTGCGTTTGCAGGACACTTTGCCGGCTACACAGTGGGGGAACAGCAGGCGGTGCTGAACCCCACTAACACATTGGCTGGTGTTTTTCTCTGTGCAGCTAGCACTTCCGGGCAAAAACTAGCGGTGTTATAGCCCAGGGGCAGCAGGAGGAGGAGAGGAGCAGAGTGTAGGCCGAAGCCTAGTTGAACCAATTTCAAAGGTAACCTTTAACCCCCCCTCAGGTGTTACAAAGTACAAGAGCCACACCTTGTGCAGCATTAATGCTGCACAAGTAAAAGGTTGCTCTATTAATTTTTCTACTTGCACACGCTGAATGCAACACGTACACAATTTAGCCCATTCTACAGTCAAACTGTAGTTGAGGCGTGACTTGTATTTTTAAGGAGACGCAGCATAGGTGTCCCAAATAACGCCTTTGTGCTTGGCGCAGCTTCCTGAGCGTTGTTTTTTGCTGTACAGGAGTCTGCGCTCTTGTGTTATCCCTTGGCAATGCCCTGTTAGCGCTGCCCGTCTTATGACCTCATTTCATGTTGGCCGCTGCGGTTAACGATGGCCATAAATCCCAGACCCACAGTGCCTTTTCATAAAGTCACACTGCAGTGCTGGGATTCGTGGCCTTGAGCAGTAAATATTTTCAACGCTCACACACGTCCTTACACCTGCTTCAGACTGGGCGGCCTCTGCTGATCCCTTTTCGCATGCCGCGGCCATGAGGCCGCACAGTCTGAAGAAGGCGGAAGGAGATGAGTGACGACAGGCGAACATATGCACTGCTCGTGCCCATAAACCACACCCTCGCTGACAAAATGAATAAAACAACGAGGGGCGTTGTTTCACGCAGGGCGGATGCACAGGCGCAGCCAGCTAACCATGATGTCAAAAGACGGGAAGCGCTACCAAGGGGGGTGCTGCGTATCATTAGAAAGGAAAGTCACACCTCAGGGACAGTGGAATGGTCTCAATGAGACACATTTTGTACGTGTTGAGTTCCACGTGGGCAAGGAGAAAAACTCAGCCACCTTGTACAAATGCAGCAGTACTGCTGAACAAGGTGGCTGTTATACATAGAAACACCTGGGGGTGGGGGGCAGGCTCCCTTCAATTTCAGTTCATGTGCCTGCATGGCGTTTGCAGGTCACATTGCCGGCTACACAGCTGAGGAACAGCTGGCGGTGCTGAACCCCACTGACACATTGGCTGGTGTTTTTCTCTGTGCAGCTAGCACTTCCAGGCTAAAACTGGCGGTGTTATGAGCCCAAGGTCAGCAGGAGGAGGAGAGGAGCAGAGTGTAGGCCGAAGCCTGCACTGGTGGCAGCTTTTGTTCTGCTGTGCCTGCGTGGCGTTTGCAGGTCACGTTGCCTGCTACACAGCTGGGGAACAGCTGGCGGTGCTGAACCCCACTAACACATTGGCTGGAGTTTTTCTCTGTGCAGCTAGCAATTCCGGGCAAAAACTAGCGGTGTTAGAGCCCAGGGTCAGCAGGAGGAGGAGATGAGCAGAGTGTAGGCCGAAGCCTCCACTGGTGGCAGCTTTTGGTTGGTTGTGCCAGCGTGGCTTGTGCTGGACACGATGCCGGCCACACAGCAGGGGAACAGCTGGCGGTGCTGAACCCCACTAACACATTGGCTGGTGTTTTTCTCTGTGCAGCTAGCACGTCCGGGCAAAAACTGGCGGTGTTAGAGCCCAGGGTCAGCAGGAGGAGGAGAGGAGCAGAGTGTAGGCCGAAGCCTAGTTGAACCAATTTCAAAGGTAACCTTTAACCCCCCTCAGGTGTTGCAAGGTACAAGAGCCACACCTCGTGCAGCATTAATGCTGCACAAGTAAAAGGTTGCTCTCTTAATTATTCTCCTTGCACACGCTGAATAAAACACGTACACTATTTAGCCCATTCTACTGTAAAACAGTAGTGGAGGCGTGATTTGTCTTTTTAAAGAAAAGCAGCCCAGGTGTCGAAAATAACACCTTGGTGCATGGGCGCAGCTTCCTGAGCGTTGTTATTTGCTGTACAGGAGTCTGCGCTCTTGTTATCCCTTGGCCATGCGCTGTGAGCGCTTCCTGTCTTCTGACCTCATTTCATGTTGGCCGATGCGGTTAGCGGTGGACATGAATCCCAGACCTACAGTGTGTTTGGAAAAAATCAAACTGCGTGGCTGGGATTCGTGCCCTTGTGCAGTTAATATGTTTGCCGCTCACACATGTCCTTACACCTGCTTCAGACTGGGCGGCCTCATCTGATCCCTTATCGCATGCCGCGGCCATGAGGCCGCACAGTCTGAAGAAGGCGGAAGGAGATGAGTTAAGACAGGCGAACATATGCACTGCACATGCCCATCAATAACACCCTCGCAGCCAAAATATATGAGACAACGAGGGGCGTTGTGTTGGGCAGGGCGGACGCACAGGCACAGGCAGCCAACCAATGATGTCAGAAGACGGGCAGCGCTACCAAGGGTGGTGCTGCGTATCATTAGAAAGGAAAGTCACACCTCAGGGACAGTTGAATGGTCTCAATGAGACACATTTTGTACGTGTTGAGTTCCACGTGGGCAAGGAGAAAAAGTCAGCCACCTTGTACAAATGCAGCAGTACTGCTGTACAAGGTGGCTATTATACATAGAAACACCTGGGGGTGGGGGGCAAGCTCCCTTCAATTTCAGTTCATGTGCCTGCGTGGCGTTTGCAGGTCACGTTGCAAGCTACACAGCAGGGGAACAGCTGGCGGTGCTGAACCCCACTAACACATTGGCTGGTGTTTTTCTCTGTGCAGCTAGCAATTCCGGGCAAAAACTAGCGGTGTTAGTGCCCAGGGTCAGCAGGAGGAGGAGATGAGCAGAGTGTAGGCCGAAGCCTCCACTGGTGGCAGCTTTTGGTTGGTTGTGCCAGCGTGGCTTGTGCTGGACACGATGCCGGCTACACAGCAGGGGAACAGCTGGCGGTGCTGAACCCCACTAACACTTTGGCTGGTGTTTTTCTCTGTGCAGCTAGCAATTCCGGGCAAAAACTAGCGG
This sequence comes from Ranitomeya imitator, assembly GCF_032444005.1. Lineage (NCBI taxonomy): Eukaryota > Metazoa > Chordata > Amphibia > Anura > Dendrobatidae > Ranitomeya > Ranitomeya imitator. Next base: position 447,022,432 of record NC_091286.1, on the reverse strand, counting down.
TGTTAGAGCCCAGGGTCAGCAGGAGGAGGAGAGGAGCAGAGTGTAGGCCGAAGCCATCACTGGTGGCAGCTTTTGGTTGGTTGTGCCAGCGTGGCTTGTGCTGGACACGATGCCGGCTACACAGCAGGGGAACAGCTGGCGGTGCTGAACCCCACTAACACATTGGCGGGTGTTTTTCTCTTTGCACCTAGCACTTCCAGGCTACAACTGGCGGTGTTATAGCCCAGGGTCAGCAGGAGGAGGAGAGGAGCAGAGTGTAGGCCGAAGCCTAGTTGAACCAATTTCAAAGGTAACCTTTAACCCCCCCTCAGGTGTTGCAAGGTACAAGAGCCACACCTTGTGCAGCATTAATGCTGCACAAGTAAAAGGTTGCTCTCTTCATTTTGCTCCTTGCACACGCTGAATAAAACACGTACACTATTTAGCCCATTATACTGTCAAACAGTAGTGGAGGCGTGACTTTTCTTTTGAAGAAGACGCAGCACAGGTGTCAAAATTTACAGTACAGGAGAGTGCGCTCTTGTGTTATCCCTTGGCAATACCCTGTTAGTGCAGGCCGTCTTATGACCTCATTTCATGTTGGCCGGTGCGGTTAGCGATGGCCATAAATCCCAGACCCACAGTGCCTTTCCATAAAGTCACACTGCGGTGCTGGGATTCGTGGCCTTGTGCAGTAAATATGTTCGCCGCTCACACATGTCCTTACACCTGCTTCAGACTGGGCGTCCTCAGCTGATCCCTTATTTCCTGCCGCGGCCATGAGGCCACCCAGTCTGAAGAAGGCGGAAGGAGATGAGTGAACACAGGCAAACATATGCACTGCTCGTGCCCATCAATCACACCCTCGCAGTCAAAATATATGAGACAACGAGGGGCGTTGTGTCGGGCAGGGCGGACGCACAGGCACAGCCAGCCAACCAATGATGTCTGAAGACGGGCAGCGCTAACAATGGGGGTGCTGCGTGTCATTAAAAAGGAAAGTCACACCTCAGGGACATTGTAATGGTCTCTATTGAGACACATATTTTACGTGTTGAGTTCCACGTGGGCAAGGAGAAAAAGTCAGCCACCTTGTACAAATGCAGCAGTACTGCTGTACAAGGTGGCTGTTATACATAGAAACACCTGGGGGTGGGGGGCAGGCTTCCTTCAATTTCAGTTCATGTGCCTGCGTGGCGTTTGCAGGACACGTTGCCAGCTACACAGCAGGGGAACAGCTGGCGTTGCTGAACCCCACTGACACATTGACTGGTGTTTTTCTCTGTGCAGCTCGCATGTCCGGGCAAAAACTAGCGGTGTTAGAGCCCAGGGTCAGCAGGAGGAGGAGAGGAGCAAAGTGTAGGCCGAAGCCTGCACTGGTGGCAGCTTTTGGTCGGTTGTGCCAGCGTGGCTTGTGCTGGACACGATGCCGGCTACACAGCAGGGGAACAGCTGGCGGTGCTGAACCCCACTAACACATTGGCTGTTGTTTTTCTCTGTGAAGCTCGCATTTCCGGGCAAAAACTAGCGGTGTTAGAGCCCAGGGTCAGCAGGAGGAGGAGAGGAGCAAAGTGTAGGCCGAAGCCTGCACTGGTGGCAGCTTTTGGTCGGTTGTGCCAGCGTGGCTTGTGCTGGACACGATGCCGGCTACACAGCAGGGGAACAGCTGGCGGTGCTGAACCCCACTAACACATTGGCTGTTGTTTTTCTCTGTGAAGCTCGCATTTCCGGGCAAAAACTAGCGGTGTTAGAGCCCAGGGTCAGCAGGAGGAGGAGAGGAGCAAAGTGTAGGCCGAAGCCTGCACTGGTGGCAGCTTTTGGTCGGTTGTGCCAGCGTGGCTTGTGCTGGACACGATGCCGGCTACACAGCAGGGGAACAGCTGGCGGTGCTGAACCCCACTAACACATTCGCTGTTGTTTTTCTCTGTGAAGCTCGCATTTCCGGGCAAAAACTAGCGGTGTTAGAGCCCAGGGTCAGCAGGAGGAAGAGAGGAGCAGAGTGTAGGCCAAAGCCCAGTTGAACCAATTTCAAAGGTAACCTTTAACCCCCCCTCAGGTGTTGCAAGGTACAAGAGCCACACCTTGTGCAGCATTAATACTGCACAAGTAAAAGGTTGCTATATTTAGTTTGCTCCTTGCACACGCTGAATAAAACACGTACACTATTTAGCCCATTATACTGTCTAACAGTAGTGGAGGCGTGACTTGTCTTTTTAAGGAGACGCAGCACAGGTGTCAAAATTTACACCTAGGTGCTGGGCGCAGAATCCTGAGCGTTGTTATTAGCTGTACAGGAGTCTGCGCTATTGTGATCCCTTGGCCATGCGCTGTGAGCGCTGCCTGTCCTCTCACCTCATTTCATGTTGGCCGTTGCGCTTAGCAATGGATATGAATCCCAGGCCCGCAGTGTGTTTTCAAAAAATCACACTGCGTGACTGGGATTCGTGGCCTTGTGCAGTAAATATGTTTGCCGCTCACACATGTCCTTACACCTGCTTCAAACTGGCCGGCCTCAGCTGATCCCTTATCGCCTACCACGGCCAGGAGGCCGCACAGTCTGAAGAAGGCGGAAGGAGATGAGTTAAGACAGGCGAACATATGCACTGCACATGCCCATCAATCACACCCTCGCAGCCAAAATATATGAAACGAGGGGGGTTGTGTCGGGCAGGGCGGACGCACAGGCACAGGCAGCCAACCAATGATGTCAGAAGACGGGCAGCGCTACCAAGGGGGGTGGTGCGTGTCATTAAAAAGGAAAGTCACACCTCAGGGACATTGTAATGGTCTGTAATGAGACACATATTTTACGTGTTTAATTCTACGTGGGCAAGGATAAAAAATCAGCCACCTTGTACAAATGCAGCAGTACTGCTGTACTAGGTGGCTGTTATACATAGAAACACCTGGGGGGGTGGGGCCAGGTTCCCTTTAATTTCAGTTCATGTGCCTGCGTGGCGTTTGCAGGTCACGTTGCCGGCTACACAGCAGGGGAACAGCTGGCGTTGCTGAACCCCACTAACACATTGGCTGGTGTTTTTCTCTGTGCAGCTAGCACTTCCGGGCAAAAACTAGCGGTGTTTAAGCCCAGGGTCAGCAGGAGGAGGAGAGGAGCAGAGTGTAGGCCGAAGCCTGCACTGGTGGCAGCTTTTGTTCTGTTGTGCCAGCGTGGCTTGTGCTGGACACGTTGCCGACTACACAGCAGGGGAACAGCTGGCGGTGCTGAACCCCATTGACACATCAGCTAGTGTTTTTTCTGTGTAGACAACACTTCCAGGTGGCAACTGACAGTGTTGAAACCCAGGGAATCAAAGAGGAGCAGAGTGTAGGCCGAAGCCTGCAGTGGAGCAAGTTGAAAGGGAACCTTTAACCCCCCCCAGGCATTTGTTGCTGAAAGAGCCATCTTGTACAGCAGTAATACTGCACATGGAAAATGGTGGCTCTGAAAATTATGCTCCTTGCAAACGCTGAAGTACACACTCATATAATGTGTCCCCTCACACTGTCAAACCGTCCCGGAAGTGGAACTTTCCTTTGTAATGTGACACAGCAAAGCCGTCATTCCAACCCCCTTGGTGCCGTGCGCCACCTCCTCAACGTTGTTTGGTTCTGTCACGGAGCCCGCGCTGTAATGTTATCCCTTGGCCATGCACAGTTAGTGGTGCCCGTCTTCTGACATCATGTAGGTGTCAGGCTGGCAGTGCCTGTGCGTCCAAGCTGCCCGAGATCCAACCTTGCAGTGTCATCTAATGTAGTCCCACTGCGGGCCAGGGATCCATGGGCATGCGCAGTGCATATCATCGCCTCTCACTCACCTCCTTCCTGCTTCTTCAGACTGTGCGGCGTCACGGCCGTGGCATGCTATTAGGGATCAGCTGACGCCGCCTAGTCTGAAGAAGCGTGAAGAAGGGGAGTGAGAGGCTAGTATATGCACTGCGCATGGCCATGGATACCAGGCCCACTGTGGGATCACATTAGACGACACTGCGAGGTGGGATTTCGGGCAGCGTGGACGCACAGGCGCAGCCAGGACGACAACAAATGATGTCAGAGGACGGGCAGCGCAAACTGTGCATGGCCAAGGGATAACATAACAGCGCAGGGTCCATGACGGAATCAAACAACGCTAAGGAGCCAGCGCACGGTGGCAAGGGGGTAGCAATGACGGCTGTGCTGCGTCACATTACAAAGGAAAGTCCCACCTCCGGGATGGTTGGACGGTGTGAGGGGACACATTACATGAGTGTGTAGTTCAGCGTTTGCAAGGAGCATAATTTCAAGAGCGACCTTTCCCTTGTGCAGTATTAGTGCTGCACATGGTGGCTCTTTCAGTAACAAACGCCTGGGGGGGGGGACAGGTCCCCTTACATTTTAGTTGTGCCAGCGTGGCGGTCGCATGACACGTTGCCGGATACACAGCTGGGGATCAGCTGACGTTACTGAACCCCAATAACAGAGGAGCGACTGTTAACTGTGCACACAGCACTTCCAGGCACCAACTGGCGGTGTTAGAGCCCAGGGACAGCAGGAGGAGCAGATTGGAGGTATTGCCGCACACACAGCTGGGGATCAGCTGACGTTACTGAACCCCAATAACAGAGGAGCGACTGTTAACTGTGCACACAGCACTTCCAGGCACCAACTGGCGGTGTTAGAGCCCAGGGACAGCAGGAGGAGCAGATTGGAGGTATTGCCGCACACACAGCTGGGGATCAGCTGACGTTACTGAACCCCAATAACAGAGGAGCGACTGTTAACTGTGCACACAGCACTTCCAGGCACCAACTGGCGGTGTTAGAGCCCAGGGTCAGCAGGAGGAGCAGAGGAACAGAGTGTAGGCCGAAGCCTGATTGGAGCAAGTTGAAAGGGAACCTTTAACCCCCCCCCCAAGACGTTTGTAGCTGAAAGAGCCATCTTGTGCAGCACTAAGGATGCAAAAGGAAAAGGTTGCTCTTTTAATTATGCTTCTTGCAAACACTGAAGTAAACACTAAAAATGTGTCCCCTTATACCGTTCAACCGTCCCGGAGGTGCGAATTTCCTTCGTAATGGGACACAGCACAGCTGTCATTCCTATCCCCTTGGTGCCGTGCGCTGCCTCCTCAGCGTTGTTTTAAGCTGTCACGGAGCCTGCGCTGTTCTGTTAGCCCTTGGCCATGCCCAATTAGCGCTGCCTGTCTTCTGACATAATTTGGTGTCAGGCTGTCAGTGCCTGTGCGTCCACGCTGCTCCAGATCCCACCTCGCAGTCTCGTCTAACGTAATCCCACTGCGGGCCTTGGATCCATGGGCATGCACAGTGCATATACTCGACTCTCACTCCCCTCCTTCCCTCTTCTTCAGACTGTGCGGTGTCACGGCCGTGGCATGCTATTAGGGATCAGCTGACGGCGCACAGTCTAAAGAAGGCGGAGGGAAATGAGCGAGAGCCCGAGGGGAAGATATGCACTGCGCATGCCCATGGATCCCAGGCCCGCAGTGTGACTCAATCAGAAGACACTGCGAGGCGGGATCTCGGGCAGCGCGGCCGCACAGGCGCAGCCAGCCTGACACCAAATTATGTCAGAAGACAGGCAGCGCAAATAGGGCATGCCCAAGGGATAACAGAACAGCGCAGGCTCCGTGACAGCTTAAAACAACGCTGAGGAGGCAGCGCATGGCACCAAGGGGGTAGGAATGACGGCTGTGCTGCGTCACATTACGAAGGAAAGTCCCAGCTCTGGGACGGTATAACGGTATCAGTGAACACATTTTATAAGTGTTAAGTTCTGCGTGTGCAAGGAGCTAAACCAAAAGAGCTACCTTTTCCTTGTGCAGCATTACTGCTGCACAAGATGGCTCTTTCAGTAACAAACGACGGGGGGGGGGGGGGAGGGGAACGGCAGGTTCCCTTACATTTAGGTTGTTGTGCCAGCGCGGCGGTCGCAGGACACATTGCCGGCTACACAGCTGGGGATCAGCTGACGTTACTGAAACCCAATAACACTGGGTCGTATGTTTTTACTGTGCAGCCTGCACTTCTGAGCCGCAACTGGCGGTGTTGGAGCCCAGGAATAGCAGTTCAGGTGGTAGAAAGATGAACACAGCAGGAGAACTGGATGACACCCAATTACTTAATCAGGCAGAGGAGTGGCAAATTCCTGCGAGATCCAGGCCTGGTTCATTTTCAGGAAAGTAAGCCGGTCAACGTTATCGGAGGACAGTCGCATGTGACGGTCTGTTAGTACACCACCTGCGGCACTAAAGACACGTTCCGATAAGACACTAGCCGCAGGGCAAACCAGCACCTCCAATGCATACTGGCTTAGCTCTGGCCCAAAACTTGAACGGGGAAGAGCCGTCTGGGAGTACAGTAAGAGGGCAAGCCATGTAGTCTGTCACCATCTGACGGAACCGTTGCCTCCTGCTGACTGGAGCCACCGGTGATGGTGTAGACATTTGGGGCGGGCACACAAAAGTGTGCCAGAGTTGTGCCATACTGGGCTTGCCTTGGGCAGAGGCACTGCTTCTGCTCCCTCTTTGGGCAGAGCCTCCCCCACTGCCTCGATGCACTGAGCTGCTTTGTAAAGCACTAGCAGCACTCCTCTCAGTTGGACAGGAGAAGATGATGGAATTCACCAGTGTGTTGTGGTACTCCCGCAATTTACGCTCCCGGGTCAACGCTGGGATGAAGTTTTGGACGTTGTCCCGGTAGCGAGGATCGAGGAGGGTGAACACCCAATAATCAGGCATGTTGAGAATGTGGTCGATGCGGCGGTCTTTTCTCAGGCACTGCAGCATGAAATCCACCATGTGCTGCAGAGTGCCAACTGGCCCAGAAACGCTGTCCCCTGCTTGAGACATGATCTCTGCCCGCTCGTCATCACCCCACCCTCGCTGTACACACTGACCACTGGACAATTGTGTCGCTCCCTCCTCTGGACGGAGCTCTTCCTCCTCCATTGACTCCTCCTCATCCTCCTCACAAATTGGCCCCTGCGTACCCCTTTGTGAGGAACCACGTGGCGCTGACTCTCCAGAAGCTGATGGAAAAGGTGACTCCTCATCCTCCACCTCTTCCACAACATCATCCCTTAACCCTTGCAAAGTTTGCTGAAGCAGGAAGATAAGGGGGACAGTCATGCTGACTAGTGCATCATCTGCACTTGCCATCCGCGTGGAATAATCAAAAGGATGCAAAACCTGGCAGACGTCCTTCATAGTGGCCCACTCTGTGGTTGTGAAGTCTGATCGGCGCTGACTGCGACTTCTTTGCGCCTGATGCAGCTGGTACTCCATAACTGCTTGCTGCTGCTCACACAACCGCTCCAACATATGTAACGTGGAATTCCACCGGGTAGGTAGGTCACATATGATGCGGTGTTCCGGAAGGCGGAATCGGCGCTGCAGAGCAGCAATGCGGGATCTGGCCAAGCTGGAACGCCGCAAGTGAGCACACTCTAGGCGGACCTTGTGCAGCAGGGCATCAAGATCTGGATAGTCCCTCAGAAAACTCTGCACAACCAAATTGAGCACATGTGCCAGACATGGGATGTGAGTGAGGTTGCCAAGGGCCAAAGCTGCCACCAGATTTCGGCCATTGTCACACACTACCATGCCTGGCTGGAGATTCGCTGGCAGTAACCACACATCGCTCTCCTGCTTGATGGCATTCCAGAGCTCCTGCGCTGTGTGGCTTCGATTCCCCAATGAAACAAGTTTCAAGACGGCCTGCTGACATTTGGCCACGGCTGTGCTCATGTCGGTCATAGGTAAATGTTCACGGGTCCATGTGGAGGTGGACTGTGACGGCTCCTGCAGAGTTGATTCTGAGGAACTTGTGTAAGAGGAGGAGTCAATGCGTACAGACTGGATTCCTGCAATCCTTGGAGTGGGCAGGACACGTCCTGCGCCACTCGCACGATCTGTACCTGGCTCAACAACATTAACCCAATGGGCAGTGAGGGAAACGTATCGCCCCTGTCCATGCTGACTAGTCCACGCATCGGTGGTGAGGTGGACCTTGCTACTGACGGCATTCAGTAGCGCATGTTTTATGTTTCCCTCAACATGCCTGTGCAGGGCAGGGACAGCTTGCCTGCTGAAGTAAAAGCGGCTGGGCACCTTGTACTGTGGGACTGCCAATGCCATCAAGTCACGGAAGCTGTCAGTCTCCACCAGCCTGAACGAGAGCATTTCCAGGGACAACAGTTTGGCAATGCCTGCATTCAGAGCCTGTACTCGGGGGTGGTTGGCCGAGAATGCCCGCCTTTTCTCCCATGCCTGTATTACTGATGGCTGTAGAGTAGACTGGGAGTGTGAGGATGACTGGGAAGGTGGTGCTGTGGGTGGAATTACACAAGGTCTCTGGACAACAGTGCCAGAGGTTCTTCCATGGCGATCCTGGGAGGAAGCCAAACCAGCTGTGCGTGAGCTGGAGGAAGAGGCAACACGAGCTGAAGAGGTGGTAGCTGCCGCTGTTGGTTGGCCTACATCTTCAGTCTGTTTCTGTAACTCCACCGCGTGCCTGGTCCGCACATGTTTCCACATATTTGTGGTATTGAGGTTGCTGACATTTTTCCCTCTTTTTACTTTCTGATGACACAGCTTGCATTTGACAAAACAAATGTCATCTGCAACTGTGTCAAAAAAGGACCAGGCACTGCAAGTCTTGGGAGCGCCCTTTTTGGCTTTGGAAAGAGACAGGCTCCTAACGGGTGCCAAAGTGGAGGCTACAGGCTCCGCAGTCTTCCCCCTCCCTCTCCCTCTTTGGCCCGTAAGGGGAATCTCTTCCTCAGAGCTGCTCCCACCACCTTCCTGTTCCTCACGCCACGATGGGTCAACGACCTCATCATCTCCACTACCCTCTGCCACCAACTGCTCCTCCTGGGTAGTCTCGGCAGCACAGTACGCACCAGAAAGCGGCACCTGAGTTTCATCATCAGATGCGTACTGCGCTGTGGTCACCGGAGGCACTGGCCCACCCGCCTCTTCAGAGTCAGAGAGACAAAGCTGTTGGGCATCACTGCACACTGCCTCTTCTTCCATTTCTCCAATGCTGCTTGGCTGGCCCCCTGTTTCCAAGCCAAGAGATTCAGAGAACAGAAGTAGAGACGGCTCCTGTCCTGGGCTCTCTGACTGCCTGGCCAATTTGGCAGGTGGTGAAGAGACAGATGGCTGCTCTCCAGTGGTCTGTGCCTGAGAGGATGTGGCACTAACTGAAGTCAACGCCGAGGCGTTAGCTGCCATCCACCCGACAACGGCTTCAATTTGGTCTTCACGCAGCAGCGGTGCACGGCGCTCTCCGACAAAGCTGCGCATGAAGGACTGTTCCCTGCTGAAACTGAGTGACGACGAGTCACCGGCGCCCGCAGCAGGCACAGAATCACCACGTCCTCTCCCTGCTCCTCTCCCTGCTCTGCGCCCACGCCCACGTGCCTTACTCCCTGCCCTCTTCATCTTGGTTGACAGATAAAGACAAGCAGAAAAGTACTAAGGCCTTAGTGTGCTTATTCCTGAAATGCTCCTCCTAACAGGTGTAAGAAACACTAATGTTGTAAAGTGTGGACTAAACTTTATTATTTTTCAAATGTGGCCTACACAAGTGTTAAGTTGTGTTTGGTGAACTTTACTTTTTTTTTTTTGCAGATCGGGCTACAGAGCTAGTTTAAATCACACGGAGACCGTGCAGACAGCCGTAAACGGCGCTGCAAGGCCCAAAAAACCTCCTCTAGGTTATCCTATTAAGTGTTTTTCCACTATTTAGCTGGAGACGGGTGGAAAGACACTAATAGGGAATTTTTTTTTTTAATTTTAAACAGGCTGCACTATTTGAAAAAAAGGAATTTTTTTTTCAAGGTATGAGGCAGTAACGCACCCTGAGCTGAATCCAACCGGCTTTTGCTGCACACAGACTACAGGGCGAGCTGTGCTCACACAGAGACCGTGCAGACAGCCGTAAACGGCGCTGCAAGGCCCAAAAAAAACCCTCTAGGTTAGCCTATGTAGTGTTTTTCCACAATTTAGCTGGAGACGGGTGGAAAAACACTAATAGGAATTTTTTTTTTTAAAGTTTAAACAGGCTGCACTATTTGAAAAAAAGTAAATTTTTTTTCAAGGTATGAGGCAGTAACGCACCCTGAGCTGAATCCAACCGGCTATGGCTGCACACAGACTACAGGGCGAGCTGCACTCACACAGAGACCGTGCAGACAGCCATAAACGGCGCTGCAAGGCCCAAAAAAACCCCTCTAGGTTAGCCTATGTAGTGTTTTTCCACAATTTAGCTGGAGACGGGTGGAAAAACACTAATAGGAAATTTGAGAAAAAATGTGCAGCAGGCTGCACTATGAGCAAAAAAGGACAACTGTGTGAGGCAGTGTGAACCCCCCCTGAGCTGAATACAACCGGGTATATGGCTGCACACAGACTACAGAGTGAGCTGCACACACACACACACACAGAGACCTTGCAGAACGCTGTTAAAACAGCGCTGCAAGGCAAGAGCAAGGTGAACAGTGAAGAACACACAGCGTTTTGCTAAATTAGCCTTTGGAAAGGAAAATAAAGCAATTAGCTATCTCAACTGGCCCTCAGTTAGAACACAGCGTCCTGTCCCTAACTGAAATCACAGCAGAGTGAGCGCAAAATGGCGGCAGCGTTTTTAATAGTGCAGAGTGACATCATTTCAGCAGCCAATCACAGCCTTGCCAGTACTTACATGCCCACCATGCTAAACAGGATGTGCCCACACTTCCAATCATTCCTCATTGGCTGCTGCGTTCAGTTTGAATTCTGGGAACTTCCGATTCCGGTATCCGATACGCGGGAAGTATCGGAATTCGGTATCGGAATTCCGATACCGCAAATATCGGCCGATACCCGATACTTGCGGTATCGGAATGCTCAACACTACTTGTGACACTTTCCTACAATCGCTTTCTTGTGACCGTGACTGCTCAAATATTTGGGCATCGCTACATGTGATCTCCTCTTGCCCCACTTCAAGTGGACCAGTCAAGAGCCCTGAATCTAGAAATGAACAGCTCTTCGGAGGGTCCAAGTGTGGGATCAGTTGTCTCCGGGCACTCGGGATGGTGGGAGGAAGGAGGATCAGGGTGAGGAATATGCAGTCCAGACTCAAGGCTACTGAAACTTGACCGTGTGGAAGACGTGATGGTGGCAAAGTGACTGGAAGCATTGTCCGCTATCCAAACAACAACCTTTTGACACTGCTCTGGGTTCAATAGTGGTGTGCTGCTGTCCCCTAGTAATTGGGACAGGAAGGTCCGGCGAGAAGATGTGGGTGTTTGTTGTGGCACAATTTCAGCTTGCCCACGGCCTCGGCCTCTGCATGCATCATCACCATCATGGCCAGTTGGATTAGTCTCCAGAAGGGCTGTTAGTTGAGATGGATATGTGTCTTATATACTGTGGTATACCTACAGTAACTAAGACACAAGCAAATCTCTCCCTAGCTCAGCAGCAACTCTCCCTGCACTGCTTGGTTCCGGAGTAGACGAGCATGGCAGTGCCAAGTCTAATATAGACCTTTGAAGCCAGCCAATCTCTGTAATGCCACAACCAACATGACTGTGGCATTACAGTGTGTGGCAGACAATGCCTGCATGTTCATTGGCTCAGGTCCATGCCAAACATGCAGGGCACAGACCCAAGCTCTCATCGAGCAACCCTGGAAATACTCAGCGAATTCCGAGCATCTCGAGCAGTGAGATGTTCGTGCGAGTACCGAGAAGTGGCGAGCATGCTTGCTCATCACTAGTCACTTTGCATTAATTCCTGAAAATCACCTGAAGGGTAAATAAATGTTGTGGGGTGCTGTTTTTAAAATGTTTTAACTTTTGGAGGTTTTGCAATATATAGGACCCCCAAAATCATTTCAAACCTGGATAGGTCCTACAAAAAAATACATTTTATAAATTTCCTTGAAAAAATGAAAAATTACTGCTACAATTTTAACCCCCTTCTGCCATCGGACGTACTATCCCGTTCATGTGACCTGGGACTTAATTCCCACGGACGGGATAGTACGTCATACACGATCAGCTACGCTCACGGCTGACATCCAGCACTATGTGCCAGGAGCAGTCACGGACCGCTCCCGGCACTTTAACCCCTGGAACACTGCGATCAAACAAGATCACAGCATTCGGGTGGCATAGGGAAGCATCGCGCAGGGTGGGGGCTCCCTGCATGCTTCCCTGAGACCCCCAGAACAACGCAATGTGATCGCTTTGTTCCGAGGGTCTCCTCCCTGCAGGCCCCCGGATCCAAGATGGCTTCTGGGTCCTTCTGGGTCCTGCAGGGAGGTGGCTTGTCAGTACCTGCTGAGAGCAGGCGCTGGCAAGTCTTCTGCACTGCCTATCACATCGCTGATCTGACACAGTGCTTTGCAAAGTGTCAGATCAGCGATCTGACACTAAATAGTGATGTGCCACCCTGGGACAAAGTAAAAAAGTAAAAATAAAAAAAATTAACATGTGTAAAAAAATGTTTTAAAAAATTCCTAAATAAAGAAAAAAATAAAAATAAATACTTTTCCAAAAAATACATTTCTTTATGTAAATAACTCTAAACAGCAAAAGCACAAAAAGAGGATTCAGAGATCCTCCAAAAATTAGAAAAAACAGCAAAACACGGCAGAGGTTCTTACCTGCCTAGGCCTCCAAACAAATGCACTAACAGGATGCAGTGGACCCATGTGGTAAAATAGAAACACAGGTGCAGCATAACCGATGACGCAGCCACTCACCAGCTACCAAACTAATGGAGGGGGTGGCTGCTTGGCACATAGCTGCACATAAAAACTTGTATGTGGCGCTGTTCACACAATGGAGATGCACAGCATCCAGGCAGGCCTAGTAGTGACACCCTTCTATTAGATCAGGCGCGCCTGCCCAGCGCTATCCAAATGCACCCCATGTGCACAGACACCACAGTTTACAAGCAGAAAATGGGCCCAACTGCACCCCGAAAAAAAGTGCAAAAAACACATAAAAAAATATTATGTGAGGTATTGGTTTATATTCTGGCCAAAATACGCAAGCTCATAACCCACGTCCAGGGTCCTCACGCTTATGAGTCCTATCTCTAAACAGCAAAAGCACAAAAAGAGGATTCAGAGATCCTCCAAAAATTAGAAAAAACAGCAAAACACGGCAGAGGTTCTTACCTGCCTAGGCCTCCAAACAAATGCACTAACAGGATGCAGTGAACCCATGTGGTAAAATAGAAACACAGGTGCAGCATAACCGATGACGCAGCCACTCACCAGCTACCAAACTAATGGAGGGGGTGGCTGCTTGGCACATAGCTGCACATAAAACCTCTGCCGTGTTCTTTATGTAAATAAAAAAAACTATAAAAGTACACATATTTAGTATCGCCGTGTCCGTAATGACCCAACGTATAAAACTGTCCCACTAGTTAACCCCTTCAGTGAACACCGTAAAAATATAATTAAAAAATGAAGCAAAAAACAATGCTTTATTATCATACCGCCGAACAAAAAGTCGAATAACACGCAATCAAAAAGATGCATGTAAATAAACATGGTACCGCTGCAAACGTAAAAAAAGAGCTGCCAAACAGTGTCATCAGTAAAAAAATAAAACAGTTACAGCTCTCAGAATAAAGCGATGCAAAAATAATAATTTTTTACATAAAACAGTTTTTATTGTATAAAAGCGCCAAAACATAAAAAAATATAAATGTTGTATCGCTGTAATCGTACTAACCCGAAGAATAAAACTGGTTTTGAATGTTACCACACGCGAAACGATATAAATGCCCCCCCAAAAGAAATTCAAGAATTTCTGATTTTTGTTCATTCTGCCTCCCAAAAATCGTAATAAATAGCAATCAAAAAATGTCATGTGCCCGAAAATGGTACCAATAGAAACGTCATCTCGTCCTGCAAAAAACAAGACCTCACAAGATTCTGTGGGCCAAAATATGGAAAAATTATAGCTCTCAAAATGTGGTGATGCAAAAACTATTTTTTGCAACAAAAAGCGTCTTTTAGTGTGCGACAGCTGCCAAACAAAAATCCGCTATAAATAGTAAATCAAACCCCCTTCATCACTCCCTTAGTTAGGGAAAAATAATAAAATAATTTTTTTTATTTATTTCTATTTTCCCATTATAGTTAGGGCTAAAGTTAGGGTTAGGGTTGGGGCTTAAGTTAGGGTTAGTTTTGGGGCTAAAGTTAGGGTTAGGGTTTGGATTACACTTACGGTTGGGATTAGGGTTGGGATTAGGGTTAGGGGTGTGTTAGGGTTAGGGGTGTGGCTTGGGTTATGGTTGGGATTAGGGTTAGGGGTGTGTTAGGGTTGGGGGTGTGTTGGGGTTAGGGATGTGGTTATGGTTTGGATTAGGGTTAGGGGCATGTTTGGGTTAGGAGTGTGGTTAGGGTTATGGTTATGGTTGGGGTTAGGGTTAGGGGTGTGTTCGGGTTAGATACAGCCTGAAGAAGGAGCCACTGTGCTCTGAAACCTTGCAAAATATTATTTTCTGGTTAGCCAATAAAGGTATCACTCCTAGAATACTTCTGTCATCATTGGGCAGAAAATTATTCACATTGATTTTTCTGGCTAACACGGTACCACAATACAATTTGTTATTGTACATCATTTAAATATCTAGGTATTTTATGCTAATTTGTAAGAAATACCGGTGCGGAAAAAGCTGAAAATGAGATACTTCATGATATATATCATAATAATGTATGTACAGTGTACTTGTGACTAAAAACATTTTACAAAAGACATTAAAAAATTTGGATAATTTGTTTTGCCACCAATTGAAAGTAAACATTTTCAGTGATCTTATGTGAAAGCCTTATATGAAAGACCTTCTGAGCTGATTTTGACAAAATCAAAGTTCGGTGACAGGTTTGTAACATGACGTAATAATAGTGAATTTTTACTCTATTGGTGACTAGAGGATAAGACAATATGTAACTGCAGAATAGTGACTGCAGCTCTGGATGTGACTGGAGTATAAGGCTTCTTTCACACTAGCGTCGGAATCTCCCCGTCGCAATGCGTCGGGGAGAGATTCCGACGCTAGCGTTTGCTGCATTGCACAATGGGGCAGCGGATGCATTTTTCCGGCGCATCCGCTGCCCCATTGTAAGGTGCGGGGAGGTGGGGGCGGAGTTCCGGCCGCGCATGCGCGGTCGGAAAAAGCGGTCCGTCAAGAGCAAAAAATGTTACATGTAGCGTTTTTTGCTCCCGACGGTCCGCCAAAGCACGACGCATCCGTCGCTCGACGGATGCGACGTGTGGCAAGCACTTTTGCAGGATGCGTTTTTTCTGCAAAACGACGCATTGTGACGGATTGCAGAAAATGCTAGTGTGAAAGTAGCCTAAGATGTAACAGCAGCATTATGAGCAGGGCCGGACTGGCCATCTGCAAATGCCAGAAGGACCTGTCTGGTTGAGGGCTGCCTTGTCTGCTACATTGTTAACAAAATCCGTGTTCTCAAGACACCCATACTGTAAAGAGTTGTGACGGAGCACAAAGTCGCTGATTCTGTCACTTACCCCAGCAGGCCAAGAGTATTAGAAATATTGGTCTTGTGGTTAATCTTGCTTTCCTCCATCCAGGGTAATAGTAATATAGGTGCTTCTCACAATATTAGAATATCATCAAAAAGTTAATTAATTTCAGTTCTTCAAACTCGTATATTAGAGTCATTACAAACAAAGTGATCTATTTCAAGTGTTTATTTCTGTTAATGTTGATGATTATGGCTTACAGCCAATGAAAACCCAAAAGTCATTATCTCAGTAAATTTATAACACCAGCTTGAAAAATGATTTTAAAATAAAAAATAAAATAAAATATTGGCCTACTGAAATGTATATTCAGTAAATGCACTCAATACTTGGTCGGGGCTCCTTTTGCATCAATTACTACATTATTGCGGAGTGGCATGGAGGAGATCAGCCTGTGGCACTGCTGATGTGTTAGGGTACCGTCACACTATACGATTTACCTACGATCACGACCAGCGATATGACCTGGCCGTGATCGTAGGTAAATCGTAGTGTGGTCGCTGGGGAGCTGTCACACAGACAGCTCTCCAGCGACCAACGATGCCGAGGTCCCTGGGTAACCAGGGTAAACATCGGGTAACTAAGCGCAGGACCGCGCTTAGTTACCCGATGTTTACCCTGGTTACAAGTGTTAAACTAAAAAAAAACAAACAGCACATACTTACATTCTGGTGTCCGTCAGGTCCCTTGCAGTCTGGTTCCCGCACTCAGTGACTGCCGGCCGTAAAGTGAAAGTGAAAGCACAGCCGCTGTGCTCTGCTTTCACTTTACGGCCGGCAGTCACAGTGCTGGAAGCAGATGGCAAGGGACCTGACGGACACCAGAATGTAAGTATGTGCTGTTTTTTTTTTTTTAGTTTAACGCTTGTAACCAGGGTAAACATCGGGTAACTAAGCGCGGTCCTGCGCTTAGTTACCCGATGTTTACCCTGGTTACAAGCGAACGCATCGCTGGATCGCATCGCTAGATCGCTAGATCGGTGTCACACACACCGATCTAGCGATGACAGCGGGAGATCCAGCGATGAAAGAAAGTTCCATACGATCTGCTACGACGTACGATTCTCAGCAGGATCCCTGATCGCTGCTGCGTGTCAGACACAGCGATATCGTAACGATATCGCTGGAACGTCACGAATCGTACCGTCGTAGCGATCAAAATGTTATAGTGTGACGGTACCCTTATTGAAGCCCAGTTTGCTTTGATAGCAGCCTTCAGCTAGTCTGCATTGTTGGGTCTGATGTCTCTCATCTTCCTCTTGAAAATAACCCATAGATTCTCTATGGGATTAAGGTCAGCTGAGTTTGGCCAATCAAGCAAGTGATACTGTTGTCTTTAAACAAGGTATTGGTACTTTTGGCAGTGTGGACAGGTGACAAGTCCTGCTGGAGAATTAAATTTCCATCTCCAAAAGCTAGTCGGCAGAGGGAAGCATGAAGTGCTCTAAAATTTCCTGGTAGATGGCTGCGCTGACTTTGGTCTTGATAAAACACAGTGGACATACACCAGCAGATGACATGGCTCCCCAAACCATCCCTGATTGTGGAAATTTCACACTAGATCTCAAGCAGCTGGGATTGTGGCCTTTCCACTCTTCCTCCAGACTCTGGGACCTTGATTTCCTTATGAAATGCAAAATTGTTGCTTGACACAATGCGACAATTGTAGCCCATGTCCTGGATACATCTGTGTGTGGTGGCTCTTGAAGCAATTACGCCAGCAGCAGACCGCTCCTTGTTAGTCTCCCTCAAATCTTTGAATGGCCTTTTCTTAACAATTCTTTCAAGGCTGCGGTTACCCTGGTTGCTTGTGCACCTTATTCAACCACGCTTATTCCTTCCACTTAACTTTCTATTAATATGGTTGGATACAGCACTTTGTGAGCAGCCAGCTTCTTTAGCAATGACCTTTAGGTGCTTACCCTCCTTGTGGAGTGTGTCAATAAAGTAAACCACAGAAAAACAAAACTCTAAAAGCATTTTTTATTCATAAATATTTAAAAAGACCAAATGATCAACACTAGACAAATACATAAATTACCATCACCAAACTGAAATTGGGTATTGGTACAAGAGTACTAATCTGGAAGGTGCCAGATTAAAGATAATGGTAAACAAACCTAATGTGGCCCTAATAAAGTCCTACACACGCTGTACCTTCCTGACAGTGGAGGTTGGCACCCTAAGTTCGACACGGCACCCCCAGTCCGCGATGGCTGTCCCTTCTATCCCTGAAGGCCCTGTCAGCTACCCAACCCAAGACCCACCACCATGCACACAAATAGCTAATACCTTTGGCTATAAAAATATATAAAATAGCCTCTCCTAAGATAGAAAATAGAAATAAACCCTCTAGTATTCACTAAAGTTTATTGGGAGTTGCCAAACAGTGTCCATTCAAGGACTACAAATTGCCCTCATATTAAAGGCTCATGCCGTAACTGTCATTGGCATGACTAAGAAAAAGAGCAAATCCAAAATGACTATGTATATATTGTCCTCTAATTTCAAATTAACATCCAGATCTACTCTTTAGTAAATTGTGAGCCAAAGGAATAGTAATAGTTTTATAGCAAGCTCTGGTACAGTCCAATAGATATATGCATTCACCAAGTTCTCCTGGTACCTCTGTGCCACATATAGTATCAAATCAAGTTACTTATCGGGACGTGGACTATGAAACAATTTACGTGACTCAGATAAGTAACTTGTTTTAGTTTCTATAGCTTGCTGGCCACAAACATTTATGGCAATAGATTTGATACTACATGTGGCACAGCGGTACCAGGAGAACTTGGTGAATGCATAAATCTATTGGACTGTACCAGAGCTTGCTATGAAACTATTTCTATGTGTGACGCCCAGGAGACCGGGATACCCAGCACCGGACCAATGGAGTCTGTCTCTTGAGGGGGATGTCACGGGTGGCTTGACCCGGTGCTGTGGCCTCAGGCAATGCACAGTGTAAGGGGTATCATGAGGGGACAGGCACTTACTTGATCAGCAGCAGGTTCTCCCAGCGGTGACGATCTCGATCCTGGATAGATGGCTATTGTCCAAATGAAAGACTGAGGCACTGAAACGTTTAACCAGTTTACTTTAACATAAAAGGATTTACAACCAGTCCTGTCACCGGAGTCTGTATGGGAACTCTGAGTTACTTTGACCCTGCCGGGGTCTTCGCCTCTTATTGTGCGCAATTTCTGTGTGGCCCTGCTGCTGTATGTGAACTGGCTGCCGGCCCAATCTGTCCCCTCCGAGTCCTGGTTCGACGGGCAACCCGAGTCCTTTTATCGGTTTACCCCCTCTGGGAGTACCGCTGAACTCTGTGTCTGTTGCTGCATCCGACCCTAGTGAAGCTGATATCACCTCACGTTTTTCCGGTTGCTGTATTATATATAATGAATACAGCCACGGATCCGGTATCCGTCTTTGCGCCTGTTCTGGGTAGTGATTAATGCTACCCGGTTCTCACAATGTCCTTTTTCTCTATCCCTCTTCTCCTCAGGCCGGTGATTTAGGCCTGGTCACAGTCACAGGGCTGTTAGAGATTCAACTGTATGACCTCTCACTATCAGCTCCTTGGCCCAACTGCCATTTCTTCTCTCAGACCAGAATGGATCAAGGGGAGTCTCTGGAGCTCCCCCTTCTGGCCGGAGGTGGTAGTGTAGTCTTGCTATTTTAGTATTTGTACTTACTGTCAGTAACTATTTTTGTGGCAAATACCCCTAGGGGTGCCACATTCCCCCTTAGTTAAGAACAGTACTCCGGGACTGTGGGACAATAACATTTTGAAATAACAATTAATATGTACAGAGTCTTAAAAATGAAAAGTTACAAAAACCACTCAAGGAAACAAAAATAGAGTTCTGTAAAAAGTCACTTCAAATAGCGTCCATTAATACAGTTCTATCCTTGAAGGTATTAGGAACGGCACTGTACTTAGTGTCCAGGAATTTAGTTCCATTTTTCCAACGGAGTTATCAATATAAAGTCTAAAGAAAGTTCAAAAAGAGCAAAAAGCAAAGTTCAAAAAGCAGTCTTTCCGGAGCTTTGATTTAGTGCCTCCGGGCTGATAAAAAGTTCAAGAATATGCAATAAGTTCATACAGACAAGTCTCTGTAGGCACTGGGCTTAAACGTTGCAGACTGATAGCAATGACTATACTACATTTTCTGTTTAACTATATACGGCATAACATATATACAATTCACATTATGAGCTTTATAGTTGGTAATCTGCATACCTGGCCGGTAATTGACCCTGGGTACTACGCTGTGATCTACGTAATAGCGGTGTCTCTTCATGTGGTGTACTACTGTCTACTGCAGATGTAGTATCTGCCCGCTCTGCTAAAGATAATTCCACGACTATGGAGTTGGCTAGTCCACCGTGAATGGGATTACTCTGACCAGGAATCTGTTCTTCCTGGCCTGGAACCTCCTGTAGTACGGGGTCAGCCTCTTCCTGTCTTGGGACTTCTGGTATTGGGTTCGGTGTTGGGTAAAAGGCCACCATGGGAACCACTACTGCACCATGGTATGTTAGTAGGGTTTTGGGAAAGTCTCCTATACAGGTGTGATACACTTCCTCTTCTTTTTCCTTTACTGGTTGAACCTGTATGGGTTGAATAACTTCTGGTTCTGGCTGGACGTCTGGCTCTTTCAATGCTTCCGGACATAATTTAAGATTGTCTCTTGACACTAGTACAGATGTTAAGCCTCCGTTTTTGCTAATGAGACACATTTTAGGATTATCCACTCTTGTTGGTAAAACTGTGTAGGGTACGGCTTCCCACTGATTGTCCAGTTTATTGGTTCGACGATTTCTCTTGAGCACTTGGTCACCCGGTCTTAATGGGGTCGCTAGAGCATTCTGGTTGAAAGTTCGCTCTTGTCTTTCTCTAGTTTGCTGAAGGCTTCTTTCCACACTCTCTTGCACTTGGCGATACTGCTTTTGCCGTATGATATCCCAATTGGAGTCTTGAACTTCTGCGTCTGGTTTCAGAATTCCCATTTCTAGATCGATTGGTAATTGGCCGGGTCTTGCACGCATAAGGTAAGCTGGGGTGCAGTTGGTGGAGCTCACCGGGACATGATTATACAGATCCACCAAGTCAGGCAATTTCTCTGGCCATTGATTCCTTTCTGTCTCAGGTAAAGTCTTTAGTAGGTCTATTACAATATGGTTCATCTTCTCGCATAAGCCGTTTGTTTGTGGATGATAGGCCGTCGTCCGGATCTTTTTGCAACCATACATATTACAGAATTCTCTGAAGATCTCTGATTCAAAGGCTGTACCTTGGTCGGTGAGAACCTGTTCCGGATATCCATGGGGTCTACAAAAGTACGTTTGGAACGCTTTGGCTGCTGTTTTTGCTGTCAGATCTTTTACGGGTACTACTACCAAGAAACGTGAATAATGGTCCACGATGGTCAAGGCATAGACATAGCCGGACCGGCTTGGTGTCAACTTCACGTGGTCCATGGCTACAAGTTCAAGTGGTTGTTTGGTGATTATGGGTTGCAGTGGTGCTCTTTGGTTCTTTTGATCGTTTCTTCTGAGGTTACACGGGCCACAATTTCTGCACCACTGTTCGATTGATTTTCTCATCCCGACCCAATAAAATCTTTCTCTTAGAAGTACTTCTAACTTTTTCCAACCGAAGTGACCAGCACCATTATGGTAAGCTTCGAGGACCATCTTCACATCTTGTTTAGGCACAATAATCTGCCAAACCAATTCATGTGTTTTCGGATTGGTGTATCTTCTACAGAGCTTCCCTTGATACAGGAACATTTTGCCTCTCTCTTTCCAGAGTTGATGCGTCTCTTCTGGGGCATCCTCATAGGGATATGCACTTTGCTCAGTCAACAGTTCCTTCACCAACTTCACAGCCGGATTGCTGTCTTGGGTGTCAGCCCATCTATGGTGTGCTAACGGATTAAAATTCACCTCTTGTTGTTTCTGATAGGTACTTGACTGATGATGTTTTGCCTTGGGACGATGGAAGGCTGGTAGTTCAATTTCTTCAAGCTCCCCCGTTTCCTCTTCTACATCTCTCAAGTGTGGCATCCGGGATAGGGCATTGGCATTTCCATTCTTGCGACCTGCTCGATACTTGATTATGAAGTTGTAATTAGATAACCGGGCTATCCATCGCTGTTCTAACGCACCTAATTTGGCTGTGTCCAGGTGGGTCAACGGATTGTTGTCAGTATAGACAATAAATTCTGCAGCGGCCAGATAGTGTTTGAAACGCTCCGTCACAGCCCAAACTACTGCCAGTAGTTCCAATTTGAAGGAGCTGTAATTTTCTGAATTTCTTTCAGTAGGCCGGAGCTTTCTACTTGCAAAGGCGATGACTTTCTCCCGACCTTCTTGCTTTTGTGACAGCACCGCTCCTAGTCCCACATTACTGGCATCGGTGTAGAGGATGAAAGGTTTATGGTAATCTGGGTATGCCAGAACCTCTTCTCCGGTTAGTGCCTTCTTTAGTTGTTCAAAGGAGTCTTCCCTTTCGTCGTTCCACTGAAAAGGAGGGTTTCGGTTTGAAGGTTTCTTCGTCTGCCCTACCAAGGTGTCTTGCAAGGGTGCTGCCAACTTGGTAAATCCTTTTATAAATCTGCGATAGTAACCCACCAATCCCAGGAATTGTCTCACTTCTTTTGCACTGGTAGGTCTTGGCCAATCCCTTATGGCGCTTATTTTCTCGGTATCTGGTGCTACTCCCTCCGAACTCACGATGTGTCCCAGGTACTGTACCTTTGGCTTGAGAAGGTGACATTTGGATGGCTTGACTTTCATGCGATACCTGGATAAGGCTTCGAACACTTCTGCCAGGTCTATTAAGTGTTGTTCGTAAGTCTTTGAGTAGACGATCACATCATCTAGGTACAGGAGGACGGTCTCAAAGTTCTTGTGTCCGAGGCAGCATTCCATCAGCCGCTGGAAGGTACCGGATGCGTTGCAGAGTCCGAACGGCATGCGATTAAATTCACATAGACCCATTGGTGTGGTGAATGCCGTCTTTTCCTTATCTCTCTCAGCCACAGGGACTTGCCAATACCCGCTTGTTAAGTCTAAGGTGGAAAAATAATTAGCAGATTTCAAAGCAGTTAAGGACTCTTCTATCCTAGGCAAGGGGTAGGCGTCTTTATGGGTGATGTTATTAATCTTTCGGTAGTCTACGCACATTCTCATGGTTCCGTCCTTTTTTTTGACAATCACTAGAGGGGCCGCCCAGGGGCTACAGCTGTCTCTTATTACCCCGGCCTGTTTCATTTCCCTCAGCATATCTTTTGCACATTGATAGTGAGCGGGCGGTATGGGTCTATATCTTTCTTTTATTGGGGGATGGTCACCTGTGGGGATTGTGTGTTCTACCCCTTCTATCCGTCCGAAGTCCAATGGGTGTTTACTGAAGACTTGTTCATATTCCGTCACTAGCCTATACACCCCTTGTTTTTGATGGGTAGGTGTTGAATTTATGCCCACGTGTAGCTGTTGGCACCAATCCTCCATTTCTCCATCTGAGCCATTGCCTTCCACCTGACAGGTTGGTTCTAAGGGCTCAATGGTTGTGATGGCCTTGTTGTCAACAGTATATAGCTTTGCCATTGTAGCATACCTTGGCAAAGTGACCTCTTCCTCTCCACAGTTCAAAAGTCGTACCGGCACTCGTCCCCGGTGTACCTCGACTATCCCTCGTGCTGTGAGTATAGTGGGCCTGCTGTCGGTGTACACTGGTTCTATTAAGGCTTGATAATCTCGTCCCTTAGTACCAATGGCTGCTCTACACCATACCAGCATTTCTGTTTTTGGTGGGATTACAATAGACGTTGGATCACTTACCCTCACACTGCCGATTTCTCCACCTGCAACTTCTACCTGTTGCCTTAACATCAATACTTTTATTTCCCTCCGGAGAACTCTCTGCTGGCAGGATTGGGCAGTTTCAGCAATTTGCTGTAAGACAGAAATGACTTCGGAAAAGCAGTTCTCTAACACATTCATTCCTATCAATACAGTTGGTTCACAGTTCCGCCGGTCAACATCAACAACAATTATACCCTGTTTCTTCAGTTCTACTTTACCAATCTTTATGGTCATCTCCCTGAATCCTAGTTTCGGTACCAACTTACCATTACTGGCCCATATATCTAGTTCAACATCAGAGGGCCCTTTATCAATATCTGCATCAGCCCAGTACCTCTTATAAAGGATATACGGTATAGATGAAATCTGGGAACCTGTGTCCAGCAAAGCGTTGAGGGGAATTCCGTCCAGCACGATAGGGATAATGGGTCGTCCTCCGATGTACCTGTCGTGCCAGGGTGTTGGGCCTTGAAAGTTCATTCCTGCGAAGCGGCCCGCACTCCCAGGGGATTCCCGTTTAAATCACAATCTCGTGCAAAGTGGCCCGGCTGCTGGCAACGGCGGCAAATGGGCTGTCCATCCGGTTGGTAGCGGTCGCGGGGTCGTCCTCTCCATGTCGGGTATCTCCGGGGTCTCATCCATGGAACATCCTCTCTACAGTTTGCCAACTCCATCTTGTGTCCTCTCATCTCCTGCATGGTTTTAGCCATTGAAGCAACAACATCAGCTAAAGAGTCAAGCTTTTGTTGAAGAGCCTCATTAGTACTGGGCCCCAGGGGCTTAGCAATGGC
The DNA here is from genome assembly GCF_032444005.1 of Ranitomeya imitator. Lineage (NCBI taxonomy): Eukaryota > Metazoa > Chordata > Amphibia > Anura > Dendrobatidae > Ranitomeya > Ranitomeya imitator. The sequence continues at coordinate 446,998,227 of NC_091286.1, read as the reverse complement.
CCCAGACATAGGTGATGTCACTGGCACTCCCTGTTGTTGAGGTGCCTCTGCCATGGGTTGCGTAGGATCCTGATCCCGAGGTGCCTCTGCCAGCTGGAGACGTATAGCGCTCTCCTTTAATTGGGCAAATGTCAATTCAGGGTTCTTAAAAACAAGCATGCTCACATGCCCCCGGTGAGAAGGGGTGTAGAGTCCCTCAATAAATTGATCTCTTAGCAGTTTATCCGCTCCGGTGTTAAAAATGGGTTCAGCCAGTGTAAGTGATTTAAGGGCTTCCTGCAGGTTTAAGGCAAAGTCTCTCACGCCCTCATTAGCTTTTTGTTTGCAACTAAAGAATCGTATTTTAGCTTTGCTGCTGGCCGTGGTTTCAAATGTAGCTTTTAATCCAGCAAATATGCGTTCAACAGTGCCTTTTAGATCAGCTGCCCATGCTGTGACTTCTCGCTTAGCATGGCCACTTAACTGCATCATCAGGAGACTAACACGCTGAACTTCACCCACAGGGAACATGTCAAAATGGGCCAGCATCTTTTCTCTGAAATCGTCAAGGGTATTAGGCTCACCTTCATACATTGGAAGCCATGGGCCACCCGGGGTATATGGCATCAGCACCGGCATGATGGGCGCCACTCCTTGCACCGCTGCGCTGCCGGACTCTCTATTGACACTCTGTCTTTCAGCTGCATTAGCGTTGCCGAGTGCTGCGGCGTCTCCGTGCTGCGACATACTGTGCCCCCTTAGTTAATCCGGACCCTTCCGGTCCTCCGCTTCCGTCGGGATAGTGTAGATTCGTTCCGCTGTGCAGCAGGATCGATTTTCCCCTTGCTCTGATGTCAGAGCGCTCAGCTTGGTGCCGCCCACAATGACACACCCCCTGCTGCTCCCACCCACCGCGCTCTGTAATGGCGGATTCTGAAGTTTTTCAGTTAGACTGGGGCTCAGGTGATGGCGTAGCTCAATTAACAGTCTCGTGCCTAACGGTTATGAAGTGATTACCTCAGGGGATGGCGGCCATCTTTACTCCATTATAACCAATGGGGAAAAGTCACTTTCAATAGTTTTCAATGGGGAATGGATTTTTCTTTAATAAAGTCAATTTTCAAGATTTTTCATCCCAGTTTTCACAGTTTTGGGCTCCAATTACGGCACACAATACCCGGTATACGGGCTGGCTAGATCCTGTTCGTGACGCCAATTGTGACGCCCAGGAGACCGGGATACCCAGCACCGGACCAATGGAGTCTGTCTCTTGAGGGGGATGTCACGGGTGGCTTGACCCGGTGCTGTGGCCTCAGGCAATGCACAGTGTAAGGGGTATCATGAGGGGACAGGCACTTACTTGATCAGCAGCAGGTTCTCCCAGCGGTGACGATCTCGATCCTGGATAGATGGCTATTGTCCAAATGAAAGACTGAGGCACTGAAACGTTTAACCAGTTTACTTTAACATAAAAGGATTTACAACCAGTCCTGTCACCGGAGTCTGTATGGGAACTCTGAGTTACTTTGACCCTGCCGGGGTCTTCGCCTCTTATTGTGCGCAATTTCTGTGTGGCCCTGCTGCTGTATGTGAACTGGCTGCCGGCCCAATCTGTCCCCTCCGAGTCCTGGTTCGACGGGCAACCCGAGTCCTTTTATCGGTTTACCCCCTCTGGGAGTACCGCTGAACTCTGTGTCTGTTGCTGCATCCGACCCTAGTGAAGCTGATATCACCTCACGTTTTTCCGGTTGCTGTATTATATATAATGAATACAGCCACGGATCCGGTATCCGTCTTTGCGCCTGTTCTGGGTAGTGATTAATGCTACCCGGTTCTCACAATGTCCTTTTTCTCTATCCCTCTTCTCCTCAGGCCGGTGATTTAGGCCTGGTCACAGTCACAGGGCTGTTAGAGATTCAACTGTATGACCTCTCACTTTCAGCTCCTTGGCCCAACTGCCATTTCTTCTCTCAGACCAGAATGGATCAAGGGGAGTCTCTGGAGCTCCCCCTTCTGGCCGGAGGTGGTAGTGTAGTCTTGCTATTTTAGTATTTGTACTTACTGTCAGTAACTATTTTTGTGGCAAATACCCCTAGGGGTGCCACATTTGCATTGATGGGTGTGCATTGCTGGCCAGCCCACCTAATTGAAAAGTAGGGGCATGACTAATAGGCTGTGAACCAGACACTTTGCAGTACCCTTGTGTGAACAATGCAAGCCTTCATTGTGCATTTGTATACTGGGCAGTCACCCCCTCCAGGAATGGATAAGTGGAGAGTGGCTGTTGATCTGGTATTTTGCACCTGTGCTTCTAACATCTTGCTTTATGGGCTGGCTGCACCCTGTAGTGCATTTGTTCCATGATCTGCTGTTTAAATGAAATTCTGGCATAAGTCTCAACTAGGGTTGAGCGAAACGGGTCGTTCATTTTCAAAAGTCGCCGACTTTTGGCAAAGTCGGGTTTCATGAAACCCGATCCGACCCCTGTGCGGGGTCGGCCATGCGGTACGCGACTTTCGCGCCAAAGTCGCGTTTCAATGACGCGAAAAGCGCCATTTCTCAGCCAATGAAGGTAAACGCAGAGTGTAGGCAGCGTGATGACATAGGTCCTGGTCCCCACCATCTTAGAGAAGGGCATTGCAGTGATTGGCTTGCTGTCTGCGGCGTCACAGGGGCTATAAAGGGGCGTTCCCGCCGACCGCCATGTTACTGCTGCTGATCTGAGCTTAGGGAGAGGTTGCTGCCGCTTCGTCAGAAGCAGGGATAGCGTTAGGCAGGGTCCATTAACCACCAAACCGCTTGTGCTGTAGCGATTTCCACTGCCCAACACCACCTTCGGTGTGCAGGGACAGTGGAAGCTACATTTTTTTTTTTCCCCCTCAGCGCTGTAGCTCATTGGGCTGCCCTAGAAGGCTCCCTGATAGCTGCATTGCTGTGTGTACGCCGCTGTGCAAACCAACTGCTTTTTTCAAAGCACAAATCCTCTTGTTCCTTCCTTTCTGCACAGCTATCTTTTTGGTTTGTACACACTTTTTATTTAATTTGTGCATCAGTCCACTCCTTATTGCTGCCTGCCATACCTGGCTGAGATTACTGCAGGGAGATAGTAATTGAAGGACACTCCCTGTTTTTTTTTTTTTTTTTTGTGGGAGATTAAGATTGACATTTCTGCTAGAGTGCCATCCCTGTCTGTGTCATCTCGCACTCAGTGGGCCATAGAAAGCCTATTTATTTTTTTGCTTGATTTGGGTTATAAAATCTACCTGAAAAAATCACTACATCAATCAGTGGGAGAAAAATATTGGCCTCAGGGCTTGTGTGCCACTCTTGACTCCTGTGTGCATCATCACTCACTCAGTGGGCCATAGAAAGCCTATTTATTTTTTTGCTTGATTTTGGTTCTAAAATCTACCTGAAAAAATCACTACATCAATCAGTGGGAGAAAAATATTGGCCTCAGGGCTTGTGTGCCACTCCTGACTCCTGTGTGCATCATCACTCACTCAGTGGGCCATAGAAAGCCCATTTTTTTTTTTTTTTGCTTTATTTGGGTTCTAAATTCTACCTGAAAAAATCAATAAATCAATCAGTGGGAGATTAATATTGGCCTTTGGGCTTGTGTGCCAGTCCTAAGCGTGCCATCTCTCTCTCTCAGATAGTGGGCCATAGAAAGCCTATTTATTTATTTTTTTTTTTATTGGGTTTATAAATTTTCCCTGGAAAAAAAAAAAAAAGTGGGAGATTAATATTGGCCTCTGGGCTTGTGTGCCAGTCCTGAGCGTGCCATCTCTCTCACAAATAGTGGGCCATAGAAAGCCTATTTATTTATTTTTTTTTTGTTTTATAAATTCTCCCTTAAAAAAAAAAGGGAGATTAATATTGGCCTTTGGGCTTGTGTGCCAGTCCTAAGCGTGCCATCTCTCTCTGTCTCTCAGATAGTGGGCCATAGAAAGCCTATTTATTATTTTTTTTATTGGGTTTATAAATTTTCCCTGGAACAAAAAAAAAAAGTGGGAGATAAATATTGGCCTCTGGGCTTGTGTGCCACTCCTGACTCCTGTGTGCGTCATCTCTCACTCAGTGGGCCATAGAAAGCCTCTTTTTGTTTTATTTGTTTTCTAAATTCTCCCTGAAAAAATCATTTTATTTTCTTTGGTTTCTAAATTCTTCCTGAAAAAATCATTTTATTCTATTTTTTTTTTTCCTAAAGTCTCCCTGAAAAAAAAACAAAAAAAAAACAAATCAGTGGGAGATTAATATTGCCCTTTCTGCTTGTGTGCCAGTCTTGACTCCTGGGTGTGCCATCTCTCTCTCTCTCCAATTGTGGGCCATAGAAAGCCTATTATTTTTTTAGCTTGATTTGGGTTCCAAAATCTACCTGAAAAAATCACTACATCAATCAGTGGGAGATAAATATTGGCCTCTGGGCTTGTGTGCCACTCCTGACTCCTGTGTGCGTCATCTCTCACTCAGTGGGCCATAGAAAGCCTCTTTTTGTTTTATTTGTTTTCTAAATTCTCCCTGAAAAAATCATTTTATTTTCTTTGGTTTCTAAATTCTTCCTGAAAAAATCATTTTATTCTATTTTTTTTTTCCTAAAGTCTCCCTGAAAAAAAAAAAAAAAAAAAACAAATCAGTGGGAGATTAATATTGCCCTTTCTGCTTGTGTGCCAGTCTTGACTCCTGGGTGTGCCATCTCTCTCTCTCTCTCTCCAATTGTGGGCCATAGAAAGCCTATTATTTTTTTAGCTTGATTTGGGTTCCAAAATCTACCTGAAAAAATCACTACATCAATCAGTGGGAGATAAATATTGGCCTCTGGGCTTGTGTGCCACTCCTGACTCCTGTGTGCGTCATCTCTCACTCAGTGGGCGATAGAAAGCCTTTTTTTGTTTTATTTGTTTTCTAAATTCTCCCTGAAAAAATCATTTTATTTTATTTGGTTTCTAAATTCTTCCTGAAAAAATCATTTTATTCTATTTTTTTTTCCTAAAATCTCCCTGAAAAAAAAACAAAAAAAAACAAATCAGTGGGAGATTAATATTGCCCTTTCTGCTTGTGTGCCAGTCTTGACTCCTGGGTGTGCCATCTCTCTCTCTCTCTCTCCAATTGTGGGCCATAGAAAGCCTATTATTTTTTTTAGCTTGATTTGGGTTCCAAAATCTACCTGAAAAAATCACTACATCAATCAGTGGGAGATAAATATTGGCCTCTGGGCTTGTGTGCCACTCCTGACTCCTGTGTGCGTCATCTCTCACTCAGTGGGCCATAGAAAGCCTTTTTTTGTTTTATTTGTTTTCTAAATTCTCCCTGAAAAAATCATTTTATTTTCTTTGGTTTCTAAATTCTTCCTGAAAAAATCATTTTATTCTATTTTTTTTTTCCTAAAGTCTCCCTGAAAAAAAAAAAAAAAAAAAACAAATCAGTGGGAGATTAATATTGCCCTTTCTGCTTGTGTGCCAGTCTTGACTCCTGGGTGTGCAATCTCTCTCTCTCTCTCCAATTGTGGGCCATAGAAAGCCTATTATTTTTTAGCTTGATTTGGGTTCCAAAATCTACCTGAAAAAATCACTACATCAATCAGTGGGAGATAAATATTGACCTCTGGGCTTGTGTGCCACTCCTGACTCCTGTGTGCGTCATCTCTCACTCAGTGGGCCATAGAAAGCCTTTTTTTGTTTTATTTGTTTTCTAAATTCTCCCTGAAAAAATCATTTTATTTTATTTGGTTTCTAAATTCTTCCTGAAAAAATCATTTTATTCTATTTTTTTTTTCCTAAAGTCTCCCTGAAAAAAAAAAAAAAAACAACAAATCAGTGGGAGATTAATATTGCCCTTTCTGCTTGTGTGCCAGTCTTGACTCCTGGGTGTGCCATCTCTCTCTCTCTCTCCAATTGTGGGCCATAGAAAGCCTATTATTTTTTTTAGCTTGATTTGGGTTCCAAAATCTACCTGAAAAAATCACTACATCAATCAGTGGGAGATAAATATTGGCCTCTGGGCTTGTGTGCCACTCCTGACTCCTGTGTGCGTCATCTCTCACTCAGTGGGCCATAGAAAGCCTTTTTTTGTTTTATTTGTTTTCTAAATTCTCCCTGAAAAAATCATTTTATTTTATTTGGTTTCTAAATTCTTCCTGAAAAAATCATTTTATTCTATTTTTATTTTTCCTAACGTCTCCCTGAAAAAAAAACAAAAAACAAATCAGTGGGAGATTAATATTGCCCTTTCTGCTTGTGTGCCAGTCTTGACTCCTGGGTGTGCCATCTCTCTCTCTCTCTCCAATTGTGGGCCATAGAAAGCCTACTATTTTTTTTAGCTTGATTTGGGTTCCAAAATCTACCTGAAAAAATCACTACATCAATCAGTGGGAGATAAATATTGGCCTCTGGGCTTGTGTGCCACTCCTGACTCCTGTGTGCGTCATCTCTCACTCAGTGGGCCATAGAAAGCCTTTTTTTGTTTTATTTGTTTTCTAAATTCTCCCTGAAAAAATCATTTTATTTTCTTTGGTTTCTAAATTCTTCCTGAAAAAATCATTTTATTCTATTTTTTTTTCCTAAAGTCTCCCTGAAAAAAAAAAAAAAAAAAAACAAATCAGTGGGAGATTAATATTGCCCTTTCTGCTTGTGTGCCAGTCTTGACTCCTGGGTGTGCCATCTCTCTCTCTCTCTCCAATTGTGGGCCATAGAAAGCCTATTATTTTTTTTAGCTTGATTTGGGTTCCAAAATCTACCTGAAAAAATCACTACATCAATCAGTGGGAGATAAATATTGGCCTCTGGGCTTGTGTGCCACTCCTGACTCCTGTGTGCGTCATCTCTCACTCAGTGGGCCATAGAAAGCCTTTTTTTGTTTTATTTGTTTTCTAAATTCTCCCTGAAAAAATCATTTTATTTTATTTGGTTTCTAAATTCTTCCTGAAAAAATCATTTTATTCTATTATTTTTTTTCCTAAAGTCTCCCTTAAAAAAAAAAAAAAAATCAAATCAGTGGGAGATTAATATTTACATTTGTGCTTCAGTGACAGTCCTGCGTGTGTGGCATCTCTCTCATTTGTTGCCACCAACAACAGAGTGTGTAACATTGTGCCTGATTTTCGTTGTGGTCTCACTCACCTGTAAAGGTGTAGCTAAATCATACTGAAGTTATAGCTCACCGTGTAATTTGTGTGACAGCAACAAATACCGTTAGTTTGTTTACGTTTTTAAAACAATGAGGAAGTATGGTGGAAGAGGTCGTGGCCGGGGGCGTTCATTGTCAGCTGGTAATGAGGGTAGTGGTAGTGGTGGAGCATCAGCTGGTCGTGGGAAAAAAAATATTGCACCTAAGTCTGGAGCTGTGGAGCCAGGTTCGTCGTCTGGCTACACAAGGCCTCGAACGCTCCCTTTTCTGGGAGTAGGAAAACCGCTTTTAAAGCCGGAGCAGCAAGAGCAAGTTTTGGCTTATCTTGCTGACTCAGCCTCTAGCTCTTTTGCCTCCTCTCGTGAAACTGGTAAATGTCAAAGCAGCGCGTCGTTAGTGGATGTTCACGGTCAGGGACAAGTCGCTTCCTTGTCCTCTTCAGCAAAAACAACAACAGAGAAGAATGCAGCAGGCGACACAACGGGTTACTCCATGGAGCTCTTTACACATACCGTCCCTGGCTTAGAAAGTGAAGCAGTTAACAGTCCATGCCCATTACAAGTTGAATCTGACATGGAGTGCACTGATGCACAGCCACAGCCAGACTACTATGCTGGTCCTTTGACTCAGACCACAACATTGCCCTCGCAGGGTGCTGATCAAGAATCAGACCCTGATGAGACTATGTTGCCCCATCACGAACGCTATACCACCGACCGACACGGTGACACAGACGAAGTTGCACACGAGCTACAAGAAGAGGTAATAGATGACCCAGTTCTTGACCCCGATTGGCAGCCATTGGGGCAACAGGGTGCAGGCGGCAGCAGTTCTGAAGCGGAGGAGGAGGGGCCGCAGCAGGCATCAACATCGCAACAGGTTCCATCTGCCGGGCCCGTATCTTGCCCAAAACGCGTGGCAAAGCCAAAACCTGTTGGAGGACAGCGTGGCCATCCGGTTAAAGCTCAGTCTGCAATGCCTGAAAAGGTATCCGATGCTAGAAAGAGTGCAGTCTGGCATTTTTTTAAACAACATCCAATTGATCAGCGCAAAGTCATCTGTCAAAAATGTTCAACTACCTTAAGCAGAGGACAGAATCTGAAAAGTCTCAATACAAGTTGCAGACATTTAACCACCATGCATTTGCAAGCCTGGACTAACTACCAAACGTCCCTTAAGGTTGTAGCACCCTCGGCCAATGAAGCTAGTCAGCAACGCAACATCCCTTCCGGCAGTGTAGGGCCACCATTTTCCGCACCACTTGCAGTATCTGTGCAGGTTTCTTTGCCAGGCCAAAGCAGTCAGGGTCAGGGAATCACCAGTTTCGTAGTAGGAAACACTGCATCTAGGGCACCGGTGGCAACAATACCATCTCCCACCGTCTCTCAGTCTGCCATGTCCACCGGCACCCCCGCTAGTTCCACGATCTCCAGCTCTCCAGTCCAGCTCACCCTACATGAGACTATGGTTAGAAAAAGGAAGTACTTAGCCTCGCATCCGTGTACACAGGGTTTGAACGCACACATAGCTAGACTAATCTCATTAGAGATGATGCCCTACCGGTTAGTTGAAAGCGAAGCTTTCAAAGCCCTGATGGACTACGCTGTACCACGCTACGAGCTACCCAGTCGACACTTTTTTTCCAGAAAAAGCCATCCCAGCCCTCCACCAGCATGTTAAAGAGCGCATCGTCCATGCACTCAGGCAATCTGTGAGCACAAAGGTGCACCTGACAACAGATGCATGGACCAGTAGGCATGGCCAGGGACGTTACGTGTCCATCACGGCACACTGGGTAAATGTGGTGGATGCAGGGTCCACAGGGGACAGCAAGTTTGGGACAGTTCTGCCTAGCCCACGGTCTAGGAAACAATTGGCTGTAGCCGTTCGCACCCCCTCCTCCTCCTCTTCGTCCTCCTGCAGAAGCGAGAGCTCGTCCACAGACCGCAGTCGCACAACCACTCCATCCGCAGCTGCCACTGTTGCACACCAGGTCTCCCATTATGGGGCAGCTACTGGCAAACGTCAGCAGGCTGTATTGGCTATGAAGTGTTTGGGCGACAACAGACACACCGCGGAAGTTCTGTCCGAGTTCTTGCAGAAAGAAACGCAGTCGTGGCTGGGCACTGTAGATCTTGAGGCAGGCAAGGTAGTGAGTGATAACGGAAGGAATTTCATGGCTGCCATCTCCCTTTCCCAACTGAAACACATTCCTTGCCTGGCTCACACCTTAAACCTGGTGGTGCAGTGCTTCCTGAAAAGTTATCCGGGGTTATCCGACCTGCTCCTCAAAGTGCGTGGACTTTGCTCACATATCCGCCGTTCGCCCGTACACTCCAGCCGTATGCAGACCTATCAGCGTTCTTTGAACCTTCCCCAGCATCGCCTAATCATAGACGTTGCAACAAGGTGGAACTCAACACTGCACATGCTTCAGAGACTGTGTGAACAGAGGCGGGCTGTTATGTTTTTGTGGGAGGATACACATACACGGGCAGGCAGTAGGATGGCAGACATGGAGTTGTCAGGTGTGCAGTGGTCGAAGATTCAAGAAATGTGTCAAGTCCTTCAGTGTTTTGAGGAATGCACACGGCTGGTTAGTGCAGACAACGCCATAATAAGCATGAGCATCCCCCTAATGCGTCTGCTGATGCAAAGTTTGAGGCACATAAAGGATCAGGCGTCTGCAGCTGAGGAAGAGGAAAGCCTTGATGACAGTCAGCCATTGTCTGGCCAGGGCAGTGTACAGGACGAGGTAACGGGCGAAGAGGAGGAGGAGGACGAAGAAGGATGATGGGGATGATTATATTTTTAATGAGGAAGCTTTTCCGGGGCCACTGGAAATTGGTGGCGCGGCAAGGCCGGGTTCTGGTTTTTTGAGGGACACAAGTGACGTGGATTTGCCTGAAACTGCCCCTCAACCAAGCACAACCGCAGATTTGAGAACTGGAACTTTGGCCCACATGGCGGATTATGCCTTACGTATCCTCAAAAGGGACACACGCATAACTAAAATGATGAATGATGACGATTACTGGTTGACCTGCCTCCTTGATCCTCGCTATAAAGGCAAATTGCAAAATATAATGCCACATGAGAACTTGGAACTAATATTAGCAACCAAACAATCAACTCTTGTTGACCGTTTGCTTCTGGCATTCCCTGCACACAGCGCCCGTGATCGTTCTCACACGAGCTGCAGGGGCCAGCAGACCAGAGGAGTTAGAGGGGCAGAAATCAGAAGTGGCGTTGGCCAGAGGGGTTTTTTGACCAGGTTGTGGAGTGATTTTGCTATGACCGCAGACAGGACAGGTACTGCAGCATCAATTCAAAGTGACAGGAGACAACATTTGTCCAGTATGGTTACAAACTATTTTTCATCCCTTATCGATGTTCTCCCTCAACCGTCATTCCCATTTGATTACTGGGCATCAAAATTAGACACCTGGCCAGAATTGGCAGAATATGCATTGCAGGAGCTTGCTTGCCCGGCAGCTAGTGTCCTATCAGAAAGAGTAGTCAGTGCTGCAGGTTCAATACTAACAGAAAAAAGGACTCGTCTGGCTACCCAAAATGTAGATGATCTAACCTTCATTAAAATGAACCACAACTGGATTTCGAAATCTTTTGCCCCACCTTGCCCGGCTGACACCTAGCTTTCCTATGAAAAGGTCTTGCCTGTGGACTATTCTGAATGCCTTTTCCAATCTCGTAATTTTCTGCACCTGATTGTCCAGCATACGACATGTTTACACCTCACTAAATGGCCAAACTCCCCACACGGGGCCGTGGTATCGACACTTGGCGACAGCACCCGTGAGAGTGCAGTTTGTCTGAAGAGGTGGGTGAGCCCGCTTTTGGTCGACGGCACTGCCACTGGGTCCCTTCTAGTACAATAAAGTGTCTCTGGCGGTGGTGGTGCGCACCCAACGTCAGACACACCGTTGTAATATGAGGGGCCCTGGGCCTGTACCGCCGGCCACAAGACAGTTTCCCCCCACCCCAGCTCAAACAGTGCTCTACCACTTGCAAAATTATCTCACAGCTCCACCACTGTTTAGTCTATGCGCTGACATCCTTCAATGCCTGCCACTGACAATACCATTGTATTGACATTTTTGTTATGTTAGGCCTTCGATGCCTGTCTGTGGTCACTCCTTCCACTAGGCCTCCACTGACCACACCACTGCTGCCCGTGTACCCCTGTAACCAATTTAAAATTGCCTACAGCCATGTGTTATTATTTTAGGCCTTCGATGCCTGTCTGCGGTCACTCCTTCCACTAGGCCTCCACTGACCACACCACTGCTGCCCGTGTACCCCTGGAACCAATTTAAAATTGCCTACAGCCATGTGTTATTATTTTAGGCCTTCGATGCCTGTCTGCGATCACTCCTTCCACTAGGCCTCCACTGACCACACCACTGCTGCCCGTGTACCCCTGGAACCAATTTAAAATTGCCTACAGCCATGTGTTATTATTTTAGGCCTTCGATGCCTGTCTGCGGTCACTCCTTCCACTAGGCCTCCACTGACCACACCACTGCTGCCCGTGTACCCCTGGAACCAATTTAAAATTGCCTACAGCCATGTGTTATTATTTTAGGCCTTCGATGCCTGTCTGCGGTCACTCCTTCCACTAGGCCTCCACTGACCACACCACTGCTGCCCGTGTACCCCTGGAACCAATTTAAAATTGCCTACAGCCATGTGTTATTATTTTAGGCCTTCGATGCCTGTCTGCGGTGACTCCTTCCACTAGGCCTCCACTGACCACACCACTGCTGCCCGTGTACCCCTGGAACCAATTTAAAATTGCCTACAGCCATGTGTTATTATTTTAGGCCTTCGATGCCTGTCTGCGGTGACTCCTTCCACTAGGCCTCCACTGACCACACCACTGCTGCCCGTGTACCCCTGGAACCAATTTAAAATTGCCTACAGCCATGTGTTATTATTTTAGGCCTTCGATGCCTGTCTGCGGTCACTCCTTCCACTAGGCCTCCACTGACCACACCACTGCTGCCCGTGTACCCCTGGAACCAACATCAGAAAATATAAAAATAAGTATGTTGCTTATAAAAAAGAAAATACTGGAGAGATATCAAATGCAGACATTTTAACATTAAAAACAAACACATACAACAAAAATCTGGTACAGTACTAAAAATGGCCACCAGCTACAATAACTTTCTCCTGCAAGTAGTTAACTGAAAGGTTTTTTCAATTTTAAACACAGATATGGCATCCACCGAGTGTTGTCCTGTCGCGTCTTCGTTATATTATTGCCAAGAAGATGCAAAACAATGAAAATAATAAAATCATTATTTACCAAAAAAATAGAGTAAGTCAAAACCACATTGCAAATAAACATTCATTACAAATAAAGAAGCAGGGAGCGTCCGAGGGTGAGTATATACCTAATAAGAATATAATCACCCTCGGACGCGCCCTGCTTCTTTCCGACAGCCTTCCTTCCTAAGAATCAGCCCTTCCGTGGTGTAGAGAGAGGGTTTGTTACACTCCAAGGTGTTCCCCAGGTTGCCTTTCCTGAGCTTCGATCTTCCGGCTCTCGTTTAGTAGTTGTTGGAAACTACGCTGCATTGGGCCTACAAATTGGGTATGGGGTGTAGAGAGATGGTGTGTTCCACTCCAAGGTGTTCCCCAGGTTGCCTTTCCTGAGCTTCGATCTTCCGGCTCTCGTTTAGTAGTTGTTGGAAACTACGCTGCATTAGGCCTACAAATTGGGTATGGGGTGTAGAGAGATGGTGTGTTCCACTCCAAGGTGTTCCCCAGGTTTCCTCTCCATTGCTTCGATCTTCATGCTCTCGTTTAGTAGTTGTTGGAAACTACGCTGCATTAGGCCTACAAATTGGGTATGGGGTGTAGAGAGATGGTGTGTTACACTCCAAGGTGTTCCCCAGGTTTCCTCTCCATTGCTTCGATCTTCATGCTCTCGTTTAGTAGTTGTTGGAAACTACGCTGCATTAGGCCTACAAATTGGGTATGGGGTGTAGAGAGATGGTGTGTTACACTCCAAGGTGTTCCCCAGGTTTCCTCTCCATTGCTTCGATCTTCCGGCTCTCGTTTAGTAGTTGTTGGAAACTACGCTGCATTAGGCCTACAAATTGGGTATGGGGTGTAGAGAGATGGTGTGTTACACTCCAAGGTGTTCCCCAGGTTTCCTCTCCATTGCTTCTATCTTCCGGCTCTCGTTTAGTAGTTGTTGGAAACTACGCTGCATTAGGCCTACAAATTGGGTATGGGGTGTAGAGAGATGGTGTGTTACACTCCAAGGTGTTCCCCAGGTTTCCTCTCCATTGCTTCGATCTTCCGGCTCTCGTTTAGTAGTTGTTGGAAACTACGCTGCATTAGGCCTACAAATTGGGTATGGGGTGTAGAGAGATGGTGTGTTACACTCCAAGGTGTTCCCCAGGTTTCCTCTCCATTGCTTCGATCTTCCGGCTCTCGTTTAGTAGTTGTTGGAAACTACGCTGCATTAGGCCTACAAATTGGGTATGGGGTGTAGAGAAATGGTGTGTTCCACTGTAGAGAGATGGTGTGTTCCACTCCAAGGTGTTCCCCAGGTTTCCTCGCCAATGCTTCGATCATCATGCTCTCGTTTAGTAGTTGTTGGAAACTACGCTGCATTAGGCCTACAAATTGGGTATGGGGTGTAGAGAGATGGTGTGTTCCACTCCAAGGTGTTCCCCAGGTTTCCTCGCCAATGCTTCGATCATCATGCTCTCGTTTAGTAGTTGTTGGAAACTACGCTGCATTAGACCTACAAATTGGGTATGGGGTGTAGAGAGATGGTGTGTTCCACTCCAAGGTGTTCTCCAGGTTGCCTTTCCTGAACTTCTATCTTCAGGCTCTCATTAAATTGTGGTTAAACGGAACAACTGCATTTGGCGTACTAGTTGGTTTGGGGCCTACTATCGGTGTCTGCCGCTCCTTGCTGTTCTCCTGGTTTCCTGTCCTGAAATTCCGTTTTCAGGCGCTCGTTAAGTAGTTGTTAATGTTAGACTGCATTTGGCCTACTAGTTGGGTTGGGGCCTACTATCGGTGTCTGCCACTCCTTGCTGTTCTCCTCCACTGAACAAAGCTGTGCCGCCTGTTTACTACTGTTGCCAATTTTGAACTGCATTTCGACTACTTACTGATTTGGGCCTACTCTCTGTGTCAGCCTCTCATTCCAGTTGTCCTCCACTGCAATGCCCCCTGATTAGTCCTGTGTTACCAATTTTGAACTGCATTTAGCCCACTTTATTCTTTGGGCCTATATCTGTGTTTCCTCCTCATCCTGCCCATTGCCCAGCCAGTGATAGATGAGTCTGCTGGTACATTGACCCATAACGCAACATTTCCCGAGCACGCTACACTGCAAGATTGTGACCCTGCTGAAAGTCAGGTCCCCCTTCCCGCATACCATACCACCTTACACGGGGACAAACAGGAAGGTGCAGATGAAAGTGCAGGTTCCTTCACCAGGTGGGGGGAGGAATACTAGTTGGCGACGTCACTGGCACAGGGCCTCTCATGGTACGCAAAAGTGTTGCTGCCGGTGGGAGGCGCCCCCGCCGTGCAAACACACCGCTGTACTTTGAGGGGCCCTGTGCCAGTGCCAATGCCAACGAGTGGGCCCCCCCTGCTTGCTCAGGTTCACAGCACTTGCAAAGTTGAAATACTTACCTCTCCCTGCTCCACTGCCGTGACGTGGTCCAGATTTCCTGGGCCCACTAATTACTTGAACCACCACAACTTTAGCCAAATGACCCCCAATTTCAAATGCCTTCCAATTATTATAAGGTAAATTATGCTTGACAAGCTTCATTAAGAAGAATGGATGGTTTTGACATTAAAATGGGCACTCTAGGTGTTTTCCTGGCCCCCACTCACTGCCGACTATGCTGCCCCATTGACTTGCATTGGGTTTCGTGTTTCGGTCGATCCCGACTTTACATCATAATCGGCCGATTTCACTCGACCCGACTTTTGAGATAGTCGGGTTTCGCGAAACCCGGCTCGACTCTAAAAAGGTCAAGGTCGCTCAACTCTAGTCTCAACCATAACATGGCACTGATGCCAATCCACCGGGACATAGCTTCTCTCAGTAAGCCCAGCTGATGGCCCAATGGCCTAAAATTTGCCTTAATGCTACCCATACCACATAAGAGTTGCCTAGAACCCATACCAGCAAAGGGCTATCTGGAAAATAAAAAAGTAAACACAAATGTATTCCTTAGTATACCCGGCAAGGTTCCTCTTTTTCTTCTAACAATTATGGACGAACAAGCAAATGGAATCGCTTAGACTCCCAACGTCCCATCTTCCTCACCATGCCAAGGAACCACGCCAATCTATATTCTGCCCCTATATGACATGAATTGGACCCAAAATTGGTCCCATCTACGCCTATATTTTTCAAGCACATTTTAAAAATTTACACAAACTTGAAACTTGATAGTGCTGATCCGTTCTCATGAACTAACAATGATCCCAGGTTACCCCCTCTTACTGCCAAGTAATTTTTAAAATGGAATACTGGGCATTTCTCTAATCCTTCCACTGCTCAGGACTCGATAACGCCACCTCTACTCACACAATCTATCTTTGACTTCCTCAAAAAGCAACGGACCACACCAGTCCAGTGTCATAGAGCACATCTTTAAATTGCAAACCACCCGGTCTGTGCCTACTATTACTAACTAACTCGCTAATTCTGAAGGCTCCAAAAAATACTAGTGTGAAAGCCAACTGAAGAAACAAACTCTCATACCCAAAAAACAGACTTCCATCAAGACATGCAAAAGTTTACTTAACATATAAAAGGAAACAGGCCATCTCCAGTCGCCCACTACCCACCCTTTCTTGTAATCCTTCATTGCTTTCTTTGCCATAAAATATTTTGTGATGTCCTTCCTTCTTATTAATTTAAACAGGCAAGCTAAAGTGGCCATGCGAACATTCAATACCGACACCGATATCCCTTCTTCGCATGCTCTTCCTATCATATGTAACAATAACTCTCTCTTCATCTGATTGACGCACACCCTTTTCTGCCTCAAGTCAATACCACAAATCTCACACCACCATATACTTTGCACATGTGCTCGGAGCCACCGATCCCCTGGCCAACTTCATTGCCAATTCAATACCACCGCTTTCTATAACTCCACCCTCACATCAGCTATAGACTCAGTCGCACTTCTCATGCATGGCAAAGTGCAACAAATCAATAGGCAGCCCTGGCATAACAACCTCACCAAAAAACTCTGACAGGCATCCAGGGTCGCGGAGCGGCTTTGGAAAAAAACACGCCTGCCAGACAACTTCATGGCTTTCAAACAAGCTACACTTGCCTTCAAACTAGCCCTCACTTCTGCTAAACAGACCTATTTCACTAACCTTGTATCTTCACTATCCTACAACCCAAAACAACTGTTTGCACATTTAACTCTCTCCTCTGCCCACCACTGCCACCTCCAACTCCCTTCATCTCTTTTGAGGACTTTGCCACCTACTTCAAAAACAAGATCGACCAAACAAGACAAACCTTTACTGTTCTACCACCCCAACCACTACATATACCAGACCTCTGCCCTTCCCTAATAACCTCCCTCTCCAACATCACTGAAGGAGAACTTACTCGCCTCCTTTCCAAATCACACCTCACCACCTGTGCACTTGATCCCATCCCTTCCCACCTGCTCCCCAACCTCACTAACATGCTCATTCCAGCCCTAACCCATCTCTTCAACCTATCGTTATCTTCTGGTACCATCCCCTCTGCCTTCAAACATGCCACCATCAAACCCATCCTCAAAAAAGCTAACTTTGACCCAACTGCTATGCCCAGCTATCGCCCCATATCATATTGCTCACGTTTGCTTCCAAACTCCTTGAGCAGCATGTCCACGCTCAACTTTCCTCCCACCTCTCATTTAACTCTCTCCTTGACAACCTCCAATCTGGCTTCCACCCACACCACTTCACCGAAACTGCTCTGACCAATATTACTAATGACTAACTCACAGCCAAAGCTAACAGACAGTACTCCATCCTCCTCCTTCTCGACCTGTCCTCTGCTTTTGACACAGTCGACCACTGCCTACTGCTACAGATTCTTTCTTCCCTTGGCATCAAAGGCCTTGCCCTGTCCAGGATTGCCTCATACCTTTCCGACTGCACATTTAGCGTTTCCCACTCCCACACTACCTCTTCACCCTGCCCTCTCTCTGTTGGAGTCCCTTAAGGCTCTTTCCTAGGGCCCCTACTTTTTTCCATCTATACCCTTGGCCTAGGACAACTCATAAAGTCCCATGGCTTCCAATACCACCTATACGCGGACGACACTTAGATCTACCTCTCTGGCTCAGATGTCTCCTCTCTGCTGTCCAGAATCCCGGAGTGTCTGTCAGCCATATCCTCCTTCTTCAACTCTCGCTTCCTAAAACTCAATGTAGACAAAACCAAACTCATCATCTTTCCCCCATCTCGTGTATCCCCTCTACCTGATCTATCTATTATGGTAAACAGCATCACGCTCTCTCCCGCACCTGAAATCCGCTGCCTCGGGGTAAATCTCAACTCTGCCCTGTCCTTCAAACTGCACGTCCAAACTCTTGCCACCTCCTGTCACCTCCAACTCAAAAATATTGCCAGAATCTGTCACTTCCTCAGCCCACAATCTACTAAAACTCTTGTGCATGCCCTCATCATTTCTCGCCTCGATTACTGCAACACCCTCCTCTGTGGCCTCCCCGCTAACTCCCTTGCACCACTCCAGTCTGTCCTCAACTCTGCTGCTCAGCTAATCCACCTCTCTCCTTGCTATTCCCCTGCTTCTCCCCTTTGCAAATCCCTCCACTGGCTCCCAATTCCCCAACGAATCCAGTTCAAACTACTAACACTGATCTACAAAGCCATCCACAACCTGTCCCTTTCCCTATATCTCTGAACTAATCTCCCACTATCTTCCCTCACATAATATTTGATCCTCCCAAGACCTTCTACTCTCCTCCACACTTATTCATTCCTCACACAACCGCCTCCAAGATTTCTCCCAAGTACCCCCCATCCTCTGGAATTCCACACCTCGACACGTCCGATTATCCACCACCCTTGGATCCTTCAGACAGAACCTGAAAACCTATCTCTTCAGGAAAGCCTACAGCTTGCAATTGGTCCTCTCCCCTCTGTACCAGTCTGTCATTGTAAATTTATTTTCTGGTAACAATATCTATAACCCTGTATGTAACCCCTTTTCTCATGTACAGCACCATGGAATTAATGGTGCTATATAAATAAATAATAATAATAAAATAATAATAATACCAGGTGCCAGAGTTGCCATGACCAGGAGGTGATTCCGTGGGTTCTGCGACAGTTACCAGCTCCCGGAACAGTGCCAAGTGAAACCGAGAAAGAAAGTCAGCTATGGAGTTGGTGACCCCAAGTAACCAAATATTCAGCTCCAAATACCGTTACACCAATTTCCGTATCAGATTCTCCACTGGGGGGGAATTGAGCTGACATATTTTTAATGCCCTCCAAAATTGCCATTTTATTGCAGAAAACCGGACTTTCTTATTCCCCAAAGACACACCCAAAATCTCCTCTGCAAGAACAGTAGGAAACAACTTCAAAATAGCCAAGTTCCTAATCAGTTCATTATTTCTTCAAAAACTGGAAAGAAATCCCATCACTCAAGTGTAGAGTAATTGCTTATTTAATCCAGGGATAAGTTTCAGCTCATCTCAGGCATTTTTCATGCACACCTCCGTGACAAAATATGCCCCATCATCAAGACCCGACAGACAAAATTAAGCTTATCCAGCAACAATTGTAGCTTCCACAAGCAGATTTTGTGACCCCCAAAGCTCTCATGGATATGAGCCCTGAGATGCTCCAATTTGTCCATTGGTTGGTGACACCCAATTAACATAGTGTCCAACTCAATTACCAAGAAATTTAAAAAGGTAGACCAACCATTTTGTCTGGGACTAGTGGAATCACGAACTTACTGGCAACCTGTTCCATTGTCTGCAAATGTACAGTACATATCAGAGACAGGCCGGCCCAATGCATAGAAAGTCATCTAATTAAGGCAAAAATAACTCCAAACCCGATCCATTATTGACAACCCATTCCAGAAAATAACTAAATTTCTCAAAATACATATGAATTGCATATGAAATCGAACACTCCATGAGCAAACAGTCCACATAAAAACTCAGTTCCCACTGGCAGCTGTGGTAGAGTGGCTCACTCGGCTGGACGCAGAGGTATAACTGGAACACTGTCTCTTTAAGAAAAGGCTTGGTTTATTGTAGTAGCATAAACCAAGCTTTGGAAAGTAAACACAGCCCTCTAGGCAAAACAAAGAAACAAAAGAAACTCAGTCCTTTTCCTAGCGGAGATCAGCCCGCTCACTGGCAGCAATGTCCAGAGTTCAGATTGAGCACACAACTTCCTGGAGTGTTCTCTCTCCAGGCAACCACTGAACACTGGAAGCTCTTGCAGTCAGCCATTTAGTCCAGACCAAGTGACTCCTTCATCTTGTGATTGATCACATGATCTTGACATCACACAGGTCCTGTGAGGACACTGCAGATGGAGATATGATGGAGATACAGTGGACCCCATCCCACCTGTTCTGTGGAGATCCACTAAAACCAGCCCATAACATAGCTCTCATTTAATCCTTTTAAAATTTAGTGTGCTGGAGGAAACTACTCTGGTTTTATATCACTGATGCCATCATGTACAGTGACACATATCTGGTGTCATCTCTTTTAGCTGTAGCTTCTCCTTGTTTTCCCTTTCCTCTCTTAAAACATCTGGAATAGCTATGTGCTCGCCCGCAACCTGAACACTTTTACTTAAATGTGCACAATGTAACAAAATTGCATTCTCTTTCCTTGAAACGCCAACACAATCCTTTCCGAGTACCCACTGAAGAACCCTTCAAGTTGTCGGAACCTCTTGCGGCTCCAGGAAAGGGCTGTGAGGCAGCCTGCTGTGCCGTCATCAGCTGCATCCACAAACTAATCTCTTTGTGATCTCAACGCAATTTTAGGCCATATGCTTTTCATCCAACACTCCCATACGTACGATAGACCTCTCCTATCCCATCTAAGTAGCAAAAAAGCGCCTAACAGTTTTCAGGTACCTTTCTGCCAATTACGCTGGCCAAAACTGCAAAATCCTGAAGCCAATTTGCGGAAGTCTGAGGAATCAAACCATATATCAGTCATTTTTCATCTTTATTCTTACTCTTATTTGGCTGTACATGATCTAGATAAATTTTTTCAAGTGGCCACAAAGAACAAATCTCCACCTACTTGTCTTTCCATATTTTCTCTTTTACCTCCGGCTTCAGGTGTGCCCCTAATGGACCATCAAAGCAAACAAAGACCTTACCCTGGGCTCTATCATCGTCTGCACCGCGTCCAAATTTGTTCTGGCTGCCACCACTGGACTAACTACAACCAGTATTACTGGTGCCTGTGAAACACTCGGGCCTTTAACCTCAACTTCTGGTACCGCTGCAACAACTCCTGCCTTTGTGGAAGGGGACAAGCCCCCATGCCATAACGCTGCCAGGCTCAAACCCACTGGGACAATCATCTCCATAACCACTCACAATAGATTAAACAAAGCACTCTCTCCTACACGGCCCTCCTCCACAGCCTGTTTCACCCTCTCAACATTCCCACCACATGTAGAAGACATGAAGTCACCACATTCTTACTAGGCTGACAGCAAGGCGTGCTCGAGACAGCAGTTACATGTATCACCCAATGCTCCGCTTCAGACAATGCTAATCTCTTCTTCCTCGGCAACTTGGACCCCTCCAGTTGGTGCTGTGCTGCCACTTTGACAAACTAGAGCAGGTAATCTCCCTTCAGCTGCACTTCTGCAACAAACAATTCTTTTGCAGGGATGCTCCCCCTCTGTATTTCCTTCCTTTCTTCTTTGCTATCCCAGGACCTGCGTCCCATGTTGGTTTTTGCCCGATAATCGTCCTGGACTTCATACAGGTCAGCTAAGTAACCCTGTCCCTTGCATCTAGCGAAAAACACCATTTTAGGATCCATCAAGCCCCAGAAACAAAATGGTAACAATAGCTATACAAAGGCCTATAGTAGGACCTTGGCATGAATCCCAGTCATAGGTGCACTCCATTTTAGCCCCTTTGGGTTGCAGTCTGGGCCTTATTTGAACGAAAGCAATACAGTTACTGAGTAGACGGTATGACCTCTGTCCTTGCAGTTTTCATCTTATTTAGGCATGCACAAAAACGTGGTTATCCAGACAGAGTCTGACTCCATCAGCTTCATTCATGTCAATGCATCTGTTGGGGGAGCTGTTCACATTCATTTTTTGGGGATTTTAATGTGAACCTAGTTAATTGTTATGATAAGGACCTGTTTCTTCATTCTGAAAAGGAGAGCAGGGTCACCCTTGTTACAATAGTTAGAGCTTATTCAGACGTCAGGACAAATCAATCTCAGACCGCAATGCACAAACAGTCAGTATTTGGTCAGTCTTTTACATCGGTATTTGTAAGCCAAAACCAGGAGTGGAACAGTCAGAGGAAAAGTATAATAGAAACACGTCACCACATCTGGATTTATCACCTACTCCTGGTTTTGGCTTACAAATACTGAGGTAAAATACTGACCAAATACTGAGCGTGTGTACTACAATGTGTGTAATTTACAGTGTGTGCAAAATGCAATGAATGTGTAACATTCAGGGTATATGTGTGTAACATGCAGTATGTTTGTAAAATGCATCATGTGTATAGCATCTACATGTAAAAATGCCTGCAATGCAGACAAGTGTACGTAGCTGAAAAACATGCCGGGAATAACCCAATGAACAAGCAAAGTGCTCATTTTTTGGGTGGATCATTTATGCCATAACAAAAATCGTTCTTGGCAACACACGACATGGTGTCAACAGGAAATATACTGCAGATAACATGATACTGTATAAGGACTGAATGAGCATATTTGTGATCGTTCTGTTCCCATCATTGTTGCTCGGTAGGGTTGAGCGACCTTTACTTTTATAGGATCAGGTCGGGTTTCACGAAACCCGACTTTTGAAAAAGTCGGGTCGAGTGAAATCGGCCGATCCTATAAAAAAGTCGGGGTCGGACGAAACCCGAAACCCAATGCAGTGCATTGGGTTTCCATGGTTCCCAGGGTCTGAAGGAGCGGAAACTCTCCTTCAGGCCCTGCGATCCATATTTTAGTGTAAAATAAAGAATTAAAATAAAAAATATCGCAATACTTACCCTCTGACGCGCCCTGGTACTAACCGGGAACCTTCCTTCCTTAGAATCAGCCTTCCAGGACCTTCGGTGACGTCGCGGGTGACGTCGCGGCTTGTGATTGGCCACGCGAGCGGTCACATGGGCGGCCGCGCGGCCAATCACAAGCCGCGACGTCACCGCGACGTCACCGCAGGGTCCTGGAAGGCTGATTCTAAGGAAGGAAGGTTCCCGGTTAGTACCAGGGCGCGTCAGAGGGTAAGTATTGCGATATTTTTTATTTTAATTCTTTATTTTACACTTAAATCTGAATTCCGATACCAATTCCCGATATCTTAAACATATCGGGAATCGGTATCGGAATTCCGATTCTAGATTCAAAAGATCGCCGAATTCATGGCCGACCCCACACTGGGGTCAGGTCGGGTTTCATGAAACCCGACCTTGCCAAAAGTCGGCGACTTTTGAAAAATTTCGACCCGTTTCGCTCAACCCTATTGCTCGGTAAAGAGGCCGGTAAGCAGTAGCTGGATATAGCCAATCTGTGCCAGTCTAATGGTCTGAAATCGGCTCCGTATAATGCACCCTAAATGTTTCTATATGATGGTGCAATATGTTTGTGGGGCCCCAATTTTAATTTTTACCCAGCTCCACACTTAGTCTAAAATAGGCCAGGTTCAGTGTAGTTACCAAGTAACTTGCGACATCTGTATTTGCGCTTTTATTTAGTGCCTTAACTTTTAGTATTGTTGACTAAAAATGATGCTATTACTTTTATGTATGAAGCTAGTGGAGGTGCATACTGCCTAGACTGTGTATAATATACTTGTCAGTGTATGCATACATATTACAGTCAATAATGAATGAACAATTGGAAAGTATTATGTCTTCCCAGTTGATCTTAAAAAAAACCCTCCTCTCCAGACTTCCTTTTTTCAACTTTCATAAACAGGAAATCCCACAATAACATTACATCAATAACTTAAGTGTGGTGTTTGCAGCCAAGGAAAACTGTAGCTTGTGAAGCAAGAAAGGATTAAGTCTAAACACTGAGTCCAACTCCTGCTTCATTGCTGTACTTTTGCTATAAATTGTTAATGCTACAAATTGCTAAATTTAGTGCTTGTCATTAAAGATGTTTCGTCTTTTTTATGTCCAGAATCTTCAGAATTACCCTATGTACTGTATGTAATATAGTGAATGTAATGTAATGTTGTGAAAGTGTTTTAAAATATGGTAGTTACTGATCGTCATCATCTCAGGTTTTCATTGATACTCTGGTCTTCTTCTGGTTCGGAGTGTGACTAATATATCTATAATAAAACTTTCTTACAATTAATTTGCTGTGTGAAAATAAAGCTACTTATGGCTGCTTATCAACCTAGTTATACACCTGCATGTTACCAGACAATCATTTCTATCTCTGAAAAGAAAATTTCCTTGGCATCTTGCCCCTAGGCAATGCCATCTGTATATGTATGTAGGGCACGTGTATAATATCACTTCAATGATCCTAAATCTGTCATCTATATGTGTAAGCACAGCTGGCATTGGAGTTGGAGTGGGGTTGTGGGTGCGATCTGAGTCATTTCCCAGGGCCACCACCCCAAAGGAGATACCTAGCAAGGCTCTACAGAGCTTCAGGTTCAGTGGACCAGAAAGTCATGTGTCCAAAGATCCTTCATCCTGCAAGGGTATGGAGGAGCTGAAGAGGAGAGAGTTTGACATGTCTGTTAGAGTATATGTGTGCGTAATGGACTGTTTTCAACATACACCATGTTCCAAATTATTATGCAAATTATATTTTTCTCGGATTTTCCTAAATGGTCGGTGCAAATGACAGTCAGTCTAATAAAAGTCATCACCCATTAGAGTATACATCGAATTTTATTGAAGAAACCTCCAAATGATAACAGTATAATCTCCAAAATGAATAAAAACTCAAAATGCACTGTTCCAAATTATTAGGCACAGTAGAATTTCTAAACATTTGATATGTTTTAAAGAACTGAAAATGCTCATTTGTGGAATTTGCAGAATGAGGAGGTCACATTCACTGAACAAAAAAACTATACTCCAAAACATCCTAACAAGCCAAGTTACATGTTAACATAGGAACCCTTCTTTGATATCACCTTCACAATTCTTGCATCTATTGAACTTGTGAGTTTTTGGAGAGTTTCTGCTTGTATTTCTTTGCATTAAGTCAGAATAGCCTCCCAGAGCTGCTGTTTTGATGTGAACTGGCTCTCACCCTCATAGATCTTTTTCTTGACGATACTCCAAAGGTTCTCTATAGGGTTGAGGTCAGGGGAAGATGGTGGCCACACCATGAGTTTATCTCCTTTTATGCCCATAGCAGCCAATGACTCAGAGGTATTTTTTGCAGCAAGAGATGGTGCATTGTCATGCATGAAGACGATTTTGCTCCTGAAGGCATGTTTCTGCTTTTTATACCATGGAAGAAAGTTGTCAGTCAGAAACTCTATATACTTTGCTTTGCATTTTCACACCTTCAGGAACCTTAAAGGTCCCTACCAGATGTTTCTCCATGATTCCGGCCCAAAACATGACTCCTCCACCTCCTTGCTGACGTCGCAGCTTTGTTGGGACATGATGGCCATCCACCAACCATCCACTACTCCATCCATCTGGACCATCCAGGGTTTCTCGACACTCATCAGTAAACAAGACTTTTTGGAAATTAGTCTTCATGTACGTCTGGGCCCACTGCAACCGTTTCTGCTTCTGAACACTGTTTAGGGGTGGCCAAATGGTAGGTTTTTGCACCACAGCAAGCCTTTGAAGAATTCTACACCTTGAGGTTCGAAGGACTCCAGAGGCACTACCAGCTTCAAATATCTGTTTGCTGCTTTGTAATGGCATTTTGGCAGCTGCTCTCTTAATCCAATGAAACCTTCTTCATTATGCCTTTATCTGCATGAACTCTGTCTGTGCTCTGTTTCAGTCACAAATCTCATCACAGTATGATGATCACTAGGGTTGAGCGACTTTTCATTTTTTGAGATCGAGTCAGGTTTCACGAAACCCGACTTTCTCAAAAGTCGGGTCGAGTGAAATCGGCCGATCTTATTGAAAAGTCAGGGTCGGGGATTAGCTGAAACACGAAACCCAATGCAAAGTCAATGGGAATTTTTTTTTTTATATATATATATTTACTTCAGCGCGATATATCAGAAAAGCCGGTAATTCAATTTTTATTTCTCCTGCCTAAACCCGACATGATATGAGACATGGTTTACATACAGTAAACCATGTCATATCCCCCTTTTTTTGCATATTACACACTACTGTTAGTAGTGTGTATGTGCAAAATTTCGGCGCTCTAGCTATTAAATTTAAGGGTTAAATCGCGGAAAAAATTGGCATGGGCTCCCGCGCAATTTTCTCCGCCAAAGTGGTAAAGCCAGTGACTGAGGGCAGATATTAATAGCCCGGAGAGGGTCCACGGTTTTTGACCCCCCCAGACATTGATAACTAGCAACTAATTCAATCTGTGCAAGATCGAGCAGCGTTGTGGGACCCCCGTGATCGTAATCATTCCGACTCAGCATTGATTCTACGACTCTGGCAAGAAGTGGCAAGAGTGCTGCTGGCTGACTGGGACCATGCCACGCCACATGCCAGAAAGGAATTTCGTAAGTATTGCAATGTGGTCTGACACGGCAGTGAACCTGTTAAGGTAGGTGCATTGTTTTACAATTACTTTTTTCCTTTTTTCCCCCTTCACAGTGAAGAGAAAATAAATCCGTTGATGTTCGATGAAGGATCGCTTCAATAAGGACATGAGAGAGGAGATTCAGGTTCGAAGAGGTTCTGCTCCAACACTCTGAAAATATAAGTACCATTGTCTGCTTTAGTTTCTGAGGCCTGTGGTTGCTCAGCGAACCTGAGTATCTTTTGTGTTGTCTTACTATTATTTAAACTTTTTATTTTTTTACTAATGTTTTTCATTTATTTTCGAAACACAACCTGGAGCAGCACCACACAACCTGGATTGTCCTCTGTTGGAGCGGCCTTTCATCGACCAGCCAATGAACAGGTCCAATCCCAATCATCCACCAGCAATGGACCAACCAGGCAGGCTTCACAGGCTGGGGAACAGGCAGCTGGTCCATCTGATTTTCTCCTCTCCCAGCCCTCTGCCACTACTTTACTTGGGTCTGCTCACCAACGGCAGAGGGCTTGGGAGAGGACAGTCACATAGCTCCCAATCGTCCCTCATACTGCGGGACTGTCCCGATTTTGAGGCTATGCCCCGCAGTCCCTCACGGGACTCCACTTCTCCCGCACAGCCAGCAGGAGAAGCAGCCAACACCCCCCCTGTATCTTCTTCTTCCGGGGTGGTGGTTCAGAGGGAGAGAGGACATTCTGAGGTATGCGTGTGTGTGCACTGCACACATACGTGCTGCTGGCCCTGCTGTGTACAGTACATTATAACCAGGAGTAGTGGCAGCAGTTAGGGCAATCCAGTGCAGCCCGTTAGTCATAGGCACAGTATATATATATACACAGTGGTGTTCAAAAGTCCTGCATAGGCGTGAAGAAAACTATATGTTTCATACTTCTGCATCTCTACAGTGAAACTGGTGGAACAGATGTTTTTGTAATCCCTCATTGTATGCCATACTCATTTTTGAATATCCCAAGTGTATAAATTGTTATGGTATGTGCATTTTTGATAATTTTTTTACAGCATAACCATACCTACACTAGTACAGTGTGTAGAATGGTGAACAGGTTTCTAAGTTCACTAACTTCCAATGCAAGTTCACACAGACTTAAATTTTACTTTTTAAGATTCATTATTTTTTATTTAATTCAGAGTGTTGAGCAGAAGGCAGCATTTTCTTATTAAGGATGTCTATGTATTTTTTTGCATTAACCATACCCTCCACAATATGAAGCCTTCCAACACCATTGGCTGTCATACAGCCCCAGACCATTACTTTCATAGGATGTTTCACAGAGGAGCTCAAACACTCTGGCTTGTACTCTTCATGTGGGAACCTTCTCACATTAGACTTGCCATCATTTCCTAAAATGCAAAAAGTGCTTTCATCACTAAATAGCACTTTTTCCCACTCCTCCTTTCTCCATTTTAACTATTTCAATGCCCACAGTTTTCGCCTTTGTCTTTGTATGGCTGTCATCAATGGCTTCTTTCGGGCCTTGCACCCTCTCAATCCTGCTTCCAAACATCTCTTCCTAACAGCTGATGTTGCTACCTCAATATTGCACTTTTCTTGCCATTCTCGCAGAAGCTGAGGAGAGGTGAGCTTTCGATTGGCAAGTGATGTTCTTATCAGTACTCTATCCTCCCTTTTAGTTGACTTTCTGGGCCGACCAGATCTGGGCCTGTCCTGGGTGATTCCAAACTGCTTATGTTTCTGCAAAATTCTTACGACTGTACTCTGATTACAGCCGACCTTCCTTGCGATCTGGGGGCCAGTATAACCCTCTTCATGTAGCACCACAACTCGCACACGATCCTCCGCTGACAAAAATCTGAAGGCTCCCATCATAAAACTCTACAGTATGATTCACTAGATAGACCAACAGATAAAACAAACAAACAAAGCAGCAGATGTGATGCAATGTAATGCAATGTGATTGGCTGCCATATCCCGGTTATGATGGTCACAAGAACCTCATCTGTGATTGGCTAATTTTGGATCTGAAGCTGTACAATGTTTAGTTCTGCTTTCAATTCCCATATTGTTGCAATAATTTCAGGCAAAACTGCTTCAAAAGCTAAAAATATTACAGGGAAAGAATGCAAAATTGTATTCTGAACAAAACGATATA
Organism: Ranitomeya imitator; assembly: GCF_032444005.1. Taxonomy (NCBI): domain Eukaryota; kingdom Metazoa; phylum Chordata; class Amphibia; order Anura; family Dendrobatidae; genus Ranitomeya; species Ranitomeya imitator. The sequence continues at coordinate 446,970,008 of NC_091286.1, read as the reverse complement.
TAATGTAACATATTAGCATCAAAAATATTCGACAGAAAACGTTTAAAACTTGAAAAATCAATCAATTTATCCTATAAAGGACTTTTGAACACCACTGTATATATATACAGTATGTATTCTTTATATACTACAGCAGTTATGGAGTGGAGCCAGTAGATAGTGGTGTTGTCTGAGTGCATGCAGAGTTCAAGAGCTGGGCTTCATTGCAATGTGCAGGATCTGTGAGGCAGCAGTGTGAACAGCGACAGGTGGTGAAATCTTTGCCTGCATTGTAAGCAGAGCTGCTGGGACACATCTACAGCCCCGACTGTACACTGGTATCCTCATGTGGGGCCATTATACTGCATGCAGCATCATGTGGGGCTATTATACATTATGGAGCATCATGTGTGGCCATTATACTGTATACAGCATCATGTGGGGCCATTATACTGTATGGAGCATCATGTGGGGCCATTATACTGTACGCAGCATCATGTGAGGCCATTATACAGTATTGAGCATCATGTGGGGCCATTAAACAGTATGGAGCATGATGTGAGGCCATTATACAGTATTGAGCATCATGTGGGGTCATTATACAGTATGGAGCATCAGGTGGGGCCATTATACAATATAGAGCATCATGTGTGGCCATTATAAAGTATTGAGCATCATGTGTGGCCATTATACAGTATGAAGCATCATGTGTAGCCATTATACAGTATAGAGTATCATGTGGGGCAATTATACAGTATGGAGCACTGTGTGGCCATTACACAGTATGGAGCATCGTGTGTGGCCATTATACTGTACGCAGCATTATGTGGGGCCATTATACAGTATGGAGCACTGTGTGGCCATTGTGCAGTATGGAGCATTGTGTGGCCATATTTTTTCTGTTTATAATTATTGTTTATGAAACAGTGTGATCAGCAGTGCTAAATGGGTATGGTTGGGGCATGGATATGGGTGTGACTAGTTGTGAAATGGGTGTGGTCAGGGGCGTGGCTTAAAATTTGCCGCTGCGCACTGCATGACCCGCTACCTTTGTCCTTCTTTGCCTTCTTCAAAAGTTGGGAGATATACAGTCATGCCCGAGTTTATTCACTTAACCTTGATCTTCCCGGATGGGTTGAAGGCGGTTGTAGAAAGACTGGAGAGTGGATTCACTCAGGTGAACACACTTTTCCAGGAAGTCCACAGACGCCTTGACCGCCTGGAAGCCGACCTTTATAGACCGGCGCAACATTATTTTTCCACTATAGATCGGGACATGTCAGAAAACCTTAGTCCTGAACTCCAGCTGTATGTGATGAAGGCCTGTCAGGCTGTTTAAACCAAAGCCATGCCGCGGTCCCGATATCAGCAGCAGGCACAAACTTCTTTCCCTACAGGTCAACAAGTTCCAGCACAGCATCAGTGGCAGAATCCGCCAGCACCTTTCCAAACATCGCCAGGACTTGGATACCAGTCTGCTCAACAAGTGACCTATTCACCATCACCACCACTGCTGGACATTAGGACTGTTCCTACAGTACCCAGCTACACCATGCAGCAGAGTGCAACAGCCCAGCCTTCAACTTCCACCATGCAGCAGAGTTCAGCAGCCCAGCCTTCAACTTACACCACGCATCTGAGCGCAGCAGCCCAGCCTTCAACTTACCCCAAGCATCTGAGTTCAGCAGCCCAGCCTTCAACTTACACCACGCATCTGAGCGCAGCAGCCCAGCCTTCAACTTGCACCACGCATCTGTGTGCAGCAGCCCAGCCTTCAACTTACACCACGCATCTGTGTGCAGCAGCCCAGCCTTCAACTTACACCACACAGCCGAGTTCAGCACCCCAGGAACAGGAAAAAAACTCAGAGGAACGAGCAAAATGAAGGCCAGGAAAAGAAAAGTAGCAAAGAAATATTAGCCACCCCTCCACCCTCATCTCCGAATGTGTCTTTGTTTTCAAGTCTGTCCACACCTTCACTTGGTTCTCTCCCATCCAATGGGTCAATCCCTTCCAACTTGTATTCCACTCCTGATGTGTCCTCTTCCCCCAATGTGTCCTCTGCCAATATTTCTAACACAATCCTCCAGTTGACTGCTACTTCCCCTATAACAACTTCCCCAACCACTCGCAGCCTACCATAACAGCCTGACACCTGTTATGTAGGCAATCCAGTGACACAGTGTGCCAGCAATCAGAGCACATACAGTGATCTGACAATAACCCAAAAACAATAGAACGAGCTCTGAGACGTGGAATCTCTGTAGACCGCAATACCTGAACCTATCCTAAACACAACTAAAGGCAGCTGTGGATTGCGCCTGACACTACCTATGCAACTCGGCACAGCCTGAGGAGCTGACTAGCCTGAAGATAGAAATACAAGCCTGACTTGCCTTAGAGAAATACCCCAAAGGAAAAGGCAGCCCCCCACATATAATGACTGTTAGCAAGATGAAAAGACAAATGTAGGGATGAAATAGATTCAGCAAAGTGAGGCCCGATATTCTAGATAGAGCGAGGATAGCAAAGAGAACTTTGCAGTCTACAAAAAACCCTAAAGCAAAAAACCACGCAAAGGGGGCAAAAAGACCCACCGTGCCGAACTAACGGCACGGCGGTACACCCTTTGCGTCTCAGAGCTTCCAGCAAAACGAATTGACAAGCTGGACAGAAAAAGTAGCAACAAAAGCAAAGAAGCACTTATCTAAGCAGAGCAGCAGGCCACAGGAAAGATCCAGAAGCTCAGATCCAACACTGGAACATTGAAAAGGAGCAAGGAAGACAGAATCAGGTGGAGTTAAATAACAAAGCAGCCAACGAGCTCACCAGAACACCTGAGGGAGGAAGCTCAGAAGCTGCAGTACCACTTGTGACCACAGGAGTGAATTCAACCACAGAATTCACAACAGTACCCCCCCCTTGAGGAGGGGTCACCGAACCCTCACCAGAGCCCCCAGGCCGACCAGGATGAGCCACATGAAAGGCACGAACAAGATCTGGAGCATGGACATCAGAGGCAAAAACCCAGGAATTATCTTCCTGAGCATAACCCTTCCATTTAACCAGATACAGGAGTTTCCGTCTAGAAACACGAGAATCCAAAATTTTCTCTACAATATACTCCAATTCCCCCTCCACCAAATCCGGGGCAGGAGGCTCAACAGATGGAACCATAGGTGCCACGTATCTCCGCAACAACGACCTATGGAATACATTATGTATGGAAAAGGAGTCTGGGAGGGTCAGACGAAAAGACACAGGATTGAGAATCTCAGAAATCCTATACGGACCAATAAAACGAGGTTTAAATTTAGGAGAGGAAACCTTCATAGGAATATGACGAGAAGATAACCAAACCAGATCCCCAACACGAAGTCGGGGACCCACACGGCGTCTGCGATTAGCGAAAAGTTGAGCCTTCTCCTGGGACAAGGTCAAATTGTCCACTGCCTGAGTCCAAATCTGCTGCAACCTGTCCACCACAGAATCCACACCAGGACAGTCCGAAGACTCAACCTGTCCTGAAGAGAAACGAGGATGGAACCCAGAATTGCAGAAAAATGGAGAGACCAAGGTAGCCGAGCTGGCCCGATTATTAAGGGCGAACTCAGCCAACGGCAAAAAGGACACCCAATCATCCTGGTCTGCAGAAACAAAACATCTCAGATATGTTTCCAAGGTCTGATTGGTTCGTTCGGTCTGGCCATTAGTCTGAGGATGGAAAGCCGAGGAAAAAGATAGGTCAATGCCCATCCTACCACAAAAGGCTCGCCAAAACCTTGAAACAAACTGGGAACCTCTGTCAGAAACAATATTCTCAGGAATGCCATGCAAACGAACCACATGCTGGAAGAACAAAGGCACCAAATCAGAGGAGGAAGGCAATTTAACCAAGGGCACCAGATGGACCATTTTAGAAAAGCGATCACAGACCACCCAAATGACTGACATCTTTTGAGAAAAGGGAAGGTCAGAAATGAAATCCATCGAAATATGTGTCCAAGGCCTCTTTGGGACCGGCAAGGGCAAAAGCAACCCACTGGCACGTGAACAGCAGGACTTAGCCCTAGCACAAATCCCACAGGACTGCACAAAAGTACGTACATCCCGTGACAGAGATGGCCACCAGAAGGATCTAGCCACTAACTCTCTGGTACCAAAGATTCCAGGATGACCAGCCAACACCGAACAATGAAGTTCAGAGATAACTTTACTAGTCCACCTATCGGGGACGAACAGTTTCTCCGCCGGACAACGATCAGGTTTATTCGCCTGAAATTTTTGCAACACTCGCCGCAAATCAGGGGAGATGGCAGACACAATGACTTTTTCCTTGAGGATACTCGCCGGCTCAGATGAACCCGGAGAGTCGGGCACAAAACTCCTAGACAGACCATCCGCCTTCACATTTTTAGAGCCCGGAAGGTACGAAATCACAAAATCGAAGCGGGCAAAAAATAACGACCAACGGGCCTGTCTAGGATTCAAGCGCTTGGCAGACTCGAGATAAGTAAGGTTCTTATGATCAGTCAATACCACCACGCGATGCTTAGCTCCTTCAAGCCAATGACGCCATTCCTCGAATGCCCACTTCATGGCCAGCAACTCTCGGTTGCCCACATCATAATTACGCTCAGCAGCCGAAAACTTCCTGGAAAAGAAAGCACATGGTTTCAACACTGAGCAACCAGAACCTCTCTGTGACAAAACCGCCCCTGCTCCAATCTCAGAAGCATCAACCTCGACCTGGAACGGAAGAGAAACATCTGGTTGACACAACACAGGGGCAGAACAAAAACGATGCTTCAACTCCTGAAAAGCTTCCACAGCAGCAGAAGACCAAATCAGCACCCTTCTTGGTCAAATCGGTCAATGGTTTGGCAATGCTAGAAAAATTACAGATGAAGCAACGATAAAAATTAGCAAAGCCCAGGAATTTTTGCAGACTTTTTAGAGATGTCGGCTGAGTCCAATCCTGGATGGCTTGGACCTTAACCGGATCCATCTCGATAGTAGAAGGGGAAAAGATGAACCCCAAAAATGAAACTTTCTGCACACCGAAGAGACACTTTGATCCCTTCACAAACAAAGAATTAGCACGCAGGACCTGGAAAACCATTCTGACCTGCTTCACATGAGAGTCCCAATCATCCGAGAAGATCAAAATGTCATCCAAGTAAACAATCAGGAATTTATCCAGATACTCACGGAAGATGTCATGCATAAAAGACTGAAACACAGATGGAGCATTGGCAAGTCCGAACGGCATCACTAGATACTCAAAATGACCCTCGGGCGTATTAAATGCAGTTTTCCATTCATCTCCTTGCCTGATTCTCATCAGATTATACGCACCACGAAGATCTATCTTAGTGAACCACCTAGCCCCCTTAATCCGAGCAAACAAGTCAGATAACAATGGCAAGGGATACTGAAATTTAACAGTGATCTTATTAAGAAGGCGGTAATCAATACACGGTCACAGCGAACCATCCTTCTTGGCTACAAAAAAGAACCCTGCTCCCAGTGGTGATGACGATGGGCGAATATGTCCCTTCTCCAGGGATTCCTTCACATAACTGCGCATAGCGGCGTGTTCAGGCACGGATAAATTAAATAATCGACCTTTAGGGAATTTACTACCAGGAATCAAATTGATAGCACAATCACAATCCCTATGCGGAGGTAGGGCATCGGACTTGGGCTCTTCAAATACATCCTGATAATCAGACAAGAACTCTGGGACCTCAGAAGGAGTGGATGACGAAATAGACAAAAATGGAACATCACCATATACCCCCTGACAACCCCAGCTGGATACCGACATAGAGTTCCAATCCAATACTGGATTATGGGTTTGCAGCCATGGCAACCCCAACACGACCACATCATGCAGATTATGTAGCACCAGAAAGCGAATAACTTCCTGATGTGCAGGAGCCATGCACATGGTCAGCTGGGCCCAGTACTGAGGTTTATTCTTGGCCAAAGGTGTAGCATCAATTCCTCTCAACGGAATAGGACACCGCAAAGGCTCCAAGAAAAACCCACAACGTTTAGCATAATCTAAATCCATCAGATTCAGGGCAGCGCCTGAATCCACAAACGCCATGACAGAATACGATGACAAAGAGCATATCAAGGTAATGGACAGAAGGAATTTGGATTGTACAGTACCAATGACGGCAGGCCTATCGAACCGCTTAGTGCGCTTAGGACAATCAGAAATAGCATGAGTGGAATCACCACAGTAGAAACACAGACCATTCAGACGTCTGTGTTCTTGCCGTTCAACTCTGGTCATAGTCCTATCGCACTGCATAGGCTCAGGTTTAATCTTAGACAATACCGCCAAATTGTGCACAGATTTACGCTCGCGCAAGCGTCGACCGATCTGAATGGCCAAAGACATAGATTCATTCAAACCAGCAGGCATAGGAAAACCCACCATGACATCCTTAAGAGCCTCAGAGAGACCCTTTCTGAACAAAGCTGCCAGCGCAGATTCATTCCACAGAGTGAGTACTGACCACTTCCTAAATTTCTGACAATATACTTCTATATCATCCTGACCCTGGCACAAAGCCAGCAAATTTTTCTCAGCCTGATCCACTGAATTAGGCTCATCGTAAAGCAATCCGAGCGCCAGGAAAAACGCATTGACATTACTCAATGCAGGGTCTCCTGGCGCAAGAGAAAATGCCCAGTCCTGAGGGTCGCCGCGCAAAAAAGAAATAATAATCAAAACCTGTTGAATAGGATTACCAGAAGAATGAGGTTTCAAGGCCAGAAATAGCTTACAATTATTTTTGAAATTAAGAAACTTAGTTCTATCACCAAAAAACAAATCAGGAATAGGAATTCTTGGTTCTAACATAGATTTCTGATCAATAGTATCTTGAATCCTTTGTACATTTGTAACGAGATTATCCATTGAAGAGCACAGACCCTGAATATCCATGTCCACACCTGTGTCCTGAAACACCCAAATGTCTAGGGGAAAAAAAAGACTGAACACAGAGCTGAGAAAAAAAAATGATGTCAGAACTTCTTTTTTCCCTCTATTGAGAATCATTAGGAGGGCTCCTTGTACTGTTATGTAGGCAATCCAGTGACACAGTGTGCCAGCAATCAGAGCACATACAGTGATCTGACAATAACCCAAAAACAATAGAACGAGCTCTGAGACGTGGAATCTCTGTAGACCGCAATACCTGAACCTATCCTAAACACAACTAAAGGCAGCTGTGGATTGCGCCTGACACTACCTATGCAACTCGGCACAGCCTGAGGAGCTGACTAGCCTGAAGATAGAAATACAAGCCTGACTTGCCTCAGAGAAATACCCCAAAGGAAAAGGCAGCCCCCCACATATAATGACTGTTAGCAAGATGAAAAGACAAACGTAGGGATGAAATAGATTCAGCAAAGTGAGGCCCGATATTCTAGATAGAGCGAGGATAGCAAAGAGAACTTTGCAGTCTACAAAAAACCCTAAAGCAAAAAACCACGCAAAGGGGGCAAAAGACCCACCGTGCCGAACTAACGGCACGGCGGTACACCCTTTGCGTCTCAGAGCTTCCAGCAAAACGAATTGACAAGCTGGACAGAAAAAGTAGCAACAAAAGCAAAGAAGCACTTATCTATGCAGAGCAGCAGGCCACAGGAAAGATCCAGAAGCTCAGATCCAACACTGGAACATTGAAAAGGAGCAAGGAAGACAGAATCAGGTGGAGTTAAATAACAAAGCAGCCAACGAGCTCACCAGAACACCTGAGGGAGGAAGCTCAGAAGCTGCAGTACCACTTGTGACCACAGGAGTGAATTCAACCACAGAATTCACAACAGACACCCCCAGGTCCACAATGTAACTCCCACATGCACGCCCCGAAAGTAAAGCCCATTATTTTTCTGTTTTGTTATTAAAAATTATTTTGTTTCACAATACCTGTCTCCCTGTGTTTTCTTTATCTCTTTATTTAAACATGTGCGTATTGATGAGTGAAGTATTAAAAGGTGTTACAGTCAAGGTGTTTATTATTAACCCCTTAACGACCGCCGATACGCCTTTTAACGGCGGCCGCTAAGGGTACTTAAACCACAGTGCCGTTAATTAACGGCGTTGTGGAACAAGTAAATAGCGCCCCCAGAGTCGGATTTTGTCCGGGGTCTCGGCTGCCGGGGGTTGCCGAGACCCCAGAGAACATGATTCGGGGGGTTTTTTACTGACCCCGCTTTTGCGATCGCCGGTAATTAACTGTTTACCGGCGATCGCAAAAACAAACAAACCGCGATTTCCCTTTTAATTTCTCTGTCCTCCGATGTGATCGCACATCAGAGGACAGAGAAATGGGGTCCCCAATAGCCCCCCGATACTCACCTGTCTCCCCCGATGCTCCTTAAGGCTCACGATGGGCGCCGCCATCTTCTTCCGGCCAAAAAATGGCGGGCGCATGCGCAGTGCGCCCGCCGGCCGGCACCGGGAGGATCTTTGGGGTCTCGGCTGCCGGGGGTAGCCAAGACCCCAAAGAACATGATCGGGGTCGGTTTTACCGACCCCTGTTTTGCGATCGCCGGTAATTAACTGTTTACCGGCGACCGCAAAAAAAAAAAAGCAAAGTGTAATTCTCTGTCCTCTGATGTGATCGCACATCAGAGGACAGAGAAATAGGGGGATTCGGGGACCCTATCATACTCACCGGTGTCCCTGGGTCCTCCTGCTGCTCCTCCTGGACGCCGTGGAAAAGAAAATAGCAGGCGCATTCGCAGTGCGCCCATCATCTATCGCCATCTGCTGGCCGGCAGGAGAAGAGCAGTTGGGGCTAAAGTTAGGGTTAGGGCTAGGGTTAGGGCTGGGGTTAGGGCTAGGGCTAGGGTTAGGGTTGGGGCTAAATTTAGGGTTAGGGTTGGGGCTAAATTTAGGGTTAGGGTTCTTTCACACTTACGTCGGTACGGGGCCATCGCAATGCGTCGGCCCGACATACCGACGCACGTTGTGAAAATTGTGCACAACGTGGGCAGTGGATGTAGTTTTTCAACACATCCGCTGCCCAATCTATGTCCTGGGGAGGAGGGGGCGGAGTTACGGCCACGCATGCGCAGTCAGAAATGGCGGACGTGACGTACAAAAAAAGTTACATTGAACGTTTTTTGTGCCGATGGTCCGCCAAAACACAACTGATCCAGTGCACGATGGACGCGACGTGTGGCCATCCGTCGCGATCCGTCGGCAATACAAGTCTATGGGCAAAAAACGCATCCTGCGGGCACATTTGCTGGATCCGTTTTTTGTCCAAAACGACAGATAGCGACGGATGCCAAACGCAAATGTGAAAGTAGCCTTAGGGCTAGGGTTAGGGTTGGGGCTAAAGTTAGGGTTAGGGTTAGGGTTGGGGCTAAATTTAGGGTTAGAGTTGGGATTAGGGTTAGGGTTTGGATTAGGGTTGGTATTAGGGTTACGCTTGGGATTAGGGTTAGGTTTGGGATAAGGGTTAAGGTTAGGGTTGTGATTAGGGGTGTATTGGGACTAGGGTTAGGTTTGAGGTTAGGGTTGAGATTAGGATTAGGGGTGTGTTGGATTTAGGGTTTTGATTAGGGTTATGGTTAGGGTTGACATTAGGGTTGTTTTGGGGTAAGGGTTGTGATTATCGTTAGGGTTAGTGATTAGGATTATGGATCAGGTTGGAATTAGGGTTAGGGGTGTGTTGGGGTTAGGGTTGGAGCTAGAATTGGGGGGTTTCCACTGTTTAGGTACATCAGGGGGTCTCCAAACACGACAGCCAATTTTGCGCTCAAAAAGTCAAATGGTGCTCCCTCCCTTCTGAGCTCTGCCGTGCGCCCAAACAGTGGGTTACCCCCACATATGGGGCATCAGTATACTCAGGATAAATTGGACAACAACCTTTGAGGTCCAATTTCTCCTGTTACCCTTGTGAAAATAAAAACTTGGGGGCTACAAAATCTTTTTTGTGGAAAAAAAAAATATTTTTAATTTTCATGACTCTGCATTATAAACTTTTGTGAAGCACTGGGGCATTCAAAGTTCTCACCACACATCTAGATAAGTTCCTTGGGGGGGTCTAGTTTCCAAAACGGGGTCACTTGTGGGGGTTACTACTGTTTAGGTACATCAGGGGCTCTGCAAACGCAAAATAACGCCCACAGACCATTCTATCTAAGTCTGCATTCCAAAACGGCGCTCTTACCTTCCGAGCTCTGCCGTGCGCCCAAACAGTCGTTTACCCCCACATATGGGGCATCCGCGTACTCGGGATAAATTGGACAACAACTTTAGTGGTCCAATTTCTCCTGTTACCTTTGTGAAAATAAAAACTTGGGGGCTACAAAATCTTTTTTGTGGAAAAAAAAAATATTTTTTTATTTTCACGACTCTGCATTCTAAACTTCTGTGAAGCACTTGGGCATTCAAAGTTCTCGCCACACATCTAGATAAGTTCCTTGGGGGGTATAGTTTCCAAAATGGGGTCACTTGTGGGGGGTTTCTACTGTTTAGGTACATCAGGGGCTCTGCAAACGCAACATAACGCCCGCAGAAAATTCTATCAAAGTCTGCATTCCACAACGGCGCTCCTTCTTTCCGAGCTCTGCCGTGTGCCCAAACAGTGGTTTACCCCCACATATGGGGTACCAGCATACTCAGGACAAATTGGACAACAACTTTTGGGGTCCGATTTCTCCTGTTACCCTTGTGAAAATAAAAACTTGGGGGCTAAAAAATCTTTTTTGTGGAAACAAAATATTTTTTATTTTCACGACTCTGCATTATAAACTTCTGTGAAGCACTTGGGCATTCAAAGTTCTCACCACACATCTAGATAAGTTCCATGGGGGGTCTAGTTTCCAAAATGGGGTCACTTGTGGGGGATTGCCACTGTTTAGGCACATCAGGGGCTCTCCAAACGTGACATGGCGTCCGATCTCAATTCCAGACAATTCTACATTGAAAAAGTAAAACAGCACTCCTTCTCTTCCAAGCTTTGCGGTGCGCCCAAACAGTGGTTTACCCCCACATATTGGGTATAGACGTACTCAGGAGAAATTGCACTACAACTTTTGTGGTCTAATTTCTCCTGTTACCCTTGTGAAAATAAAAATTTGGGGGCAAAAAGATCATTTTTGTAGAAAAAATGTGATTTTTTATTTTCACGGCTCAACGTTATAAACTTCTGTGAAACACATGGGGGTTCAAAGTGGTCACTACACATTTAGATAAGTTGCTTAAGGGGTCTAGTTTCCAAAATGGTGTCACTTGTCGGGGGTTTCCACATCAGGGGCTCTCCAAACGCGACATGGCGTCCAATCTCAATTACAGCCAATTCTACATTGAAAAAGTAAAACGGCACTCCTTCTCTTCCAAGCTCTGCGGTGCGCCCAAACAGTGGTTTAGCCTCACATATGGGGTATCGACATATTCAGGAGAAATTGCACAACAACTTTTGTGGTCTAATTTCTCCTGTTACCCTTGTGAAAATAAGAATTTGTGGGCGAAAAGATCATTTTTGTGTAAACAAATGCGATTTTTTATTTTCACGGCTTTACGTTATAAACTTCTGTGAAGCTCTTGGGGGTTCAAAGTGCTCACCACAAATCTAGATAAGTTCCTTAAGGGGCCTAGTTTCCAAAATGGTGTCACTTGTGGGGGGTTTCCACTGTTTAGGCACATCAGGGGCTCTCTAAACGTGACATGGCGTCCAATCTCAATTCCAGCCAATTCTGCATTGAAAAAGTCAAACGGAGCTCCTTCACTTCCAAGTTCTGCTGTGCGCCCAAAAAGTAGTTTACACCCACATATGGGGTATTGGCATATTCAGGAGAAATTGCATAACAAAATTTATGGTTACATTTCTGTTTTTACACATGTAAAAATAAAAAAAAAATGGTTCTGAATTAAAATGTTTGCAAAAAAAGTTAAATGTTCATTTTTTCCTTCCACATTGTTTCAGTTCCTGTGAAGCACGTAAAGGGTTAATAAACATTTTGCATGTGGTTTTGAGAACCTTGAGGGGTGTAGTTTTTAGAATGGTGTCACACTTTGTTATTTTCTATTATATAGACCCCTCAAAATGACTTCAAATGTGATGTGGTCCCTAAAAAAAAATGGTGTTGTAAAAATGAGAAATTGCTGGTCAAATTTTAACCCTTATAACTCCCTAACAAAAAAAATGTTTCCAAAATTGTGCTGATGTAAAGTAGACATGTGGGAAATGTTATTTATTAACTATTTTTCGTGACATATCTCTCTGATTTAAGGGCATAAAAATACAAAGTTTGAAAATTGCTAAATTTTAAAAATTTTCGCCATATTTCCATTCTTTTCATAAATAATCGCAAGTAATATTGAAGAAATGTTACCACTAACATGAAGTACAATATGTTACGAAAAAACATTCTCAGAATCAGCGGGATCCGTTGAAGCGTTCCAGAGTTATAACCTCATAAAGTGACAGTGGTCAGAATTGTAAAAATTGGCTCGGTCATTAAGTACCAAATTGGCTCTGTCACTAAGGGGTTAAAGTTAGTCACGGTGTTAGTATTAAAGTCAGCAAACAGTACAGGTACATAAAATTACAGGTACATTTTACTTAGCGGCTTAAACCATTTTGTCTTGCCATGCCACACATCTAATATCCGAAACAAAGTATGCAGCAAATTTATCCTTCATTTGGGCAACTTCCACTGTAGTCCTCAGAGGGTGAGCTTGGTAATCCTGCAATGTCGTATTAACAGGTTCCTCAAGTTCTAATCGTTGTAGCTCTTTTGATCAGGATGTAGTTGTGCATAACAAAACACACTTTCACAACCTCATCAATTGTCTCAATTTTAAGATTGATAGCTGTACCCAAAATGCGCCATATAGATACCAGCAATCCAAAGGCACACTCTACAGTTCTTCATGCCCTTGTCAGTCAGCAGTTGTAAATCCTTTTGGTGTGATTCAAGTCCCGACTTGAGTACGGTTTTATGAGGTTGGCACACATTTGAAACACCTCATCCCCAACCACAACAAATGGCATTGGCGGTCCTTCAGTGTTCGGAAGAGGTCGTGGCTTTGGAAAATTGAAATCATAACCATACAAACGTTGGCCCATGATTGAGTTTTTGGAAGTCTGGGAGTCATTTTCTTGTCCAAATGAGCCAACGTTTCATGGCAACAAATCGACAGTCAGCATCTGCAATCGCCAGGAGAACAACCGAAAAGTATTTGTTGTAATTGAAATACTCAGATCCGCACCCAGCTGGTTTCATAATCTGAATGTGTTTGCTGTCCACAGCTCCCAAACAATTTGAAAAATTGCAAATGTCCAGAAATTTTGCAGCATTTTACAGCCAGAGTTCAGTTGTGGGCTGGGGGAGGAATTCTTCATGCAGAACGTCACATAAAGCACGGCAGGTGTCTCCAACAATCTCAGAAAGGGTGGACTCTCCAATGCGGAATTGAAAATGTAGAGATCTCCGGTAGCCAGGAATCTACGGAACAGAAAATGGGGAAAAAAATCAGTACATGGCTTTTAGAACAATAATATTAATGACAGGTGTTTCTTTTTCAAAATTACGTACCTTAGGGTCACCAACAAATGTTCCTCAGCAGGAATTGCTCGATGTAGCTGTGTGTCCTGCCTGGTGATGGATTCTCGGACACGAAGCAGCAATTCATAGAAGCTCTGTTCCGACATTCTCGTGTACTTGAAAAACTTTTCCGGGTTTTCACGCAGCTCAGTGTACAACGAGTGGTAGGCTCCACGGCTCTCTCGGACTTCAACCATGGGGTGCTGACAATAGCAAGGACGACATCTTCTCCATCTTTCTCTTCTTCTTTCTTCTTCACAAGCCACAACAAAAGCAAAGGCCAATTTCAATGACAAATCAAGAATAAGATTGAAACTCTCAACGCTAAGATCCATCTTGCAGCTGGATACAGCATCAAAAGATGAGGATTTCATCTGTGCAGTGTGTCTATATATAGAAATCCCATGAGACACGCCTATTGTGTGTCTTGTGTCTCCTGGAAAATCATTGTCCTATCGAACGCATGCGCATAAACAGCGCAAATGCCTACAAATGCATGCACACGCAGTGTTTTTTTTGCTGTCATGTGTAAGATGATGCGGATAAAAAACGCGTAAACATGCGTTTGCATGCGTTTTCACAGAAACGCTAATGTGAACCTCGCCTAAAACACATCATAAATAAGGTATAAGAAATTAAAGACATTTTTTTCACAGATTATACCAAATGTATGCTAATGTAATGTTCATTAATGTGTCATGTATTGTAATGTGATACATTTGTTATATACTGCGTGTAAACTTGGGGACAGTATAGGACCATAGGGGGATTAGAAAAGAGGGGGCATATTATAAATAGAATAGCATAGATAAGAATATTAGTTTAGGCACAGGCAGCAAGGAGTTAAGTAGATGGGAGGGGCACAGAGTAGAGCAGCACAGAGGAGGGAGATATAGGACAGACACTTCCTGGATCTGCAGACACCCTGGCAGTCTGCCCAATTGGCAGAACGCATACAGTGAGTCAGTAACAGGCTGTGGTGGATAAGTCTGCAGATGGCTGTAAGGGCCCCCCCGAGCTGAAGAATAGTGCAATCAGTCACCAGCTCAATAGGACCATCCTCAAAAAGGAACCAGGGTCTAAGATAGGGGCAGGAATGTCACGGGGGTATTGGGTAGACTAAAGCTGATTACCCAGGTCCCTGCGATATCCATCAGACTAGGGAAAACCCTGTCTGTCCCTCTCCCAGAATTTACACTAATGGTGCGCTTGTCTGGGCCACCAGGCCTGACCCTGACTCCTGTTTCAGCCCTATGCTGAAAACTCCACCCGCCACCCAGTGATAAGACCACACACCAACCTACACAGAAAGTACAGAAAGGGACAACTAAAAATGCACCACGCCGCAGACACACAGGGAAACACTATAATGTGCACAGGGCAGAAATAGGAAGGAGAAATATGGCAAAAGATAATACACCACCAGATACGATACTTCAACTCCTAGACCACCACTCCAGACTAGGGTTGAGCGACTTTTACTTTTATAGGATCGGGTCGGGTTTCACGAAACCCGACTTTCTCAAAAGTCGGGTCGAGTGAAATCGGCCGATCCTATAGAAAAGTCGGGGTTGGCCGAAACACAAAACCCAATGCAGTGCAATGGGATACTATGGTTCCCAGGATCTGAAGGAGAGGAAACTCTCCTTCAGGCCCTGGGATCCAAATTTAAGTGTAAAATAAAGAATTAAAATAAAAAATATTGCTATACTTACCCTCTGACGCGCCCTGGTACTAACCGGCAGCCTTCCTTCCTTAGAATCAGCACGTGATGGGACATGAACTGTCTAAAGATCAGCAGGATGGCATAGGAAAGGAAAGGAAAGCGCAGACATGACAGTCTGGTTAGAGGTACGGCTGTGAACACTGAGAGTAAAAAGAGAAATGACAGAGATACTAGAATCTGCCCGTATGGCAGAGGAAGGGAAAGTACAGGAAACGTTGCCCTGTGTAAACTGTGCTGCTGATGTGAAGAATGCAGATAATAAGATGTCACTGTGTTTGAACTGTGCTGTCTGTGAGATGAATTTGCTGCTGTTTAGTAAAGTTAAGCTGTTGGAAGAAGAACTTGTCTCTGAAGTGATTTGCAGAGCTCATGAATGCCGACATGGCAGCAGCTGAGGGGAATCTGACAGAGTCTGTGAGTGTGCGGTGGTGCATGCTGCACATGCAGTACAAGGGACTTTATTTATCTTTTCATGTACAAGGTGCCGGGGTGCTCACTGCTGCTTAGTAGTGTTGAGCGATACCGTCCGATACTTGAAAGTATCGGTATCGGATAGTATCGGCCGATACCCGAAAAATATCGGATATCGCCGATACCGATATCCGATACCAATACAAGTCAATGGGACATCAAGTATCGGAAGGTATTCTCATGGATCCCAGGGTCTGAAGGAGAGGAAACTCTCCTTCAGGCCCTGGGATCCATATTAAAGTGTAAAATAAAGAATTAAAATAAAAAATATTGTTATATTCACCTCTCCGGCGGCCCCTGGACATCAGCGGGAGGATCCGGCGTCCGGCACGGCTTCTTTCTTCAAAATGCGCGCCTTTAGGACCTGTGGAATGACGTCCCGGCTTCTGATTGGTCGCGTGCCGCCCATGTGACCGCCACGCGACCAATCAGAAGCCGCGACGTCATTCCTCAGGTCCTAGAAGGCGCTCATTCTAGGACTTTAGCTGAGGAATGACGTCGCGGCTTCTGATTGGTCGCGTGGCGGTCACATGGGCGGCACGCGACCAATCAGAAGCCGGGACGTCATTCCACAGGTCCTAAAGGCGCGCATTTTGAAGAAAGAAGCCGTGCCGGACGCCGGATCCTCCCGCTGATGTCCAGGGGCCGCCGGAGAGGTGAATATAACAATATTTTTTATTTTAATTCTTTATTTTACACTTCCGATACCGATACCCGATATCACAAAAATATCGGATCTCGGTATCGGAATTCCGATACCGCAAGTATCGGCCGATACCCGATACTTGCGGTATCGGAATGCTCAACACTACTGCTTAGTGAACTTGCCCACGACTACTACCCCGTGCCACCTTGTTACATATGTATACTCCTTTTCTTCCCTTTCTGCCAAGAAGCTGTGGTATGATCAAACCTTGTCCTTGTACAGTGACACACAGCCATTACATAGTACAAAGCAGGGGCACATTTATAAGATCTCAGCACAGGAACATTTTATTTAGATACATCCAATTGTCCAAGTTATTATTCTAAGATTTTGATTAAAATAAACTTTTATTAGCGGGAGAAACCCTTTTATCTGAACCATTCCCCACCCAGGGAGGTGAGGGGTTGAAGTGTATAGGAAAATACTAACCAAACAGACAAGAGTAAACAGACAGGAAATAAAATAAAATTAAAATCATACAAATACACTCACAAAACAACAGAGCGAGAAACAGGGGAGGTATAGGAAGGGGAAACCAAATGTGAAAGGAAAAACATGCAAAACAACTCCACACAGCAATATCCAGAAACATTCTCCAACTGCCAACTCCAAACACTGAACTTTCTACTTCACCACCAAACCAGGAAGTAGAACTATCACTGGCAACTCCAAAGTGCCAATGAAGAGAAATAAAACATCTTAGACAATCCAGGATGGAGAGCTCCAGAAGATCAACTGAACTGATTAACCCTTGCCATGACAGAACAGTAAAAACCTGCACTGTTTAACATAATGGGAAAGCAGTTCTAATAAGTGCTCGAGTTTGTGCAACCAGATGCCAAGATCTCCTTGCACCTTTTTGTCATGGTATTCCATGACATTGAAAGTGACCTTAAATAAACTGACAACACACACCCAGAGTCCCACGTGTGTGGTGTTTAACCCATTAACGACCGCCGATATGCCTTTTCACGGCGGCAATTAAGGGTACGTAAACCACAATGCCGTTAATTAACGGCGCTGTGGAAAAAGTGTATAGCACCTCCAGAGTTGGATTTTTGGGGGTAGCCAAGACCCCAGAGAACATGATTCGGGTCGGTTTTTACTGACCCCGGTGTTGCAATCGCCCTTATTAACCGTATAACGGCGACCGCAAAAAAAAGTCTGATTTGCCATTCAATTCCTCTGTCCTCTGATGTGATCGCACATCAGAGAACAGAGAAATAGGGTCCCCAATCCCCCCGGTACCGCCGTTGTCTCTGCATGGCCCCCTGAAGTCCCCTGGGCCTTCGGCTTCTTCTTCCGGGAGAAAATGGCGGGCGCATATGCGCCCGCCGAGATCTGCCAGCCGGTACCCGGCAACAATAGGGAGATTTTTCCTATTGGTTCATTTTGGTCAATGTGATAGACCCTATCACAGTGATCAAATAAAAAAATAGTAAAACAACACCCCCTATATCACCCCATTAGTTAGGGAAAAATAATAAAACAAAGAAAATGTATTTATTTTCATTTTCCCATTAGGTTTACAGTTAGGCTAAAGTGAGTTGGGCTAAAGTTTGTGTTAGGGTAGTGGCTAAAGTTAGGGTTAGGGCTAAAATTAGAGTTGGGGTTAGGGTTGGGATTAGGGTTAGGGTTGGGATTAGGGTTAGGGCTGGAATTAGGGTAAGGGGTGTGTTGGGGTTAGGTTTGTGGTTAGGGTTATGGTTAGGGTTGGGATTAGGGTTAGGGGTGTTTTGGGGTTAGTGTTGTGATTATGGTTAGAGTTGGGATTAGGGCTAGGGGTGTGTTGAGGTTATTGTTGGAGTTAAAATTGGGGGGTTTCCACTCTTTAGGTACATCAGGGGGTCTCCAAATGCGACATGGCGCCACCATTGATTCCAGCCAATTTTGGTTTCAAAAAGTCAAGTGGGGCTCCCTCCCTTCTGACCTCTGCCGTGCGCCTAAACAGTGGTTTACCCGCACATATGGGGCATCAGTGTATGCAGGACAAATTGGACAACAACTTTTGGGGTCCAATTTCTCCTGTTACCCAAGGGAAAATAAAAAAATTGGGGGCTAAAAAATCATTTTTGTGGAAAAAAAATATTTTTTATTTTCGTGTCTTTGTTATAAATTTCTGTGAAGCACTTGGAGCTCAACGTGCACACCACACATCTACATAAGCTCCTTGGGGGGGGTCTAGTTTCCAAAATGGGGTTATTTGTGGGGGATTTCTACTGTTTAGGTACATCAAGGCCTCTGCAAACGCAACATGACGCCTGCAGACCATTTTATGAAAGTCTGCATTTTAAAACGTCACTACTTCTCTTCCGAGCCCCGACATGTGCCAAAACAGTGGTTTCCCCCACATATGGGGTACTAACGTACCCAGGACAAACTGGACAACAACTTTTGGTGTCCAATTTCTCCTGTTACCCTTGTGAAAATAAAAAAAATTGCAGGCTAAAAAATAATTTTTGATGAAAAAGATATTTTTTATTTTCACGGCTCTGCGTTATAAAATTCTGTGAAGCACTTAGGGGTTCAAAGTGCTCACCACACATAGATAAGTTCAGATAAGTTACTGAAGGGGTCTAATTTCCAAAATGGGGGGGTTTCCACTGTTTAGGCACATCAGGTGCTCTCCAAACACAACATGGCGTCCGATCTCAATTCATGCCAATTCTGCATTGAAAAAGTCAAACGGCGCTCCTTCCCTTCCGAGCTCTGCCCTGCGCCCACAGTTGTTTACCCCCACACGTGGGGTATCAACGTATTCAGGACAAATTGCACAACAACATTGGTGGTCTCATTTCTCCTGTTACCATTGTGAAAATAAAAATTTGGGGCCGAAAATATAATTTTTGTGGAAAAAATATGATTTTTTACTTTCACGGCTCTATGTTATAAATTTCTGTGAAGCACTTGCGGGTTCAAAGTGCTCCCTACACATCTAGATAAGTTCCTTAAGGGGTCTAGTTTCCAAAATGGTGTCACTTGTGGGGGGTTCCCACTGTTTAGGCACATCAGGGGCTCTCCAAACACAACATGGCGTCTGATCTCAATTCTAGCCAATTCTGCATTGAAAAAGTTAAACGGCGCTCCTTCCCTTCCAAACTCTGCCCTGCGTCCAAACAGTGGTTTACCCCCACAAGTGGAGTATCGACGTATTCAGGACAAATTGCACAACACATTTTGTGGTTCATTTTTGCTTTTTACACTAGTGAAAAAAAAATTGGTTCTGACGTAAAATATTTATAAAAAAAATTAAATGTTAATTTTTTCCTTCCACATTGCTTCAGTTCCTGTGAAGTACGTAAAGGGTTATTAAACTTTTTGAATGTGGTTTTCAGCACCTTGATGGCTGTAGTTTTTAGAATGGTGCCACATTTGGGTATTTTCTGTAATGTACACTCCTCAAAGTGACTTTAAATGTGAGATGGTCCCTAAAAAATGGTTTTGTAAACTTTGTTGTAAAAATTTGAAATCTCTGGTCAAATTTTAACCCTTATAACTTCCTAACAAAAAAAATTGTATTTCCAAAATTGTACTGATGTAAAGCAGACATGTGGGAAATGTTATTTATTAAGTATTTTGTGTGACATATCTCTCTTAGTTAAGGGAATAAAAATGAAAAATTTGAAAATGGCAAAATTTAAAACATTTTCACCATATTTCTGTTGTTTTCATAAATAAACGCAATTAATATCAAAGAAATTTTGCCACTAACATGAAGTACAATATGTCTCGAAAAAACAATCTCAGAATCAGTGGGATCCGTTAAAGCATTCCAGAGATATAACCTCATAAAGGGACAGTGGTCAGAATTGTAAAAATTGGCCTGGTCATTAAGCTGCAAATTGGCTCTGTCACTAATGGGTTAAAGACACAGAATCACACTTAGGCCAGAATTGTCTCTTACAGGTAGAATGGATTGTGTCTCTAGTATAGTATGTGTGTGTAACATACTGTGGGTGCAGCAAATAAATTGTGCGCAGTAAGGTATGTCTGTAATTTACAGTGCGTGTAAAAAGGAGTGCAAATAGTTGTGTTTTGGGGGGGTGTGCGGATGTAAAGCACCACTGAAGTTGGATTAATTTCCTCTTTCATGGATCGAGACTACCTGTAGAGGTTACCATCTATTAACAGAGATTGCAAACATTTCTACTTACCCGGCTATACTTGTCGTCATATTGCTAGCATCCTTTACATAGTGATTTATTTCAACAGGTTGCCAGGGATGAGGTATGGCATCCACATTTAGAAATACCGAGCGTGCAGACGATTGTTTGATGGTGTAAAGATGTCTACAACACCCAACGATTGAGCAAAACACTCCTTCATTGGGTGATTAATCCAATAATCTATTCATGAATGCATAACAGTCACTGTTCTTTGCAGCACATCGCCTGGTCTTCACATGTTCTAATGATAACATTATGTTGTACAGGGACAGAACAATCATCTTAGTGATCATTCTGTTCCATCATTATTCATCAGCCTGTGTACAGATGCTGGTAAATGAGAGCTGATCAACTTGAATTTAGTTGTTTAACCATCTAAAATCAGCTTGTGTAAATGCAACCTTAGTGTTTCTGTGTGATGGTGCAACATCTTAAGTATTTTGTGTCTGATTGTTCATTTTTCCCATGGCCCAGCTTTGTGTAAAACCAGCCCTGTCTCTGAGAAAAGCCAATATTTTATCCTACTAAAAAATATACATAGAGCAGTACAGCTTCTTTACAATACTGTCTTTCCATTCCACAGAAAGAAAGTTGTGCAATGGGATTGAAAAAATACATTTACAGGTAATCATCCAGGTACATAGAGCCCAACTGCAACCTAATACATACTCAGAGGAAACTTCAACTGTGCAATCAAGCCTCAAATCGTATTTATTTTAGGGTTGATTACAGATTTGAGCCTGAATTCTTTCTGAGTATTTTTCTTTCTTCGGCTTCCATGAAATAAAGTATTGTCGTATTTCTGAGATTACTTTTGTGATGTGATGATACTTATTTTTGAGCTGGAATGTAACAATTTTTTTACTTTGTTTTCTTGCTTATAGTATCATAGGTATCTGCTTCTTTATGGAACGTAGTTTCATTGTCATTCTTGCAATATTTATTTTTTCCCCTTGCAATGTATCCTGGTTTTGGCACAAAAAAAGGTAATTTTTTCCAAATTATAATAAACTGTGATGATCGTTATCACACAGGTGCATGGTAATTTAGAAGAGTAGCAGAGAATTTAATGAAAGTCGCTCATGTTTCCTTTTTCATGACCTGTGCCAAGAATCAAAGCGCAAACATCCTGCGTTTGATTCTGTTTAGCAATCTGAGACTGTTGAGGCAGCTTAAAGCAAAGTAAATGAAATAACTAACGAATCAAAACAATGTAAGAGGAGACAAGAAGTAACATTGTCCTAGTTTACAACAAAATGTGCCTTGTATTGTGTGACAGGCTAAACTCCAACCTAGTTTTAGATATATAGTGAAATACCTTGATTTATAGGCGATACGCAATTAATATTGCTGTACATAACAAAATGATTTATACAATGACACACATATCTTACCACTATTTTAAAGTACAACATAATTTGTGTTAGATCATGAGTCGTGACGTCTTCTAGACTGCGTATAATCTGATGTTGCCACTGGTGGAATATAATGGAAAACAGAGTGTAAGCAGGTTACTGGGAAGCAACAGGCAGACAAGGACAAGGCGGAAGTTACCACTTAACTCTTTATTCTCCGGATGTGAATATAGGAAAGGGTCAATTTGACCAAATAGTAGTTCAGGGATAACAGGTTAATTACAGAATACAATAATCAATATACAATAATATCACAGTTGTCATCGACACACTATGACTCTAGCAGAGGGATTTCACTATGTTGCATATATCCTGTTTCTTATAAGAGCAATGTCCACAGTCCTAAGGGTACCTCCATAACGATCCCCTTTATATAGTTGGCCCTAGCGAGGGTCTTTGGTTATTCCGGCTAGACCGCAAGTAATTTTGACAAAGTCAATCAATTCTCTCTCTACCTATCACACTTTGGATGGTCACCACCCCTTCTGTTTCACCACCCCAAATGAAAACTGTACTGTAAGTCATGGCCCGGCTCACTTGCACCTCAAGTCCCGTTCACTGACGTGTGACGCCATGGGCCCATACTAACAGGGACGGTTTTAGGCAAAGTAGGGCCCTGGGCAAAAGTTTAAAATGGGGCCCCAAATGTTAACATATTGCACATCATACAAGAAGAAGAGGGGACGGGAAGAAAAACATTAGACTCGAACAAAGAAGACCCAGGAAAACATACTCAGAAGGGAGGTAAGAACATTTCTAAAACAATCCACAGCAAGGAGATTGGAACAAAACAAAATCCTCAAAACTGCATGCTCGCAAACGCCAGAAACCTGACAAACAAGATGGAAGAACTAGAAGCAGAAATATCTACAGGTAACTTTGACATAGTGGGAATAACCGAGACATGGTTAGATGAAAGCTATGACTGGGCAGTTAACTTACAGGGTTACAGTCTGTTTAGAAAGGATCGTAAAAATCGGAGAGGAGGAGGGGTTTGTCTCTATGTAAAGTCTTGTCTAAAGTCCACTTTAAGGGAGGATATTAGCGAAGGGAATGAGGATGTCGAGTCCATATGGGTCGAAATTCATGGAGGGAAAAATGGTAACAAAATTCTCATTGGGGTCTGTGTTGTGAATTCCGCTCTTGGACTCCCTCCGGTGGTTGTAAGTGGCACTTTTGTAAGTTCTGCTCTTGGGCTCCCTCTTGTGGTTTCTAGTGGTATGGCTGCTCCTTGGAGTTAGCCGTCATCAGCTGCCTCCACTTATCGTCCGCTATTTAAGTCTGGCTCTTTCTTCAGCCTGTGCCACTTGTCAATGTTTTCTGGCTGGATTCACATCTCTGCTTGGATTCTCCTGGTTTCCTGACCAGTTCTGCAAAGATAAGTTCTGGCTTTGCTCATTTCAGTCCACATGTTGTGGACTAATTGTTCTGTGCATTCTATATTTGTCCAGCTTGTCGGTATGGATAATTTCTGTTAGCTGGAAGCTCTGGGAAGCAGATTTACCCTCCACACCTTTAGTCAGGTGTGGAGATTTTGTAAACTCTGTGTGGATTGTTTTGTAGTTTTTATACTGACCGCACAGTATCCTTTCCTGTCCTGTCTATCAAGCTAGTCTGGCCTCCTATGCTAAAATCTGATTTCATTTCTGCGTATGTTATTTTCCCCTCCTCTCACCATCAATATTTGTGGGGGCTATCTTTCCTTTGGGGATTTTTGCTGAGGCAAGATAGGTTTCCTGTTTCCATCTTTAGGGGAAGTTAGATCTTAGGCTGTGCCGAGGGGTCTAGGGAGCGTCAGGTACCCCCCACGGCGATTTTTAGTTGCGCTGCTAGGTTCAGGGTTTGCGGTCAGTACAGATACCACCTCCTTCAGAGCTTGTCTCATGTTATTCCTAAACCACCAGATCATAACAGTACAAGTGGCCAAAAATGAATTAAATGTATCTCAAAAGAAGGAAAAGAAAGTTCTGAACCATTTTTTTTTCTGTGCTTTGGTTTGTCTTTTTTTTTTCCTCTTGATATCTGGGTGGTTCAGGATATATGTTTTGGCATGGATGTTCAGGGTTTGTTTTCTCGTGTGGATCAACTTGCTGCAAGAGTACAGAGTATCCAGGACTATGTTGTCCAGACTCTGGCTTTAGAGCCCAGAATTCCTACTCCTGATTTGTTTTTTGGGGACAGATCCAAGTTTTTGAACTTTAAAAATAACTGCAAATTGTTTTTTGCTTTGAAACCCCGTTCTTCTGGTGATCCCATTCAGCAAGTGAAAATCATCATATCCTTGCTGCGTGGTGACCCTCAATACTGGGCTTTTTCTCTTGAAACAGGGGATCCAGCATTATTGAATGTAGATGCATTTTTTCAAGCGCTCGGATTATTGTATGACGAACCTAATTCTGTGGATCATGCAGAAAAAACCCTGTTGGCCTTGTGTCAAGGTCAGGAAGCGGCAGAGTTATACTGCCAGAAATTTAGAAAATGGTCTGTGCTCACTAAATGGAATGAAGAGGCTCTGGCTGCTATTTTCAGAAAAGGTCTTTCTGAAACCCTTAAAGATGTTATGGTGGGCTTTCCTACGCCTGCCGGTTTGAGCGAATCTATGTCTCTAGCCATTCAGATTGATCGGCGTCTGCGCGAGCGCAAAGCTGTGCACCATATGGCAGTATCCTCTGAGCAGAGTCCTGAACCTATGCAATGTGATAGGATTTTGACTAGAATAGAACGGCAGGAATTCAGACGTCAGAATAGGCTGTGTTTTTACTGTGGTGATTCGGCTCATGTTATCTCTGATTGCCCTAAGAGTCGCTAGGTCTGTTACCATTAGTACTATACAGCCTAAATTTCTCTTATCTGTGACCCTGATTTGCTCATTGGCATCCTTTTCTGTCATGGCATTTGTGGAATCAGGCGCTGCCCTGAACTTAATGGACTTAGAATTCGCCAGGCGCTGTGGTTTTTCCTTGCAGCCTTTGCAGAGCCCTATTCCTTTGAGGGGCATTGATGCTACACCCTTGGCCAAGGATAAACCTCAGTACTGGACACAGATGACTATGTACATGGCTCCTGCACATCAGGAAGATTGCCGTTTTCTGGTGTTGCATAACCTGCATGATGTTGTTGTACTGGGATTTCCATGGTTACAGGAACATAATCCGGTGCTGGATTGGAAAACTATGTCAGTGACAAGTTGGGGTGGTCGAGGAGTACATAGTGACGTTCCTTTGATGTCAATTTCCTCTTCCCCCTCTTCTGAGGTCCCTGAGTTTTTGTCGGATATCCAGGATGTATTTGATGAGCCCAAGTCCAGTTCCCTTCCTCCACATAGGGACTGTGATTGTGCTATTAACTTGATTCCTGGTTGTAAGTTCCCTAAGGGCCGACTTTTCAATCTGTCTGTGCCAGAGCATGCCGCCATGAGGAGCTATGTTAAGGAATCTTTGGAGAAAGGGCATATTCGGCCCTCTTCGTCACCATTGGGAGCGGGTTTCTTTTTTGTTGCTAAGAAGGATGGCTCCTTGAGACCCTGTATTGATTATCGTCTTCTTAATAAGATCACGGTCAAATTCCAATACCCCTTGCCTTTGCTTACTGATTTGTTTGCTCAGATTACAGGGGCTAGTTGGTTTACTAAGATTGACCTCCGAGGGGCATATAATCTTGTTCATATTAAACAGGGTGATGAATGGAAAACTGCATTTAATACGCCGAAGGCCATTTTGAATACCTTGTGATGCCATTTGGGCTATCTAATGCTCCATCTGTGTTCCAGTCTTTCATGCATGATATTTTCCGCAATTATCTTGATAAATTAATGGTCGTATATTTGGATGATATTTTGATTTTTTCCAATGATTGGGAGTCTCATGTGAAGCAAGTCAGGATGGTGTTCCAGATCCTTTGTGATAATGCTTTATTTGTGAAGGGGTCTAAGTGCCTATTCGGAGTTCAGAAGGTCTCTTTTTTGGGTTTTATTTTTTCTCCCTCGTCTATAGAAATGGATCCTGTTAAGGTCCAAGCTATTCATGACTGGATTCAACCCACATCTGTGAAGGGTCTTCAAAAATTTTTGGGCTTTGCTAATTTCTATCGCTGTTTCATTGGCAACTTTTCCAGTGTGGTTAAGCCCCTTACTGATTTGACGAAGAAAGGCGCTGATGTGACGAATTGGTCCTCTGAGGCTGTTGAGGCCTTTCAGGAGCTTAAACGCCGATTTACTTCTGCCCCTGTGTTGCGTCAACCGGTTGTTTCTCTTCCTTTTCAGGTTGAGGTCGACGCTTCTGAGATTAGGGCAGGGGCCGTTTTGTCTCAGAGAGAGTCTGATGGTTCTTTGATGAAACCGTGTGCTTTTTTTCCCAGAAAGTTTTCGCCTGCGGAACGCAATTATGATGTCGGCAATCGGGAGTTGTTGGCTATGAAGTGGGTGTTTGAGGAGTGGCGACATTGGCTTGAGGGAGCTAAACACCGTGTTGTGGTCCTGACTGATCATAAGAATCTGATTTACCTCGAG
Organism: Ranitomeya imitator; assembly: GCF_032444005.1. Taxonomy (NCBI): domain Eukaryota; kingdom Metazoa; phylum Chordata; class Amphibia; order Anura; family Dendrobatidae; genus Ranitomeya; species Ranitomeya imitator. The sequence goes on along the minus strand of NC_091286.1, from coordinate 446,943,448 downwards.
TCGGCCAAGCGGCTGAATCCTAGACAGGCTCGATGGTCCTTGTTTTTCTCCCGTTTTGATTTTGTGGTCTCGTATCTTCCGGGATCTAAGAATGTTAAGGCTGATGGCCTCTCTAGGAGTTTTTCGCCTGATTCTCCTGGAGTCCTGGAGCCGGTTGGCATTCTTAAGGAGGTGGTGATTCTTTCTGCTATCTCCCCTGATTTGCAGCGGGTGCTTCAGGAATTTCAGGCTGATAGGCCTGACCGCTGTCCAGTGGGGAAGCTGTTTGTTCCTGATAGATGGACAAGTAAGGTAATTTCTGAGGTTCATTGTTCAGTGTTGGCTGGTCATCCTAGGATTTTTGGTACCAGAGATTTGGTTGCTAGGTCCTTTTGGTGGCCTTCCTTGTCTCGCGATGTGCGTGCTTTTGTGCAGTCCTGTGGGACTTGCGCCCGGGCCAAGCCTTGCTGTTCCCGCTCTAGTGGGTTGCTTTTGCCTTTGCCGGTCCCTGAGAGGCCCTGGACGCATATTTTCATGGATTTTATTTCGGATCTTCCTGTTTCCCAGAAGATGTCTGTTATCTGGGTTGTTTGTGACCAGTTCTCTAAAATGGTCCATCTGGTACCTTTGCCTAAGTTGCCTTCCTCCTCAGATCTGGTTCCATTGTTTTTTCAGCATGTGGTTCATTTGCATGGCATTCCGGAGAATATTGTGTCTGACAGAGGTTCTCAGTTTGTCTCTAGATTTTGGCGGGCCTTTTGTGCTAGGATGGGCATTGATTTATCTTTTTCTTCGGCGTTTCATCCTCAGACTAATGGCCAAACTGAGCGAACTAATCAGACCTTGGAGACCTATTTGAGATGCTTTGTGTCTGCTGATCAGGATGATTGGGTGTCTTTCTTGCCGTTGGCCGAGTTTGCCCTTAATAATCGGGCTAGTTCGGCTACTTTGGTTTCACCTTTCTTTTGTAATTTTGGTTTTCATCCTCGTTTTTCTTCTGGGCAGGTTGAGCCTTCTGATTGTCCTGGTCTTGATTCTGTGGTGGACAGGCTGCAGCAGATTTGGACTCATGTGGTGGACAATTTGACGTTGTCTCAGGAAAGGGCTCAACGTTTTGCTAATCGCCGTCGGTGTGTTGGTCCCCGGCTTCGTGTGGGGGATTTGGTTTGGTTGTCTTCTCGTCATGTTCCTATGAAGGTTTCTTCTCCTAAGTTTAAGCCTCGGTTTATTGGTCCTTATAAAATTTCTGAAATTATTAATCCGGTGTCTTTTCGTTTGGCTCTTCCTGCCTCTTTTGCCATTCATGATGTTTTCCATAGATCTTTGTTGCGGAGATATGTGGTGCCCGTTGTTCCCTCGGTTGACCCTCCTGCCCCGGTGTTGGTTGAGGGAGAGTTGGAATATGAGGTTGAGAAGATGTTGGATTCTCGTTTTTCGAGGCGGAGGCTTCAGTATCTTGTCAAGTGGAAGGGTTATGGCCAGGAGGATAATTCTTGGGTTGTTGCCTCCGATGTCCATGCTACCGATTTGGTTCGTGCTTTTCACTTGGCTCGTCCTGATCGGCCTGGGGGCTCTGGTGAGGGTTCGGTGACCCCTCCTCAAGGGGGGGGGTACTGTTGTGAATTCCGCTCTTGGGCTCCCTCTGGTGGTTGTAAGTGGCACTTTTGTGAGTTCTGCTCTTGGGCTCCCTCTTGTGGTTTCTAGTGGTATGGTTGCTCCTTGGAGTTAGCCGTCATCAGCTGCCTCCACTTATCGTCCGCTATTTAAGTCTGGCTCTTTCTTCAGCCTGTGCCACTTGTCAATGTTTCTTGGCTGGATTCACATCTCTGCTTGGATTCTCCTGGTTTCCTGACCAGTTCTGCAAAGATAAGTTCTGGCTTTGCTCATTTCAGTCCACATGTTGTGGACTTATTGTTCTGTGCATTCTATATTTGTCCAGCTTGTCGGTATGGATTATTTCTGTGTTGCTGGAAGCTCTGGGAAGCAGATTTACCCTCCACACCTTTAGTCAGGTGTGGAGATTTTGTAAACTCTGTGTGGATTGTTTTGTAGTTTTTATACTTACCGCACAGTATCCTTTCCTGCCCTATCTATCAAGCTAGACTGGCCTCCTATGCTAAAATCTGATTTCATTTCCGCGTATGTTATTTTCCCCTCCTCTCACCATCAATGCTTGTGGGGGGCTATCTTTCCTTTGGGGATTTTTGCTGAGGCAAGATAGGTTTCCTGTTTCCATCTTTAGGGGAAGTTAGATCTTAGGCTGTGCCGAGGGGTCTAGGGAGCGTCAGGTACCCCCCACGGCTATTTTTAGTTGCACTGCTAGGTTTGCGGTCAGTACAGATACCATCTCCTTCAGAGCTTGTCTCATGTTGTTCCTAAACCACCAGATCATAACAGGTCTGTTACAAACCCCCAAATATAACAGAAATCATGGAAAGTCTACTTCTAAAGCAGATAGATGAAGCTGCAACCCATAATGAGGTCCTGTTATGGGGGACTTTAACTACCCAGATATTAACTGGGAAACAGAAACCTGTGAAACCCATAAAGGCAACAGGTTTCTGCTAATAACCAAGAAAAATTATCTTTCACAATTGGTGCAGAATCCAACCAGAGGAGCAGCACTTTTAGACCTAATACTGTCTAATAGGGTTGAGCGAAACGGGTCGTTCATTTTCAAAAGTCGCCGACTTTTGGCAAAGTCGGGTTTCATGAAACCCGATCCGACCCCTGTGCGGGGTCGGCCATGCGGTACGCGACTTTCGCGCCAAAGTCGCATTTCAATGACGCGAAAAGCGCCATTTCTCAGCCAATGAAGGTAAACGCAGAGTGTGGGCAGCGTGATGACATAGGTCCTGGTCCCCACCATCTTAGAGAAGGGCATTGCAGTGATTGGCTTGCTGTCTGCGGCGTCACAGGGGCTATAAAGGGGCGTTCCTGCCGACCGCCATGTTACTGCTGCTGATCTGAGCTTAGGGAGAGGTTGCTGCCGCTTCGTCAGAAGCAGGGATAGCGTTAGGCAGGGTCCATTAACCACCAAACCGCTTGTGCTGCAGCGATTTGCACTGTCCAACACCACCTTCGGTGTGCAGGGACAGTGGAAGCTATATTTTTTTTTCTGCATTGCTGTGTGTACGCCGCTGTGCAAACCAACTGCTTTTTTCAAAGCACAAATCCTCTTGTTCCTTCCTTTCTGCACAGCTATCTTGTTTGTCCACAATTTTTATTTAATTTGTGCATCAGTCCACTCCTTATTGCTGCCTGCCATACCTGGCTGAGATTACTGCAGGGAGATAGTAATTGAAGGACAGTTCCATTTTTTTTTTTTTTTTGTGGGAGATTAAGATTGGCATTTCTGCTAGAGTGCCATCCCTGTCTGTGCCATCTCTCACTCAGTGGGCCATAGAAAGCGTACCGTATTTTTCGGACTAAAAGACGCACTTTTTCCCCCCCAAAAAAGGGGGGAAAATGGGGGGTGCGTCTAATAGTCGCAATGCAGGCTTACCTAGGTGGCAGAGGTGCGGTGACAGAGGTCCGGTGGCAGAGGTGCGGTTGCGGGGGTGTGGCGGCAGAGGAGGTGCAGTAAGCGTGGTCCCTTTCCCCGGTATGGTGATGCAGCAGGCCCGGTATGCAGCAGAGCCGGGTGAATCCTCTTGTTATCGGTGGTGGCGGCCATTTTCCGGAGGCCGCGCGTGCGCAGATGGAGCGCTCTGCTTCCCGGAGCTTCAGGAAAATGGCTGCCGCGATCTCCATCTGCGCACACGCGGCCTCCCGCGGCCATTTTCCTGAAGCCCCGGGAGCAGAGCGCTTCATCTGCACACGCGCGGCCTCAGGAAGATGACCGCGCCCACCGATAGCAAGAGGATTCACCCGGCTCTGCTGCATACCGGGCCTGCTGCATCACCATACCGGGGAAAGGGACCCCGCTTACTGCGCCTCCTCTGCCGCCACACCCCCACCACCGCACCTCTGCCACCGGACCTCTGCCACCGCACCTCTGCCACCTAGGCAAGCCTGCATGGTAAGCCAGGGACCCCTCTCACGCCATACCTCTCACTGCACCTCCTGATCCCAGCACCTTCTGATCCCAGCACCTCCTGATCCCAGCACCTCCTGATCCCAGCACCTCCTGATCCCAGCACCTCCTCATCCCAGCACCTCCTCATCCCAGCACCTCCTCATCCCAGCACCTTCTCATCCCAGCACCTTCTCATCCCAGCACCTTCTCATCCCAGCACCTTCTCATCCCAGCACCTTCTCATCCCAGCACCTCCTCATCCCAGCATCACCCCACCTCTGCCGACACCTTGCCTCCTGTGACCCTGCTCTGCCACCGCCATCCCTCAGGTAAGATACTGTAAATTCGGACAATAAGACGGACCCTCATGTTATAAAAAATCTTTTTTTCTGCAATTTTCACCCCAAATTTGGGGTGCGTCTTATGGTCCGGTGCGTCTTATAGTCCGAAAAATACGGTATTTATTTTTTTGCTTGATTTGGGTTCTAAAATCTACCTGAAAAAATCACTACATCAATCAGTGGGAGAAAAATATTGGCCTCAGGGCTTGTGTGCCACTCCTGACTCCTGTGTGTGCCATCTCTCAGTCAGTGGGCCATAGAAAGCCTATTTATTTTTTTGCTTGATTTGGGTTCCAAAATCTACCTGAAAAAATCACTACATCAATCAGTGGGAGAAAAATATTGGCCTCAGGGCTTGTGTGCCACTCCTGACTCCTGTGTGCATCATCACTCACTCAGTGGGCCATAGAAAGCCTATTTTTTTTTTGCTTTATTTGGGTTCTAAATTCTACCTGAAAAAATCAATAAATCAATCAGTGGGAGATTAATATTGGCCTTTGGGCTTGTGTGCCAGTCCTAAGCGTGCCATCTCTCTCACAAATAGTGGGCCATACAAAGCCTATTTATTTTTTTTGTTTGGTTTTATAAATTCTCCCTGAAAAAAAAAAGGGAGATTAATATTGGCCTTTGGGCTTGTGTGCCAGTCCTAAGCGTGCCATCTCTCTCTCTCAGATAGTGGGCCATAGAAAGCCTATTTATTATTTTTTTTATTGGGTTTATAAATTTTCCCTGAAAAAAAAAAAAAAAAAGTGGGAGATTAATATTGGCCTCTGGCCTTGTGTGCCAGTCCTGAGCGTGCCATCTCTCTCACAAATAGTGGGCCATAGAAAGCCTATTTATTATTTTTTTTATTGGGTTTATAAATTTTCCCTGAAAAAAAAAAAAAAGTGGGAGATTAATATTGGCCTCTGGGCTTGTGTGCCAGTCCTGAGCGTGCCATCTCTCTCACAAATAGTGGGCCATAGAAAGCCTATTTATTATTTTTTTTTTGTTTTATAAATTCTCCCTGAAAAAAAAAAGGGAGATTAATATTGGCCTTTGGGCTTGTGTGCCAGTCCTAAGCGTGCCATCTCTCTCTCTCAGATAGTGGGCCATAGAAAGCCTATTTATAATTTTTTTTATTGGGTTTATAAATTTTCCCTGAAAAAAAAAAAAAAAAGTGGGAGAACAATATTGGCCTCTGGGCTTGTGTGCCACTCCTGACTCCTGTGTGCGTCATCTCTCACTCAGTGGGCCATAGAAAGCCTATTTTTTGTTTTATTTGTTTTCTAAATTCTCCCTGAAAAAATCATTTTATTTTATTTGGTTTCTAAATTCTTCCTGAAAAAAAAAATCATTTTTTTTAATTATTTTATTTTTCTAAAGTCTCCCTGAAAAAAAAAAAAAAAAAAAAATCAGTGGGAGATTAATATTGCCCTTTCTGCTTGTGTGCCAGTCTTGACTCCTGGGTGTGCCATCTCTCTCTCTCTCCAATTGTGGGCCATAGAAAGCCTATTATTTTTTTTCCTTGATTTGGGTTCCAAAATCTACCTGAAAAAATCACTACATCAATCATTGGGAGAACAATATTGGCCTCTGGGCTTGTGTGCCACTCCTGACTCCTGTGTGCGTCATCTCTCACTCAGTGGGCCATAGAAAGCCTATTTTTTGTTTTATTTGTTTTCTAAATTCTCCCTGAAAAAATCATTTTATTTTATTTGGTTTCTAAATTCTTCCTGAAAAAATCATTTTTTTTTATTATTTTTTTTTTCTAAAGTCTCCCTGAAAAAAAAAAAAAAAAAAAATCAGTGGGAGATTAATTCTGCTTGTGTGCCAGTCTTGACTCCTGGGTGTGCCATCTCTCTCTCTCTCTCCAATTGTGGGCCATAGAAAGCCTATTATTTTTTTTCCTTGATTTGGGTTCCAAAATCTACCTGAAAAAATCACTACATCAATCATTGGGAGAACAATATTGGCCTCTGGGCTTGTGTGCCACTCCTGACTCCTGTGTGCGTCATCTCTCACTCAGTGGGCCATAGAAAGCCTATTTTTTGTTTTATTTGTTTTCTAAATTCTCCCTGAAAAAATCATTTTATTTTATTTGGTTTCTAAATTCTTCCTGAAAAAATCATTTTATTTTATTTTGTTTCTAAAGTCTCCCTGAAAAAAAAAAAAAAAAAAAAAAAAAAAACAGTGGGAGATTAATATTTACATTTGTGCTTCAGTGACAGTCCTGCGTGTGTGGTATCTCTCTCATTTGGTGCCACCAAAAACAGAGTGTGTAACATTGTGCCTGATTTTCGTTGTGGTCTCACCCACCTGTAAAGGGGTAGCTAAATCATACTGAAGTTATAGCTCACCGTGTAAGTTGTGTGACAGCAACAAATACCGTTAGTTTGTTTACGTTTTTAAAACAATGAGGAAGTCTGGTGGAAGAGGTCGTGGCCGGGGGCGTTCATTGTCAGCTGGTAATGAGGGTAGTGGTAGTGGTGGAGCATCAGGTGGTCGTGGGAAAAAAAATATTGCACCTAAGTCTGGAGCTGTGGAGCCAGGTTCGTCGTCTGGCTACACAAGGCCTCGAACGCTCCCTTTTCTGGGAGTAGGAAAACCGCTTTTAAAGCCGGAGCAGCAAGAGCAAGTTTTGGCTTATCTTGCTGACTCAGCCTCTAGCTCTTTTGCCTCCTCTCGTGAAACTGGTAAATGTAAAAGCAGCGCGTCGTTAGTGGATGTTCACGGTCAGGGACAAGTCGCTTCCTTGTCCTCTTCAGCAAAAACAACAACAGAGAAGAATGCAGCAGGCGACACAACGGGTTACTCCATGGAGCTCTTTACACATACCGTCCCTGGCTTAGAAAGTGAAGCAGTTAACAGTCCATGCCCATTACAAGTTGAATCTGACATGGAGTGCACTGATGCACAGCCACAGCCAGACTACTATGCTGGTCCTTTGACTCAGACCACAACATTGCCCTCGCAGGGTAATGATCAAGAATCAGACCCTGATGAGACTATGTTGCCCCATCACGAACGCTATACCACCGACCGACACGGTGACACAGACGAAGTTGCACACGAGCTACAAGAAGAGGTAATAGATGACCCAGTTCTTGACCCCGATTGGCAGCCATTGGGGGAACAGGGTGCAGGCGGCAGCAGTTCTGAAGCGGAGGAGGAGGGGCCGCAGCAGGCATCAACATCGCAACAGGTTCCATCTGCCGGGCCCGTATCTTGCCCAAAACGCGTGACAAAGCCAAAACCTGTTGGAGGACAGCGTGGCCATCCGGTTAAAGCTCAGTCTGCAATGCCTGAAAAGGTATCCGATGCTAGAAAGAGTGCAGTCTGGCATTTTTTTAAACAACATCCAATTGATCAGCGCAAAGTCATCTGTCAAAAATGTTCAACTACCTTAAGCAGAGGGCAGAATCTGAAAAGTCTCAATACAAGTTGCATGCATAGACATTTAACCACAATGCATTTGCAAGCTTGGACTAACTACCAAACGTCCCTTAAGGTTGTAGCACCCTCAGCCAATGAAACTAGTCATCAACGCAACATCCCTTCCGGCAGTGTAGGGCCACCATTTTGCGCACCACCTGCAGTATCTGTGCAGGTTTCTTTGCCAGGCCAAAGCAGTCAGGGTCAGGGAATCACCAGTTTCGTAGTAGGAAACACTGCATCTAGGGCACCGGCGGCAACAATACCATCTCCCACCGTCTCTCAGTCTGCCATGTCCACCGGCACCCCCGCTAATTCCACGATCTCCAGCTCTCCAGTCCAGCTCACCCTACATGAGACTATGGTTAGAAAAAGGAAGTGCTTAGCCTCGCATCCGCGTACACAGGGTTTGAACGCCCACATAGCTAGACTAATCTCGTTAGAGATGATGCCCTACCGGTTAGTTGAAAGCGAAGCTTTCAAAGCCCTGATGGACTACGCTGTACCACGCTACAAGCTACCCAGTCGACACTTTTTTTCCAGAAAAGCCATCCCAGCCCTCCACCAGCATGTTAAAGAGCGCATCGTCCATGCACTCAGGCAATCTGTGAGCACAAAGGTGCACCTGACAACAGATGCATGGACCAGTAGGCATGGCCAGGGACGTTACGTGTCCATCACGGCACACTGGGTGAATGTTGTGGATGCAGGGTCCACAGGGGACAGCAAGTTTGGGACAGTTCTGCCTAGCCCACCGTCTAGGAAACAGTTGGCTGTAGCCGTTCGCACCCCCTCCTCCTCCTCCTCGTCCTCCTGCAGAAGCGAGAGCTCGTCCACAGACCGCAGTCGCACAACCACTCCATCCGCAGCTGCCACTGTTGCACACCAGGTCTCCCATTATGGGGCAGCTACTGGCAAACGTCAGCAGGCTGTATTGGATATGAAGTGTTTGGGCGACAACAGACACAGTTCTGTCCGAGTTCTTGCAGAAAGAAACGCAGTCGTGGCTGGGCACTGTAGATCTTGAGGCAGGCAAGGTAGTGAGTGATAACGGAAGGAATTTCATGGCTGCCATCTCCCTTTCCCAACTGAAACACATTCCTTGCCTGGCTCACACCTTAAACCTGGTGGTGCAGTGCTTCCTGAAAAGTTATCCGGGGTTATCCGACCTGCTCCTCAAAGTGCGTGGACTTTGCTCACATATCCGCCGTTCGCCCGTACACTCCAGCCGTATGCAGACCTATCAGCGTTCTTTAAACCTTCCCCAGCATCGCCTAATCATAGACGTTGCAACAAGGTGGAACTCAACACTGCACATGCTTCAGAGACTGTGCGAACAGAGGCGGGCTGTTATGTTTTTGTGGGAGGATACACATACACGGGCAGGCAGTAGGATGGCAGACATGGAGTTGTCAGGTGTGCAGTGGTCGAAGATTCAAGACATGTGTCAAGTCCTTCAGTGTTTTGAGGAATGCACACGGCTGGTTAGTGCAGACAACGCCATAATAAGCATGAGCATCCCCCTAATGCGTCTGCTGATGCAAAGTTTGACGCACATAAAGGATCAGGCGTCTGCAGCTGAGGAAGAGGAAAGCCTTGATGACAGTCAGCCATTGTCTGGCCAGGGCAGTGTACAGGACGAGGTAGCGGGCGAAGAGGAGGAGGAGGACGAGGAGGATGATGGGGATGATTATATTTTTAATGAGGAAGCTTTTCCGGGGCCACTGGAAATTGTTGGCGCGGCAAGGCCGGCTTCTGGTTTTTGGAGGGACACAAGTGACGTGGATTTGCCTGAAACTGCCCCTCAACCAAGCACAACCGCAGATTTGAGAACTGGAACTTTGGCCCACATGGCGGATTATGACTTACGTATCCTCAAAAGGGACACACGCATTACTAAAATGATGAACGATGACGATTACTGGTTGGCCTGCCTCCTTGATCCTCGCTATAAAGGCAAATTGCAAAATATAATGCCACATGACAACTTGGAAATAATATTAGCAACCAAACAATCAACTCTTGTTGACCGTTTGCTTCTGGCATTCCCTGCACACAGCGCCCGTGATCGTTCTCACACGAGCTGCAGGGGCCAGCAGACCAGAGGTGTTAGAGGGGCAGAATGTGGCTAAACAAAGAAGTAAGACAGGCAATTAACAGTAAAAAGAAAGCATTTGCACTACTAAAGCAGGATGGCACCATTGAAGCTCTAAAAAACTATAGGGAGAAAAATACTTTATCTAAAAAACTAATTAAAGCTGCCAAAAAGGAAACAGAGAAGCACATTGCTAAGGAGAGTAAAACTAATCCCAAACTGTTCTTCAACTATATCAATAGTAAAAGAATAAAAACTGAAAATGTAGGCCCCTTAAAAAATAGTGAGGAAAGAATGGTTGTAGATGACGAGGAAAAAGCTAACATATTAAACACCTTCTTCTCCACGGTATTCACGGTGGAAAATGAAATGCTAGGTGAAATCCCAAAAAACAATGAAAACCCTATATTAAGGGTCACCAATCTAACCCAAGAAGAGGTGCGAAACCGGCTAAATAAGATTAAAATAGATAAATCTCCGGGTCCGGATGGCATACACCCACGAGTACTAAGAGAACTAAGTAATGTAATAGATAAACCATTATTTCTTATTTTTAGTGACTCTATAGCGACAGGGTCTGTTCCGCAGGACTGGCGCATAGCAAATGTGGTGCCAATATTCAAAAAGGGCTCTAAAAGTGAACCTGGAAATTATAGGCCAGTAAGTCTAACCTCTATTGTTGGTAAAATATTTGAAGGGTTTCTGAGGGATGTTATTCTGGATTATCTCAATGAGAATAACTGTTTAACTCCATATCAGCATGGGTTTATGAGAAATCGCTCCTGTCAAACCAATCTAATCAGTTTTTATGAAGAGGTAAGCTATAGACTGGACCACGGTGAGTCATTGGACGTGGTATATCTCGATTTTTCCAAAGCGTTTGATACCGTGCCGCACAAGAGGTTGGTACACAAAATGAGAATGCTTGGTCTGGGGGAAAATGTGTGTAAATGGGTTAGTAACTGGCTTAGTGATAGAAAGCAGAGGGTGGTTATAAATGGTATAGTCTCTAACTGGGTCGCTGTGACCAGTGGGGTACCGCAGGGGTCAGTATTGGGACCTGTTCTCTTCAACATATTCATTAATGATCTGGTAGAAGGTTTACACAGTAAAATATCGATATTTGCAGATGATACAAAACTATGTAAAGCAGTTAATACAAGAGAAGATAGTATTCTGCTACAGATGGATCTGGATAAGTTGGAAACTTGGGCTGAAAGGTGGCAGATGAGGTTTAACAATGATAAATGTAAGGTTATACACATGGGAAGAGGGAATCAATATCACCATTACACACTGAACGGGAAACCACTGGGTAAATCTGACAGGGAGAAGGACTTGGGGATCCTAGTTAATGATAAACTTACCTGGAGCAGCCAGTGCCAGGCAGCAGCTGCCAAGGCAAACAGGATCATGGGGTGCATTAAAAGAGGTCTGGATACACATGATGAGAGCATTATACTGCCTCTGTACAAATCCCTAGTTAGACCGCACATGGAGTACTGTGTCCAGTTTTGGGCACCGGTGCTCAGGAAGGATATAATGGAACTAGAGAGAGTACAAAGGAGGGCAACAAAATTAATAAAGGGGATGGGAGAACTACAATACCCAGATAGATTAGCGAAATTAGGATTATTTAGTCTAGAAAAAAAGACGACTGAGGGGCGATCTAATAACCATGTATAAGTATATAAGGGGACAATACAAATATCTCGCTGAGGATCTGTTTATACCAAGGAAGGTGACGGGCACAAGGGGGCATTCTTTGCGTCTGGAGGAGAGAAGGTTTTTCCACCAACATAGAAGAGGATTCTTTACTGTTAGGGCAGTGAGAATCTGGAATTGCTTGCCTGAGGAGGTGGTGATGGCGAACTCAGTCGAGGGGTTCAAGAGAGGCCTGGATGTCTTCCTGGAGCAGAACAATATTGTATCATACAATTATTAGGTTCTGTAGAAGGACGTAGATCTGGGTATTTATTATGATGGAATATAGGCTGAACTGGATGGACAAATGTCTTTTTTCGGCCTTACTAACTATGTTACTATGTTACTATGTTACTATGTAGAAATCAGAAGTGGCGTTGGCCAGAGGGGTTTTCTGACCAGGTTGTGGAGTGATTTTGCTATGACCGCAGACAGGACAGGTACTGCAGCATCAATTCAAAGTGACAGGAGACAACATTTGTGCAGTATGGTTACAAACTATTTTTCATCCCTTATCGACGTTCTCCCTCAACAGTCATTCCCATTTGATTACTGGGCATCCAAATTAGACACCTGGCCAGAATTGGCAGAATATGCATTGCAGGAGCTTGCTTGCCCGGCAGCTAGTGTCCTATCAGAAAGAGTAGTCAGTGCTGCAGGTTCAATACTAACAGAAAAAAGGACTCGTCTGGCTACCCAAAATGTAGATGATCTAACCTTCATTAAAATGAACCACAACTGGATTTCGAAATCTTTTGCCCCACCTTGCCCGGCTGACACCTAGCTTTCCTATGAAAAGGTCTTGCCTGTGGACTATTCTGAATGACTTTTCCAATCTCGTAATTTTCTGCACCTGATTGTCCAGCATACGACATGTGTACACCTCACTAAATGGCCAAACTCCCCACATGGGGCCGTGGTATCGCCACTTGGCGCCAGCACCCGTGAGAGTGCTGTTTGTCTGAAGAGGTGGGTGTGCCCGCTTTTGGTCGACGGCACTGCCACTGGGTCCCTCATAGTACAATAAAGTGTCTCTGGCGGTGGTGGTGCGCACCCAACGTCAGACACACCGTTGTAATATGAGGGGCCCTGGGCCTCTACCTCCGGCCACAAGACAGTTCCCCCCCCCAGCTCAAACAGTGCTCTACCACTTGCAAAATTATCTCTCACAGCTCCACCAATGTTTAGTCTATGCGCTGACATCCTTCAATGCCTGGCACTGACAATACCATTGTATTGACATTTTTGTTATGTTGGGCCTTCGAAGCCTGTCTGCGGTCCCTCCTTTCACTAGGCCTCCACTGACCATTGTACTGCTGCCCTTGTACCACTGGAACCAATTTTAAATTGCCAACAGCCCTATTTTTTTATGTTAGGCCTTCGAAGCCTGTCTGCGGTCCCTCCTTCCACTAAGCCTCCACTGACCACACCACTGCTGCCCGTGTGCCCCTGGAACCAATTTAAAATTGCCTACAGCCATCTGTTATTATGTTAGGCCTTCGATGCCTGTTTGCGGTCACTCCTTCCACTAGGCCTCCACTGACCACACCACTGCTGCCCGTGTACCCCTGGAACCAATTTAAAATTGCCTACAGCCATCTGTTATTATGTTAGGCCTTCGATGCCTGTTTGCGGTCACTCCTTCCACTAGGCCTCCACTGACCACACCACTGCTGCCCGTGTTCCCCTGGAACAAATTTAAAATTGCCTACAGCCAGCCCAATTTTTTTATGTTAGGCCTTCGAAGCCTGTCTGCGGTCCGTTCTTTCTACTACTACTACACTGACCAGGCCACTGCTGCCCGTGTTCCCCTGGAACCAATTTAAAATTGCCTACAGCCATCTGTTATTATGTTAGGCCTTCGATGTCTGTTTGCGGTCACTCCTTCCACTAGGCCTCCACTGACCACACCACTGCTGCCCGTGTACCCCTGGAACAAATTTAAAATTGCCTACAGCCAGCCCAATTTTTTTATATTAGGCCTTCGAAGCCTGTCTGCGGTCCGTTCTTTCTACTACTACTACACTGACCAGGCCACTGCTGCCCGTGTTCCCCTGGAACCAATTTAAAATTGCCTACAGCCATCTGTTATTATGTTAGGCCTTCGATGCCTGTTTGCGGTCACTCCTTCCACTAGGCCTCCACTGACCACACCACTGCTGCCCGTGTACCCCTGGAACAAATTTAAAATTGCCTACAGCCATCTGTTATTATGTTAGGCCTTCGATGCCTGTTTGCGGTCACTCCTTCCTCTAGGCCTCCACTGACCACACCACTGCTGCCCGGGTACCCCTGGAACAAATTTAAAATTGCCTACAGCTAGCCCAATTTTTTATGTTAGGCCTTCGAAGCCTGTCTGCGGTCCGTTCTTTCTACTACTACTACACTGACCAGGCCACTGCTGCCCGTGTTCCCCTGGAACCAATTTAAAATTGCCTACAGCCATCTGTTATTATGTTAGGCCTTCGATGCCTGTTTGCGGTCACTCCTTCCACTAGGCCTCCACTGACCACACCACTGCTGCCCGTGTACCCCTGGAACAAATTTAAAATTGCCTACAGCCATCTGTTATTATGTTAGGCCTTCGATGCATGTTTGCGGTCACTCCTTCCACTAGGCCTCCACTGACCACACCACTGCTGCCCGTGTACCCCTGGAACCAATTTAAAATTGCCTACAGCCAGCCCAATTTTTTTATGTTAGGCCTTCGAAGCCTGTCTGCGGTCCGTTCTTTCTACAACTACTACACTGACCAGGCCACTGCTGCCCGTGTTCCCCTGGAACCAATTTAAAATTGCCTACAGCCATCTGTTATTATGTTAGGCCTTCGATGCCTGTTTGCGGTCACTCCTTCCACTAGGCCTCCACTGACCACACCACTGTTGCCCGTGTACCCCTGGAACTAATTTAAAATTGCCTACAGCCATCTGTTATTATGTTAGGCCTTCGATGCCTGTTTGCGGTCACTCCTTCCACTAGGCCTCCACTGACCACACCACTGCTGCCCGTGTACCCCTGGAACAAATTTAAAATTGCCTACAGCCATCTGTTATTATGTTAGGCCTTCGATGCCTGTTTGCGGTCACTCCTTCCACTAGGCCTCCACTGACCACACCACTGCTGCCCGTGTACCCCTGGAACCAATTTAAAATTGCCTACAGCCAGCCCAATTTTTTTATGTTAGGCCTTCGAAGCCTGTCTGCGGTCCGTCCTTTCTACTACTACTACACTGACCAGGCCACTGCTGCCCGTGTTCCCCTGGAACCAATTTAAAATTGCCTACAGCCATCTGTTATTATGTTAGGCCTTCGATGCCTGTTTGCGGTCACTCCTTCCACTAGGCCTCCACTGACCACACCACTGCTGCCCGTGTACCCATGGAACCAATTTAAAATTGCCTACAGCCATCTGGTATTATGTTAGGCCTTTGAAGCCTGTCTGCGGTCCTTCCTTCCAATAGTTCTCCACTGACCAGACCAATGCTGGCCGTGTACCCCTGGAACCCAGCTGAAAGGGCATGTAGCCTCCTTTTTTTCTTTGTTTTATATTTAGAAAGCCCAGATGAACTACGCTGTGCAACGGTTCAAGCTACCCAGTCGACATTTCTTTTGCGAGAAAAGCCATCCCAGCCCTCCAGCGGCATGCAAAAGTCTGCATTGTCATAGCACTCAGGCAATCAAACAGTAGAAAGGTGCACCTGACAAGAGACGCATGGACCAGTAGGCATGTCCACAAAAAGTTACGTGTCCATTACGGCGCACTGGGTTAATGTGTTGGATGCATGGTCCACAGGGGACAGCCTACAAAGTCTGTCTGCAGTCCCTAATTCCAATTTTCCTCCGCTGACCACACCACTGCTGCCCGTGTACCCCTGGAACCAATTTTACAGTGTCTACAGCCTAATTTTGTTATGTTAGGCATACTACGCCTGTCTGCGGTCCCTCCTTCCAATACTCGTCCACTGACAACACCACTGCTGCCCGTGGACCCCTGGAACCTATTTTTAATTGCATAGAGCATCCTTTTTTTAATAATAGGCGTACAAAGTCTGTCTGCGGTCCACTATTGAAATTGTCCTCCACTGCCCAGAACACTGCTGCTTGTGTACCCCTGTAACTTTTTTAAGCTGCAGTGAGCCACATTTTTGGTTTAAGTCCTACTACCTGTGTCTGTCTGCGCCACTCAATTCAGCTGTGTTCCTTTGAAAAAAGCTGAGCGTCAATAGTCTTGTTTTCAGCCTCTAGGAATTTTAAAACTGCATTGGGGGTACAACTTTGGTAGGGCCTACTAACGGTGTCTGCCTCCCCAAGATGTGCCCCAGGTTTCCTCGCCATTGCTTCGATCTTAATGCTCTCGTTTAGTAGTTGTTGGAAACTACGCTGCATTAGGCCTACAAATTGGGTATGGGGTGTAGAGAGATGGTGTGTTCCACTCCAAGGTGTTCTCCAGGTTGCCTTTCCTGAGCTTCGATCTTCCGGCTCTCGTTTAGTAGTTGTTGGAAACTACACTGCATTAGGCCTACAAATTGGGTATGGGGTGTAGAGAGATGGTGTGTTACACTCCAAGGTGTTCCCCAGTTTTCCTCTCCATTGCTTCGAACTTCATGCTCTCGTTTAGTAGTTGTTGGAAACTACACTGCATTAGGCCTACAAATTGGGTATGGGGTGTAGAGAGATGGTGTGTTCCACTCCAAGGTGTTCTCCAGGTTGCCTTTCCTGAGCTTCGATCTTCCGGCTCTCGTTTAGTAGTTGTTGGAAACTACGCTGCATTAGGCCTACAAATTGGGTATGGGGTGTAGAGAGATGGTGTGTTCCACTCCAAGGTGTTCCCCAGGTTTTGTCCACATTGCTTCGGTCTTCTGACTCTCGTTTAGTAGTTGTAGAAAACTACACTGCATTAGGCCTACAAATTGGGTATGGGGTGTAGAGAGACGGTGTGTTACACTCCAAGGTGTTCCCCAGGTTTCCTCGCCATTGCTTCGATCTTCCCGCTCTCGTTTAGTAGTTGTTGGAAACTACACTGCATTAGGCCTACAAATTGGGTATGGGGTGTAGAGAGATGGTGTGTTACACTCCAAGGTGTTCTCCAGGTTGCCTTTCCTGAACTTCTATCAGGCTCTCATTAAATTGTGGTTAAATGGAACAACTGCATTTGGCGTACTAGTTGGTTTGGGGCCTACTATCGGTGTCTGCCGCTCCTTGCTGTTCTCCTGGTTTCCTGTCCTGAAATTCCATTTTCAGGCTCTTGTTAAATAGTTGTTAATGTTAGACTGCATTTGGCCTACTAGATGGGTTGGGGTCTACTATCGGTGTCTGCCACTCCTTGCTGTTCTCCTCCACTGAACAAAGCTGTGCCGCCTGTTTACTACGGTTGCCAATTTTGAACTGCATTTCGACTACTTACTGATTTGGGCCTACTCTCTGTGTCAGCCTCTCATTCCAGTTGTCCTCCACTGCAATGCCCCCTGGTTAGTCCTGTGTTACCAATTTTGAACTGCATTTAGCCAACTTTATTCTTTGGGCCTATATCTGTGTTTCCTCCTCATCCTGCCCATTGCCCAGCCAGTGATAGATGAGTCTGCTGGTACATTGACCCATAACGCAAAATTCCCCGTGCACGCTACACAGCAAGATTGTGACCCTGCTGAAAGTCAGGTTCCTCTTCCCGCATACCATACCACCTTACACGGGGACAAAGAGGAAGGTGCAGATGAAAGTGCAGGTTCCTTCATCAGGTGGGGGGAGGAATACTAGTTGGCGACGTCACTGGCACAGGGCCTCTCATAGTACGCAAAAGTGTTGCTGCCGGTGGGAGGCGCCCCCGCCGTGCAAACACACCGCTGTACTTTGAGGGGCCCTGTGCCAGTGCCAATGCCAACGAGTGGGCCCCCCCTGCTTGCTCAGGATCACAGCACTTGCAAAGTTGAAATACCTACCTCTCCCTGCTCCACTGCCGTGACGTGGTCCAGATTTACTGGGCCCACTAATTACTTGAACCAGCCCTACCCCCCACAACTTTAGCCAAATGACCCCCAATTTCAAATGCCTTCCAATTATTATAAGCTAAATTACGATTGACAAGCTTCTGTAACAAGAATGGATGTTTTTGCCATTAAAATGGGCAGTGTAGGTGTTTTCCTGGCCTCCACTCACAGCCGACTATGCTCCCCCATTGACTTGCATTGGGTTTCGTGTTTCGGGCGATACCCGACTTTTCACCATAATCGGCCGATTCCACTCGACTCGACTTCTAAGATAGTCGGGTTTCGCGAAACACGACTCGACTCTAAAAAGGTCAAGGTCGCTCAACCCTACTGCCCGTGTACCCATGGAACCAATTTCAAATTGCCTACAGCAAGGCCAATTTTTTTATGTTAGGCCTTTGAGGCCTGTCTGCGGTCACTCCTTCCACTAGACCTCCACTGACCAGACCACTGCTGCCCGTGTACCCCTGGAACCAATTTCTAATTGCCTAAAGCAAGGCCAATTTTTTGGTGTTAGGCCTTTGAGGCCTGTCTGCGGTCACTCCTTCCACTAGACCTCCACTGACCAGACCACTGCTGCCCGTGTAACCCATGGAACCAATTTCAAATTGCCAACAGCAAGGCCAATTTTTTTATGTTAGGCCTTTGAGGCCTGTCTGCGGTCACTCCTTCCACTAGACCTCCACTGACCAGACCACTGCTGCCCGTGTACCCCTGGAACCAATTTCTAATTGCCTAAAGCAAGGCCAATTTTTTGGTGTTAGGCCTTTGAGGCCTGTCTGCGGTCACTCCTTCCAATAGACCTCCACTGACCAGACCACTGCTGCCCGTGTAACCCATGGAACCAATTTCAAATTGCCAACAGCAAGGCCAATTTTTTTATGTTAGGCCTTTGAGGCCTGTCTGCGGTCACTCCTTCCACTAGACCTCCACTGACCAGACCACTGCTGCCCGTGTAACCCATGGAACCAATTTCAAATTGCCTACAGCAAGGCCAATTTTTTTATGTTAGGCCTTTGAGGCCTGTCTGCGGTCACTCCTTCCACTAAACCTCCACTGACCAGACCACTGCTGCCCGTGTAACCCATGGAACCAATTTCAAATTGCCTACAGTAAGGCCAATTTTTTTATGTTAGGCCTTTGAGGCCTGTCTGCGGTCACTCCTTCCACTAGACCTCCACTGACCAGACCACTGCTGCCCGTGTAACCCATGGAACCAATTTCAAATTGCCAACAGCAAGGCCAATTTTTTTATGTTAGGCCTTTGAGGCCTGTCTGCGGTCACTCCTTCCACTAGACCTCCACTGACCAGACCACTGCTGCCCGTGTAACCCATGGAACCAATTTCAAATTGCCTACAGCAAGGCCAATTTTTTTATGTTAGGCCTTTGAGGCCTGTCTGCGGTCACTCCTTCCACTAGACCTCCACTGACCAGACCACTGCTGCCCGTGTAACCCATGGAACCAATTTCAAATTGCCTACAGCAAGGCCAATTTTTTTATGTTTGGCCTTTGAGGCCTGTCTGCGGTCACTCCTTCCACTAGACCTCCACTGACCAGACCACTGCTGCCCGTGTATGCCGATGGGCGGGGGTTTATGATGCGCTTCCGGCACAGGTATGTTAAATGCTGCTGTCAGAGATTGACAACAGCATTTAAGATGTTAACAGCCATGGGTGGATCGGAGAAAAGTTGCAGGCTCATCGCCGCATCAAACAGGGGGAGGCAACCTTGGACGAGCCTATACATTTTTACCTTGTCCCAGTATGGGACATCTATGTTTCCTGATCTCATACTTTGCAATGCATTTAAATTGCAGGGCATCAGATCAGCGTCTTGCAGGCATGGAGGAGGCATTTCAGCTCCTACTCTCAAAGAGCTTAAAGGCCAAGGCCATAGTCCCTGGGTGACCTTGCAGCCATCTTTCATCCCGGGGTCACCATGGAGACCGTCGGCACAAAGCAATGGCAAACGCATTGTGATCATGGGAGCAGAGAGGGAGCTACCACCCTCTGCGATGCCCATTGTTGTCACTGTCACTATTGACAGCAGCATCAGAGGGGCTAAACGCCCACGATCAATGCTAGCAGGGCGTCACCTCTCATATTGAGTTGACACCCACATTTGATCGTGACGGTGCTTGGTGTGAGCTCATGTGATCCCACAGCACTGTACATATATGGCGCATGTTGGGAAGGGGTTAAGAAAGAAGTGTGTAAAGACAGAAGACACAACCTTCAAAGAAATCAAGCATTTTGGAAATTAAGAAAAGTAAACACTGAATCAGAAGGCAAACATTTTAATAAAGTTCACAATACTAATAACAATACCACACACAATACAATACAACCACTCACCGATTCATCAAACCTACATACTAAAGATGACCTGCTAATAGTTGTTATCACATTTTACTGTCTTTATAAGTATAACAGCAGCTCTAGAATGTAGTCTTTATGTTGTTTTTTATCTATTTTGAAACACTACTGCTTTTGACAGAACAAACTTGACATTTCAGTCTGTCTTAAAATATTGTGCACAGGGCAACAAGCTCAGAGTACAAAACCAGCACTAAAACTACATATAAATTATGCAAAAGGAATCAATGAAGAAAGTAATGCAATAACAGGAACAAATAATGTCATGTCAAATGCATACAGGTTGCTGGGGAGAGGATGTATGCCTACAAAAAAGTGCTGAATGATTGCCCACTGTCCTTAAAATCTGATGATACCTATGGTGCTAATTACAATCAGTTCCTTCTATAAAATCTTACAATGGCTTTAAAATATAAAACATTAAGTAGCAATGAAGAAAGTGTTTAAGTAGGAAAGATGGATATGTTTGTTCTTAGACCAGCTAATTTTCCTTACTGCTCAGTTCACAGATCTGGGGGTATGACCTAGAATAATGGCCCAACAGACGGAACTTGCTAACATTTCACCTGAGAAGAGCTGACAAGTGTCCATTCAGTTTTTTTTATATAAGACAGTAAAGGCATAACAATCATTTCCAAACCATGAAATCTTTGAGATCTCTTAGAGCAACAATTAGAAAAAAAATATAATGTTATTCTGACTCATGGATATGTAGAACGTAGTGGTGCCTGGATAGACCCTTCTTTTTAGGCGCTTCCGTATTCACCTGTACTCACGTTCATACCGATTAATCAGACAGCTTAACTCAGCCACGATCTCATGTAAGAAGACTCCAGGAAAAGAGAGTTGCTTTAACTGAAATTCTTGTATTATGATGAAAGTAGCAGGTAAAAAGGAATATTCAACAGAGGACATGTAGTAGGATGCATACAGATGGAGGAATGATAACAAAATGGAGAATAAGGGCGTGAACAAACATACATCACAAGACTACAGTGAGAGAGTTGGGACAAAATACAGGGAAAGGCAAACTTCTGCCTAGAAAGAAGGAACGAACACAAGCAATGCAAATATTAACCCTTTCATGACCGGGGGATTTTTCGTTTTTCCGTGTTCGTTTTTCGCTCCCCTCCTTCCCAGAGCCATAACTTTTTTATTTTTCTGTCAATTTGGCCATGTGAGGGCTTATTTTTTGCGGGACGAGTTGTACTTTTGAACGACATCATTGGTTTTAGCATGTCGTGTACTAGAAAACGGGAAAAAAATTCCAAGTGCGGTGAAATTGCAAAAAAAGTGCAATCCCACATTGGTTTTTTGTTTGGCTTTTTTGCTAGGTTCACTAAATGCTAAAACTGACCTGCCATTATGATTCTCCAGGTCAGTACGAGTTCATAGACACCTAACATGACTAGGTTATTTTTTATCTAAGTGGTGAAAAAAAATTCCAAACTTTGCTTAAAAAAAAAAAAAAAATTGCGCCATTTTCCGATACTCGTAGCGTCTCCATTTTTCACCATCTGGGGTCGGTTGAGGGCTTATTTTTTGCGTGCCGAGATGACGTTTTAAATGATAGCATTTCGGTGCAGATACGTTCTTTTGATCGCCCGTTATTGCATTTTAATGCAATGTCGCAGCGACAAAAAAACGTAATTCTGGCGTTTCAAATTTTTTTCCCGCTACGCTGTTTAGCGATCAGGTTAATACTTTTTTTTAATTGATAGATCGGGCGATTCTGAGCGCGGCGATACCAAATATGCGTAGATTTGATTTTTTTTTATTGATTTATTTTGATTGGGGCGAAAGGGGGGTGATTTAAACTTTTATGTTTTTTTTATTTTTTTCATATTTTTTTAAACTTTTTTTTTTAACTTTTGCCATGCTTCAATAGCCTCCATGAGAGGCTAGAAGCAGGCATAGCACGATCGGCTCTGCTACATAGCAGCGATCTGCTGATCGCTGCTATGTAGCAGAATTGAAAGTGTGCTGTGAGCGCCGACCACAGGGTGGCGCTCACAGCGACGGGCAATCAGTAACCATAGAGGTCTCAAGGACCTCTATGGTTACCATTCACAAGCATCGCCGACCCCCGATCATGTGACGGGGGTCGGCGATGACGTCATTTCCGGCCGCCCGGCCGGAAGCGGTAGTTAAATGCCGCTGTCTGCGTTTGACAGCGGCATTTAACTAGTTAATAGGTGCGGGCAGATCGCGATTCTGCCCGCGCCTATTACGGGCACATGTCAGCTGTTCAAAACAGCTGACATGTCCCGGCTTTGGTGCGGGCTCACCGCGGAGCCCTGCATCAAAGCAGGGGAGCCGGCATCGGACGGTATAGTACGTCCGATGCCGGTAAGGGGTTAAATGATTTCTCAAGTCGTGAGACATGACAAATGTGACTCATTAGAAACACATATATAAGACACTTTATAAGCGTGCCCCGAGGAACACTCCGGTATAAAACATCAGAAAATATAAAAATAAGTATTTTGCTTATAAAAAAGAAAATACTGGAGAGATATCAAATGCAGACATTTTAACATTAAAAACAAACACATACAACAAAAATCTGGTACAGTACAAAAATTGGCCACCAGCTACAAAAACTTTCTCCTGCAAGTAGTTAACTGAAAGTTTTTTTTCAATTGAAAACACAAATATGGCATCCACCGAGTGTTGTCCTGTCGCGTCTTCTTTATATTATTGCCAAGAAGCTTCAAAACAATGAAAATAATAAAATCATTATTTACCAAAAAAATAGAGTAAGTCAAAACCACATTACAAATAAACATTCATTACAAATAAAGAAGCAGGGCGCGTCCGAGGGTGAGTATATACCTAATAAGAATATACTCACCCTCGGACGCGCCCTGCTTCTTTCCGACAGCCTTCCTTCCTAAGAATCAACCCTTCCAGGACCTTCGGTGACGTCAGCGGTGACGTCGCGGCTTGTGATTGGTCGCGTGAGCGGTCACATGGGCGGCCGCGCGGCCAATCACAAGCCGCGACGTCACCGCGACGTCACCACAAGGTCCTGGAAGGCTGATTCTAAGGAAGGAAGGTTCCCGATTAGTACCAGGCGCGTCAGAGGGAAAGTATTGCGATATTTTTTATTTTAATTCTTTATTTTACACTAAAATATGGATCGCAGGGCCTGTAGGAGAGTTTCCGCTCCTTCAGACCCTGGGAACCATGGAAACCCAATGCACTGCATTGGGTTTCGAGTTTCGTCCGACCCCGACCCCGACTTTTTTATAGGATCGGCCGATTTCACTCGACCCGACTTTTGAAAAAGTCGGGTTTCGTGAAACCCGACCCGATCCTATAAAAGTAAAGGTCGCTCAACCCTACTGTCTAATAGACCTGACAGAATAACAAATCTGCAGGTGGTCGGGCATCTAGGAAATAGCGACCACAATATTGTACAGTTTTACCTGTCTTTCACTAGCGGGACTTGTCAGGGAGTCACAAAAACACTGAACTTTAGGAAGGCAAAGTTTGACCAGCTTAGAGATGCCCTTAGTCTGGTAGACTGGGACAATATCCTCAGAAATAAGAATACAGATAATAAATGGGAAATGTTTAAGAACATCCTAAATAGGCAGTGTAAGCGGTTTATACCTTGTGGGAATAAAAGGACTAGAAATAGGAAAAACCCAATGTGGCTAAACAAAGAAGTAAAACAGGCAATTAACAGTAAAAAGAAAGCATTTGCACTACTAAAGCAGGATGGCACCATTGAAGCTCTAAAAAACTATAGGGAGAAAAATACTTTATCTAAAAAAACTAATTAAAGCTGCCAAAAAGGAAACAGAGAAGCACATTGCTAAGGAGAGTAAAACTAATCCCAAACTGTTCTTCAACTATATCAATAGTAAAAGAATAAAAACTGAAAATGTAGACCCCTTAAAAAATAGTGAGGAAAGAATGGTTGTAGATGACGAGGAAAAAGCTAACATATTAAACACCTTCTTCTCCACGGTATTCACGGTGGAAAATGAAATGCTAGGTGAAATCCCAAGAAGCAATGAAAACCCTATATTAAGGGTCACCAATCTAACCCAAGAAGAGGTGCGAAACCAGCTAAATAAGATTAAAATACCGTATATACTCGAGTATAAGCCGACCCGAGTATAAGCTGACCCCCCTAATTTTGCCACAAAAAACTGGGAAAACTTATTGACTCGAGTATAAGCCTAGGGTGGAAATGCAGCATTTACCGGTGAATTTCAAAAATAAAAATAGATCATTCTGGCCCCATAGCTGTGCCATATAGTGCTCTGCACCGTTCATTATTGCCCCATAGCTGTGCCATATAGTGCTCTGCACCGTTCATATTTCCCCATAGCTGTGCCATATAGTGCTCTGCACCGTTCATATTTCCCCATAGCTGTGCCATATAGTGCTCTGCACCGTTCATATTGCCCCATAGCTGTGCCATATAGTGCTCTGCACCGTTCATATTTCCCCGTAGCTCTGCCATATAGTGCTCTGTACCGTTCATATTTCCCCATAGCTCTGCCATATAGTGCTCTGCACCGTTCATATTGCCCCATAGCTCTGCCATATAGTGCTCTGCACCGTTCATATTTCCCCATAGCTGTGCCATATAGTGCTCTGCACCGTTCATATTGCTCCATAGCTCTGCCATATAGTGCTCTGCACCGTTCATATTGCCCCATAGCTGTGCCATATAGTGCTCTGCACCGTTCATATTGCCCCATAGCTGTGCCATATAGTGCTCTGCACCGTTCATATTGCCCCATAGCTGTGCCCCATATAGTGCTCTGCACCGTTCATATTGCCCCATAGCTGTGCCATATAGTGCTCTGCACCGTTCATATTGCCCCATAGCTGTGCCCCATATAGTGCTCTGCACCGTTCACTATTGCCCCATAGCTGTGCCATATAGTGCTCTGCACCGTTCATATTGCCCCATAGCTGTGCCCCATATAGTGCTCTGCACCGTTCATATTGCCCCATAGCTGTGCCATATAGTGCTCTGCACCGTTCATATTTCCCCATAGCTGTGCCCCATATAGTGCTCTGCACCGTTCATATTTCCCCATAGATGCTCCACATACAACTGTGCCATTGCTGCTGCTGCTGCTGCAATAAAAAAAAAGCCATACTCACCTCTCTTGCTTGCAGATCCCAGCGTCCGGTCCCGGCGTCTCTCCGCTCTGACTGATCAGGCAGAGGGCGCCGCGCACACTATATGCGTCATCGCGCCCTCTGACCTGCACAGTCATAGCGCAGATAGACGCCGGGAAGATGGAGCGGCGCCCGGCAGCTGGAACGGGGACAGGTAAATATGCGATACTTACCTGCTCCCGGCGTCCGGCTCCTTCCCCCGTATAGCTGTCTTCGGTGCCGCAGCCTCTTCCTCTATCAGCGGTCACCGGCACCGCTGATTAGAGAAATGAATAGGCGGCTCCACCCCTATGGGATGTGGAGCCGCTTATTCATTTCTCTAATGAGCGATCCCACGTGACCGCTGAACAGGGGAAGAACTGCAGCACCGAAGACCATGGGACGGCAGGGGGAGCGCCAGGATCGCTGGAAGCAGGTAAGTATGTCTCAGCGCCCTCACCCGCCGACCCTGCCACCCACCTTGACTCGAGTATGAGCCGAGAGGGGCACTTTCAGCCCAAAAATTTGGGCTGAAAATCTCGGCTTATACTCGAGTATATACGGTAGATAAATCTCCGGGTCCGGATGGCATACACCCACGAGTACTAAGAGAACTAAGTAATGTAATAGATAAACCATTATTTCTTATTTTTAGGGACTCTATAGCGACCGGGTCTGTTCCGCAGGACTGGCGCATAGCAAATGTGGTGCCAATAGGGCTCTAAAAGTGAACCTGGAAATTATAGGCCAGTAAGTCTAACCTCTATTGTTGGTAAAATATTTGAAGGGTTTCTGAGGGATGTTATTCTGGATTATCTCAATGAGAATAACTGTTTAACTCCATATCAGCATGGGTTTATGAGAAATCGCTCCTGTTAAACCAATCTAATCAGTTTTTATGAAGAGGTAAGCTATAGGCTGGACCACGGTGAGTCATTGGACGTGGTATATCTCGATTTTTCCAAAGCGTTTGATACCGTGCCGCACAAGAGGTTGGTACACAAAATGAGAATTCTTGGTCTGGGGGAAAATGTGTGTAAATGGGTTAGTAACTGGCTTAGTGATAGAAAGCAGAGGGTAGTTATAAATGGTATAGTCTCTAACTGGGTCGCTGTGACCAGTGGGGTACCGCAAGGGTCGGTATTGGGACCTATTCTCTTCAACATATTCATTAATGATCTGGTAGAAGGGTTTACACAGTAAAATATCGATATTTGCAGATGATACAAAACTATGTAAAGCAGTTAATACAAGAGAAGATAGTATTCTGCTACAGATGGATCTGAATAAGTTGGAAACTTGGGCTGAAAGGTGGCAGATGAGGTTTAACAATGATAAATGTAAGGTTATATACATGGGAAGAAGGAATCAATATCACCATTACACACCGAATGGGAAACCACTGGGTAAATCTGACAAGGAGAAGGACTTGGGGATCCTAGTTAATGATAAACTTACCTTGAGCAACCAGTGCCAGGCAGCAGCTGCCAAGGCAAACAGGATCATGGGGTGCATTAAAAGAGGTCTGTATACACATGATGAGAGCATTATACTGCCTCTGTACAAATCCCTAGTTAGACCGCACATGGAGTACTGTGTCCAGTTTTGGGCACCGGTGCTCAGGAAGGATATAATGGAACTAGAGAGAATACAAAGGAGGGCAACAAAATTAATAAAGGGGATGGGAGAACTACAATACACAGATAGATTAGCGAAATTAGGATTATTTAGTCTAGAAAAAAGACGACTGAGGGGCGATCTAATAACCATGTATAAGTATATAAGGGGACAATACAAATATCTCGCTGAGGATCTGTTTATACCAAGGAAGGTGACGGACACAAGGGGGCATTCTTTGCGTCTGGAGGAGAGAAGGTTTTTCCACCAACATAGAAGAGGATTCTTTACTGTTAGGGCAATGAGAATCTGGAATTGCTTGCCTGAGGAGGTGGTGATGGCGAACTCAGTCGAGGGGTTCAAGAGAGGCCTGGATGTCTTCCTGGAGCAGAACAATATTGTATCATACAATTATTAGGTTCTGTAGAAGGACGTAGATCTGGGGATTTATTATGATGAAATATAGGCTGAACTGGATGGACAAATGTCTTTTTTCGGGCCTTACTATGTTACTATGTTACTATGATACAGAAGTTTGGTTGTATTTACATGCTCTGAGTTCAGCCCGCTTAAACGAGTGTGATCAACAATATTGAAGTTGTTCGACGCTTATTTCCCGGCCTCTACACCGCTTGAGGAACAAGGATGGGGACAGAACGATCACTGATAGATCAATCTGTCCCCATACAGTATCATGTTATCAGCAGCATTTCTGCAGTTTTCACCAGGAGATGATTTCTGTTCCAGCATAAACAATCAAATAACTTGATGAATAGGCAGCATTTTGCTTGTTTAGTAGAATATACCCCATAGTCCTCCACATAGCATAATGCACCCCATAGTCCTCCACATAGTATAATACACACCCTATATTGCTCCATACAGTATAATACATATCCCATAGTGCTCCTCATAGTATAATGCACACCCCATAGCCCTCCACATAGAATAATGCACCCCACAGTCATCCATATAGTATAATGCACCCCATAGTGCTCCATCTAGTATATACACACTCCACAGTGCTCCATACAGTATAATACACATCCCATAGTTCTCCATACGGTATAATGCACCCCATAGTCCTCCACATAGTATAATGCACCCCACAGTCCTCCATATTGTATAATGCACACCCCATAGTCCTCCATATAATATAATGTGCTCTATAGTCCTTCATATAGTATAATACACTCCTCATAGTCCTCCATATAGTATAATACACTACCCATAGTCCTACATATAGTATAATACACTGCCCATAGTCATCCATATAGTATAATATAATCCCCATGGTGCTCCATATAGAATAATACACTCCTCATAGTCCTCCATATAGTATAATACACTCCTCATAGTCCTCCATATAGTATAATACACTACTCATAGTCCATATAGTATAATACACTGCCCATAGTCATCCATATAGTATAATACACTCCCCATGGTCCTCCATATAGAATAATACACTCCTTATAGTCCTCCAAATATTAAAATACACTCCTCATAGTCCTCTATATTATATAGAATATAATGCAGTCCCCCTCATATAGTATAATGCAGCACCCCATAGAATATAATGTAACCCACTCAGAGTATAATGCACCCTCTCATAGAATATAATGTAGTCCCCCTTATAATATAATGCAGCCCTCGTCACGTAGTGTAATGCAGCCCCCCATAGATTATAATGCAGCACCCTCAGAGGATAATGCAGCTCCCATCATATAGTATAATGTAGCCCCCAATAGAATATAAAGTATCATCAGAGTATAATGCAACCCCCATAGAATATAATGTAGCCCACTCAGAGTATAATGCAGCCCCCATAGAATATAATGTGGCCCCCTCACATAGTATAATTCAGCTTTCCATAGAATATAATGTATCCCCCTCAGAGTATAATGCAGCCAACCACAGAATATAATGTAGCCCCCACAAAGTATAATGGAGTCCCCCATAGAATACAATGTAACCCCCTCATAGAGTATAATGCAGCCCCCATATAGTATAATGCAGCTCCCCATAGAATATGATGTAGCCCCCTCATAAAGTATAATGCAGCCCCCTCATAGAATATTATAGAGCCCTTCATAGAATATAATGTAGCCCCCTCATATAGTATAATGCAGCCCCCCATAGAATATAATGTAGCTCCCTCATAGAATATAATACAGTCCCTCCCCCAGTAGACTATACTGTAGAGCTTCCAATAGAATATAGTCCAACCTTACAGTCCTACAATATTATGGCATTCATTACACACTCACTGATATATTAAAAAAAAACCACAATACTCACCTCTTCTCCTTGTTCCCCCACTGCTCCAGGATCTGCTACGGTCTCAGCAGCTGCACTGCCCGGCACAAAGCATGTGCACGATGAAATGACATCATCGTGAACCCGCTGTATCAGAGGTACAGTGGAATGATGGGGGAAGAAGCGTCATCTGACACTGTCTTCTCCATTGTTGCTTTCAATTGTATAGGCATCTATGATTAATATACAGTTGAATGCAGCACTGTCACCCGGCGGGCCCACCTAACTCACGGGCCCCATAGCGGCCTCGTAGTGTGCCGTTATTAGCGGCACAACACTGTCTGGGGGTCCCTGGGGGAGCTGGGGCCCTAGGCAGCTGCCTAGTCTGTCTGCCCATAACGCCGTCCCTGCGTACTATTGACTTGGCCATAGCATCCCTTTCAACGCACATCCTTCTGTTCTCACTCATTGTTGTCAAACTTCTTCCCACCTTGTCGATCTAGTCTTTTATATCAGAAATCACAGACGTCACCTGATCTGGTGCTCTCTTTGTACCTGTCCTCCCTTCAACACTTCCTTTTTCTTCTCCTTCTGCAGGGTCCTGTCTGAGCAGCAGATAGCAGTCTCTAATCACAAATGGTGGGAAATCTCATCTTTCATTGTACACTCTCTTACACAGAGCACAGCAGAAAGAAGGTTGAAAATTTCTTACTGCAGAGTGTAGACTGTTACAGTATTCTGCATCTCATTTGCAAACGTTACATTTTTCAGTTATTAAAAGGGATTCTGGTAGCCGAAGCTTATGAAAGACTCCCAGTGTCTGATTGATGGGAGCCCAACCCCAGGATGCATGTCAATTGCCAAATCAGACTGTCTATATCTGCAGCTGTTCCTTACCCAGCAGATCAGCCCCATTCAAGTGAAATCTTGTAATGTTTGGCAGGAACCTGGGAGTTTGAGAATAACCAAAGTATAAGCTATCAATGCTTTAGTCCCAGCAAAACTTCTGAACTTGCAGCTTTCCTGCTATCTTCTCTAAACCATTCTCACGATATATGACATATTGAATAGCTATGCCATCATCTTATGCTCAGTGGAGATCTAATAGTTTGACTTTAGGAGAATTAAAATTGACCATGAGTAGAGAAAAATAGCAGAAAGGGAGGACACAAAATATGCCTTTACTTCCTCATCATGCTTGGACATACTGGGGACTGACCTGTAATGATGATTTATTTTTATTTATTTTTTTTTCAAACAAGCCAGTAGCGTAGCTACCGGGGGGGCAGACGGTGCAGGCACCCATGCCCGGTGCTCAGAGGGGGCCCACCCGGAGCTACGCTACTGTAAACGTATCGACGCGCGCAGCGCGCCAATACAGTCACATACTGAAGCAGAGCAGGGAAAATGGATCTCCCTACTCTGCCGCTATGGGGCCCCTGAGCAGGCGGGGGGGCCTCGGTGCAAGCAGTGGGCCCCTTGCCTGTCATCACAGGGTCAGCTGTATCGGCATTTAGCTGATACAGCTGACCGCAATGATGAGGGAAGGAGCGCTGCGCTACTTCCCCCATCATCCCCCTGTCAGCGTCTAATGTCGGCGACGCTGACAGAGGGCGCGATGAGCCACTGCCCGGCACCTGCTGTCAGGAGACGAGCGGGAGCTCAGAGCAGCGCAGGAACCAGGAAGAAAGGTGAGTATTTATTTTTTAAGGGGTGCTGCCTAATACTACAGGGTCTGCCTATGGGGGGTCTGCCTAATACTACATGGTCTGGCTGTGGGGGGGTCTGCCTTATACTACAGGGTCTGAATAATACTACAGGGTCTGCCTATGGGGGTCAGCCTTATACTACAGGGTCTGCCTATGGGGGGTCTGCCTAATACTACAGGGTCTGCCTATGGGGGGTCTGCCTTATACTATAGGGTCTGCCTATGGGGGTCTGCCTTATACTACAGGGTCTGCCTATGGGGGGTCTGCCTTATACTACAGGGTCTGCCTATGGGGGGTCTTGCTAATACTACAGGGTCTGCCTATGGTGGGTCTGCCTCATAATACAGGGTCTGCCTATGGGGAGTGCTGTCATACTACAAGATCTGCCTATGGGGGTACTGTCTTACACTTCAGGGTTTGCCTATGGGGGTGCTGCCTTATACAACAGGGTCTGCCTATCGGGGTGCTGCCTTATAGTACAGGGTCTGCCTATAGGGGTGCTACCTTATACTACAGGGTCTGCCTATAGGGGTGCTGCTTTATACTACAGGGTCTGCCTGCGGGGTGCTACCTTATACTAGAGGCTCTGCCTATGGGGTGGTGCCTTATACTACAGGGTCTGCCTATGGGGTGCTGCCTTGTGCTATAGAGTCTGCCTATGGGGGTTGCATTATACAATATACTGTAGAGTAGGCCTATGGGGAGTGCATTATATTATATTGAGGACTATCTGGTGCATTATACTATATTGAGGACAATCTGGTGCATTATACTATATGGAGGCTATCTAGGGGGCCATCATACAGTGTGGAGATTACAGTGAGGGGGCCATCGTACTGTGTGGGGATTACAATGAAGGGGCCATCATACAGTTTGGGGGCTACTAAGGGGTTAGTATATTGTGTGGATGGTACTATACAGTGAGGGGGCATTATACTGTGTATAAGAGAGCATCATACTGTGTATAGGGGAGCTGTACAGGGGGAGACTTGGGACATTATTAAATGTAAAGTGGGCACTTATTGTTATAGGGGAACTCAGGTTACTATGACTATCAAAGGGGCACACAGGGCAACATTACTTTCTAAGGGGCAAAATATGGCCACTGTTTTCTAGGGCACTTGCACCCGGCATTACTATATTATAGAGGGGTACCTTAGAGGGCACAGACAACCACACAGCAGGGGCAGAAATAGAGACACATATGGCAGCAGCGGCTCAGTATTGGGGTATCAGGTGCAGTAATAGGGACACATACGGCAGCGGCGGCTCAGTATTGGGGTATCAGGGGCAGTAATAGGGACACATACGACAGCAGTGGCTCAGTATTGGGGTATCAGGGGCAGTAATAGGGACACATACGGCAGCAGCGGCTCAGTATTGGGGTATCAGGGGCAGTAATAGGGACACATGCGGCAGCAGCGGCTCAGTATTGGGGTATCAGGGGCAGTAATAGGGACACATGTGGCAGCAGCGGCTCAGTATTTGGGTATCAGGTGCAGTAATAGGGGCACATACGGCAGCAGCGGCTCAGTATTGGGGTATCAGGTGCAGTAATAGGGACACATTCGGCAGCAGGGGCTCAGTATTGGGGTATCAGGTGCAGTAATAGGGACACTTACAGCAGCAGTGGCTCAGTATCGGGGTATCAGGTGTAGGACACATATGGCAGCAGCGGCTCAGTATTGGAGTATCAGGG
The DNA here is from genome assembly GCF_032444005.1 of Ranitomeya imitator. Lineage (NCBI taxonomy): Eukaryota > Metazoa > Chordata > Amphibia > Anura > Dendrobatidae > Ranitomeya > Ranitomeya imitator. The sequence goes on along the minus strand of NC_091286.1, from coordinate 446,911,122 downwards.
GCAGTAATAGGGACACATACGGCAGCAGCGGCTCAGTATTGGGGTATCAGGTGCAGTAATAGGGACACATACAGCAGCAGCGGCTCAGCATTGGGGTATCAGGGGCAGTAATAGGGACACATACGGCAGCAGCGGCTCAGCATTGGGGTATCAGGGCAGTAATAGGGACACATACGAAAGCAGCGGCTCAATATTGGGGTATCAGGTGCAGTAATAGGGACACATACAGCAGCAGCGGCTCAGCATTGGGGTATCAGGGGCAGTAATAGGGACACATACGGCAGCAGCGGCTCAGCATTGGGGTATCAGGGCAGTAATAGGGACACATACGAAAGCAGCGGCTCAATATTGGGGTATCAGGTGCAGTAATAGGAACACATACGGCAGCAGTCGCTCAGTATTGGGGTATCAGGTGTAGGACACATATGGCAGCAGCGGCTCAGTATTGAGGTATCAGGTGCAGTAATAGAGACACATATGGCAGCAGCGGCTCAGTATCAGGGTATCAGGTGCAGTAATAGGGACACATATGGCAGCAGCGGCTCAGCATTGGGGTATCAGGGGCAGTAATAGGGACACATACGGCAGCAGCGGCTCAGTATTGGGGTATCAGGGGTAGTAATAGGGACACATACAGCAGCAGCGGCTCAGTATTGGGGTATCAGCAGGATGAGTAGTTTGCGCAGGTTGGGAATAGATGGTGATGGGGCTGGAATATGAGAAGTTAAATGTGTCATTGTTGTATTCTCTGCAGGTGAGTCGTGGCTGGCAGAAGTTGTCATGCCGGTCTGGGAGAGATGGAAAATACGGGAAAAGTGATGATTCCATCAAAGAACATCAGCGGTAAGACATTATCTGTAACTGTGCTGTGATCTCTTATATGTTCTGAAGGGCTGGTATCTACCACTGACCATATGGCGGTAATATCCATGTTGGTCCTTATATAGAGATTATCTTTAGTAACAGCGCGGCCATCTGCTGAGGTTCTCCTCCACTATTAGGGTGCATCACCGAGTTGTAATCAAGGTTGCCTGGTTAGGGGCCCACTCAGAAGCTTCGCCACCCCTGAACCAAAACCCTAGCTACGCCTCTGATATAAACAGTCTGCGGATCACTGTATTAGCAAGCAAAATGCTCATTCAGTAGGTTGAAATTATTTTTAAAGAGACTATGTCAGCACAGAATGACTGTTAAAACCAAGTACTGGAGATCGGTGCACCCTTGGTTTAACCAAACATTTAATTGCACCGTCCTACCTACTTGTTTTCCATCTATCTCACCCTTCCCTGGCTCTATGAAGCTAAAGCTGTCAATCAAACAAGAGGTAGAGCGGGAGATAGAGATAAGTGGGAAGGTGTACTTAAGTGTTTGGCCACCCTAAGGGAGCATTGAGTGCCCATACTTGGTTTGAACAGTCAGAGTCTCTTTAAACCAGCTTAAAAATCATAGCTCTCAGCAGCACATTGTCCTGTACAAACAGGACTCATGCTGTAGAACAATGGCAGCCTACGAGCACTGAATGATCTATTGATTAGCGCAGACTTTTAAACGACCGCCGATTGATATTTCCTGAGTAGCGGTCATTTAGTGACCATGGTCAGTATGTGTAGATGGATGCTAAGTTACAGTAACGGACATGCCCTCCCAGCCCAAAAAAGCACCATGCAATAGTTGTAACTAGAAATCCATTAACGTCACTGAGACATCCTATGATAAGAACTGTTTCCATTCATTGTAAATATTGGAGTCTTTAAAAATGCAAAAAAAACCTAAACATTAAACACTTTTCACATGGAAATTGGGTGAGGTCATAGATTTTTTTTATATTGGTCTATTTAGTATGTGTCACTATAAAACATTGTTTTTGTTGTATGGAATAAATGCACAATGCATCATCCAACATCAGGTAAGTGTTATTAATAGCGGCAGTGTCAGCGCCATACTGAAAATCTACAATGCAGTTCATAGGCCAGGACAACTAGTGATCCGAGGACTCGCAGCTCTGCAGTGTAGCATAATGTATCCTTTGCAATGACTTGTCCATTTATCTTCCTGACATCCGTTTACTCTGTGTTCTCTGTTGCCTATTCCTGGGGATAATGCAGGAGAAAGTCTTCTTCTATTAACTGAATATTGTGTGTAACGTATATTTCCAATACTGCTCTTGTAAGGGATGAGGCCGCCCGTCACTACACTTGAATGGCTGCAGAGGTTTTGCTGTCTTAATAAAGTACATATTATTCCTGATACTCAAAATTGCTGTTAGAAATCTTTAAGCGTGGTGAAACGGAGTAACCAAAGGTATGAACACTGATATTGTATTGTTGTATTCATTTTATGAACAGCCGCACAGCCAGCTCTTCCCTCTCCTAGTGTATCCTCACCCACCCCCTGCAGACTGTGAGCCCTCGCGGGCAGGGTCCTCCCTCCTTATGTACTCGTGTGCCTTGTTATCTGCTCATGTTTAATGTATTTGTCTATATTTGCCCCGTATTCACATGTAAAGCGCCATGGAATAAATGGCGCTATAAAAATGTATAATAATAATAAATAATAATAATTTCCTGTTGACATTTTCCTTTTTTTTTCACAATTTATTCAGATGCATCTATAAGCAAATTGTAATATTATATTGTGAACATGGAAAGTAGAATTGGAGAATGAACCCAATAGGTAAATTCATTATAATTACATAGTCAATCTGCCGGCTAAATAAAAATGTCTATTAAAAGGAATCCGTCAGCAGGTTTTTATTATGTAATTCGAGAGCAGCATGATATAGGGGCAGGGGCCCTGATTACATCGATGTGTCACTTACTAGGCTTTGTGTTGCTTTTCAATAAAGTCTGTGTTTTATAAGCAAAGGATTATCACCACATGACTAGCTTCCTCATGTCTGCTAGTCAACTGCTTTGCGTAACCCCATCCCCACCACGGATTAGCAGTTTTCTGTCAATATGCAGTATATACAGAAAGCTGCCAATCAGTGATTTGGGCGGGTTTACACAGGACTCAGCATTCTGAGCACTGCTAGACTGTATCTACAGCATAGAAAATGGTTATTGTATCAAAATGATAGCAAGCAGCCCAATAAGTGACACATCACTGGAATCTGTCTCTACATTATGCTGCTCTCAGATTACTTAGCAAAGACCTGGTGATAGATACCCTTTAATGGTGATGAGCGAATATACTCGTTACTCGAGACTGCTAAGTCATCTGGGTAATTTCGCAATGCATCACTGGGAACGGAAGCTGGCGGCAGCCTCGCCGCTCGCACGCATCGGTGGATGCGGGAGGGTGAGTATATAACTATTTTTTATTTTAATTCTTTTTTTTAACAAAGATATGGTGTCCACACTGCTGTATACTATGTGGGCTGTGTTATATACTGCGTGACTGATATATACTACATGGGCAGTGTTATATACTGTGTGGGCTGTGTTATTTACTACATGGGCTGTGTTATATACTACGTGGCTGCTATATCGTACGTGACTGCTATATACCACATGGCTGTGCTATATACTATGTGGCTGCTACATACTACGTGGCTGTGCTATATACTATGTGGCTGTGCTATATATTACGTGGCTCTGCTATATACTACGTGGCTGTATGTTATATAGTACGTGGGCTGTGTTATATACTGCGTGGTTGTGCTATATACTACATGGCTGTGCTATATACTACGCGGCTGCTATATACTACATGGCTGTGCTATATACTACGTGGCTGTGCTATATGTTATGTGGCTGCTATATACTATGTGGCTGCTATATACTACATGGCTGCTATATACTATGTGGCTGCTATATACTACGTGGCTGCTATATACTACATGGCTGTGCTATATACTACGTGGCTGTGCTATATACTACGTGGCTGTGCTATATACTATGTGGCTGTGCTATATACTACGGGCTGTGCTATATACTATGTGGCTGCTATATACTACGTGGCTGTGCTATATACTACATACTACGTGGCTGTGCAAAATACCACGTGGCTGTGTTATATACTACGTGGCTGTACTATATCCTGCCCCCCGAACCCCCGAATCCTGCGACCAATCAGTGACAGATGCAGTCCAGCCGCGAATTGAAGCGGGATTTAAACCACGCTTCGCTCATTGGTCACGCCCGGCCGCGACCAATTAGCAATATTGGCGCAGTATTTAAACACCGCTTCAGTGATTGGTAGCTCACGGCCGGCCGCTACCAATCAGCGATATTGGCGTGGTATTTAAACACCGCTTCGGTCATTGGTCATGCCCGGCCGGCCGCGACCAATCAGCGACAGGCGCAGTCCGGCCGCAAATTGGCGCCAGATTTGAACCACGCTTCGCTGATCGGCCAGCCGGGCGCGACCAATCAGCGATATTGGAATTTAACCCCCACTCACAGCATGATATACATACATATTCTAGAATACCCGATGCCTTAAGGTACCTTCACACATAACGATATCGTCAACGATATCGTTGCTTTTTGTGACGTAGCAACGATATCGTTAAGGAAATCGTTCTGTGTGACAGCGACCAACGATCAGGCCCCTGCTGGGAGATCGTTGGTCGCTGAGGAAAGTCCAGAACTTTATTTCGTCGCTGGACTCCATGCAGACATCGCTGGATCGGCGTGTGTGACACTGATCCAGCGATGTCTTCACTGGTAACCAGGGTAAACATCGGGTTACTAAGCGCAGGGTCGCGCTTAGTAACTCGATGTTTACCCTGGTTACCAGTGTAAAAGTAAAAAAAACAAACACTACATACTTACCTACCGCTGTCTGTCCCCGGCGCTCCGCTTCTCTGCACTCCTCCTGCACTGGCTGTGAGCGTCGGTCAGCCGGAAAGCAGAGCGGTGACGTCACCGCTCTGCTTTCCGGCCACTGTGCTCACAGTCAGTGCAGAGGAGTGCAGAGAAGCGGAGCGCCGGGGACAGACAGCGGTAGGTAAGTATGTAGTGTTTGGTTTTTTTACTTTTACGCTGGTAACCAGGGTAAGCATCAGGTTACTAAGTGCGGCCCTGCGCTTAGTAACCCGATGTTTACCCTGGTTACCCGGGGACCTCGGGATCGTTGGTCGCTGGAGAGCTGTCTGTGTGACAGCTCTCCAGCGACCAAACAGCGACGCTGCAGCGATTGACATTGTTGTCGGTATCGCTGCAGCGTCGCTGAGTGTGAAGGTACCTTTAGAATCAGGCCACCATCTAGTTTCTTATAAGTATGCTGATAATAACCAATGTGTGGAAGAAAAGTGCTGTTTGGACGCACAGCAGGCTTGGAAAGGAAAGGAGCACCATTTGACTTTTTGAAAGCAAAATTAGCTGGAATAATTAGCGGATGTCATGTCACATTTTTAGAGCACCTGATGTACCAAAACAGTGGAAACACTGAGCCGTGAAAATAAAAAAATCTAAATTTTATAACAAAAAATGTTTTTTAGCCCCAAATTTTGCATTTTCATAATGGTAACAGGAGTAGTGTTGAGCGATACCTTCCGATATCGGAAAGTATCGGTATCGGTTTGGATCGGCCGATATTCAAAAAATATCGGATATCGCCGATACCGATACCCGATCCCAATGCAAGTCAATGGGACCAAAATATCGGAATTAAAATAAACCCTTTCTTTCCTTGTAGGTTCATTCTACCTGAAGGAAAACAACTAAGAATAATGTAGGATGTATGGGGGAGGTGGCGGAGACATTAAAGGCAATGAGGATTAGTCCAATCAAATAGAATAGCATGTTTTTTTTTTTTTTTTAAAGAAGTTCGGATTGAAAAAGATATTGAGTATGTAAATTTTTTTTATTTTGTCAGATATTGATGTTTCACTATTCCACGCCCTTCCCCTTCTTTTTTTTCTTTTTTTTTTTTTTCTTTTCCCACACTTTCATCTTCATCATCATCAGCATCCTTGACATCAACTTCTTCACCTTATTCATCTTCTTCTTCATCTTCTACCTATTTTTTTTTTTATTACATTCTTCATATTCATTTTCTTCAACTATTATTATTCTTCCTATTCTACATATTCTTTTTATTCCACTGTTATTATTCTTCCTATTCTACTTCTTCATCATATTCTCATTTGTGACAGGCATTCCCGTAGTTGTTATCTATAAAAGTTGGAAGATTACACCTTCCGTTCTGCCAGTCACAAAAGTTACATTTGTCCGCGTTTAGTTTGGCCTGCAGCATCAGGCTTTATCCAGGGGCACCACGAGGAGGAACGGACTCACCCCCATACACTGCTTAGTCTTCTTCTGCATATAATTTAGATAATATCTTTTGCTCTGATATTAAGTCTTATGCTTAATGTTCTTCTGCTCTTTGTTCTGCAGCCTCTTGTTCTTCTGCTTCTCGGTCTTCCATGTTGTCGTCTCCAGGGTCTTCGTCTCCAGTGTCGTCATCTCCGCCGTCGTCGTCTCAGCCGTCGTCGTCTCCGCCGTCGTCGTCGTCGTCGTCATCGGGGTGGTCTTCCGGGTCGTCGTCATCGGGGTGGTCTTCCGGGTTGTCGACGTTAGGGTCTTCAACTTGGAAATGTAGCAGAAGGTACAAGAAGGCTGAGAAAATGCCAAGAACCAGCTGATGGAACTGGAACTCGGATGGCTACCCGAAGGTTCAAGAGCCTATGGAACTACCGAGGACCAGCTGACGTTACTGGAACCCGGTTACTAAGCAGGAGGTACCCGTGCTAAAAAGCACTACCAAGGACCGCCTGACGTTGGCGGAACTCGGATACCCAGAAGGAGGCACCTAAGCCAAAGGCTCTGCCCGGAACCAGATGACGTTACTGGAACCAGGATGGGGAGCAGAAGGTACAAGAGCAAAAGACACTGCCGAGAACCAGCTGACGGTACTGGAACCCGGATGGGTAGCCGAATGTCCAAGAGCCAATGGAACTACCAAGGACCAGCTGACGTTACTGGAACCCGGTTACTAAGCAGGAGGTACCCGTGCCTGAAAGCACTACCAAGGACCACCTGACATTGGTGGAACTTGGATACCCAGAAGGAGGCACCTAAGCCAAAGGCTCTGCCCGGAACCAGCTGACGGTACTGGAACCAGGATGGGGAGCAGAAGGTACAAGAGCAAAAGACACTGCCGAGAACCAGCTGACGGTGCTGGAACCAGGTGGTGGACCCGAAGGCCCACAGGAGAGGAGAGAACAGCTAGGCCGCGAGGCAGCCGCAGTTACCGAACCCCAACAGTCCTACAGGGGGAGCTGGGCCTACTGGCACTACAGAACCAGCCTTGACTACCAGTTCACGCAGCCCACATAGGAAGCTCCTAAACTGGAGGCACCCTGGAGTTGGCTAACTCGACCGCCCCACGACGGGGCAAGCATAGGCGTCTCAGTGAAGTTGACACAACCCGGAAACAGCTGACGGTGCTGAAACCAGGCTTGGCACGAGGGAGTACCTGTGACAAGAACACTGCCGAGAACCAGCTGGCGGTGCTGGAACCCGGATGCGTTGCCCCAGTGTGCAAGAGCCAATGGCACGACCGAGGACCAGCTGACGGTGCTGGAACCCGGTTACTAAGCTGTAGGTGCCCGCGCTTAAAAGCACTACCAAGGACCGCCTGGCGTTGGCGGAACTCGGATACCCAGGAGGAGGCACCTTAGCCAAAGGCTCGGCCCGGAACCAGCTGACGGTGCTGGAACCAGGTGGTGGACCCCAAGGCCCACAGGAGAGGAGAGAACAGCTAGGCCGCGAGGCAGCCGCAGTTACCGAACCCCAACAGTCCTACAGGGGGAGCTGGGCCTACTGGCACTACAGAACCAGCCTTGACTACCAGTTCACGCAGCCCACATAGGAAGCTCCTAAACTGGAGGCACCCTGGAGTTGGCTAACTCGACCGCCCCACGACGGGGCAAGCATAGGCGTCTCAGTGAAGTTGACACAACCCGGAAACAGCTGACGGTGCTGAAACCAGGCTTGGCACGAGGGAGTACCTGTGACAAGAACACTGCCGAGAACCAGCTGGCGGTGCTGGAACCCGGATGCGTTGCCCCAGTGTGCAAGAGCCAATGGCACGACCGAGGACCAGCTGACGGTGCTGGAACCCGGTTACTAAGCTGTAGGTGCCCGCGCTTAAAAGCACTACCAAGGACCGCCTGGCGTTGGCGGAACTCGGATACCCAGGAGGAGGCACCTAAGCCAAAGGCTCGGCCCGGAACCAGCTGACGGTGCTGGAACCAGGTGGTGGACCCGAAGGCCCACAGGAGAGGAGAGAACAGCTAGGCCGCGAGGCAGCCGCAGTTACCGAACCCCAACAGTCCTACAGGGGGAGCTGGGCCTACTGGCACTACAGAACCAGCCTTGACTACCAGTTCACGCAGCCCACATAGGAAGCTCCTAAACTGGAGGCACCCTGGAGTTGGCTAACTCGACCGCCCCACGACGGGGCAAGCATAGGCGTCTCAGTGAAGTTGACACAACCCGGAAACAGCTGACGGTGCTGAAACCAGGCTTGGCACGAGGGAGTACCTGTGACAAGAACACTGCCGAGAACCAGCTGGCGGTGCTGGAACCCGGATGCGTTGCCCCAGTGTGCAAGAGCCAATGGCACGACCGAGGACCAGCTGACGGTGCTGGAACCCGGTTACTAAGCTGTAGGTGCCCGCGCTTAAAAGCACTACCAAGGACCGCCTGGCGTTGGCGGAACTCGGATACCCAGGAGGAGGCACCTTAGCCAAAGGCTCGGCCCGGAACCAGCTGACGGTGCTGGAACCAGGTGGTGGACCCGAAGGCCCACAGGAGAGGAGAGAACAGCTAGGCCGCGAGGCAGCCGCAGTTACCGAACCCCAACAGTCCTACAGGGGGAGCTGGGCCTACTGGCACTACAGAACCAGCCTTGACTACCAGTTCACGCAGCCCACATAGGAAGCTCCTAAACTGGAGGCACCCTGGAGTTGGCTAACTCGACCGCCCCACGACGGGGCAAGCATAGGCGTCTCAGTGAAGTTGACACAACCCGGAAACAGCTGACGGTGCTGAAACCAGGCTTGGCACGAGGGAGTACCTGTGACAAGAACACTGCCGAGAACCAGCTGGCGGTGCTGGAACCCGGATGCGTTGCCCCAGTGTGCAAGAGCCAATGGCACGACCGAGGACCAGCTGACGGTGCTGGAACCCGGTTACTAAGCTGTAGGTGCCCGCGCTTAAAAGCACTACCAAGGACCGCCTGGCGTTGGCGGAACTCGGATACCCAGGAGGAGGCACCTTAGCCAAAGGCTCGGCCCGGAACCAGCTGACGGTGCTGGAACCAGGTGGTGGACCCCAAGGCCCACAGGAGAGGAGAGAACAGCTAGGCCGCGAGGCAGCCGCAGTTACCGAACCCCAACAGTCCTACAGGGGGAGCTGGGCCTACTGGCACTACAGAACCAGCCTTGACTACCAGTTCACGCAGCCCACATAGGAAGCTCCTAAACTGGAGGCACCCTGGAGTTGGCTAACTCGACCGCCCCACGACGGGCCAAGCATAGGCGTCTCAGTGAAGTTGACACAACCCGGAAACAGCTGACGGTGCTGAAACCAGGCTTGGCACGAGGGAGTACCTGTGACAAGAACACTGCCGAGAACCAGCTGGCGGTGCTGGAACCCGGATGCGTTGCCCCAGTGTGCAAGAGCCAATGGCACGACCGAGGACCAGCTGACGGTGCTGGAACCCGGTTACTAAGCTGTAGGTGCCCGCGCTTAAAAGCACTACCAAGGACCGCCTGGCGTTGGCGGAACTCGGATACCCAGGAGGAGGCACCTTAGCCAAAGGCTCGGCCCGGAACCAGCTGACGGTGCTGGAACCAGGTGGTGGACCCGAAGGCCCACAGGAGAGGAGAGAACAGCTAGGCCGCGAGGCAGCCGCAGTTACCGAACCCCAACAGTCCTACAGGGGGAGCTGGGCCTACTGGCACTACAGAACCAGCCTTGACTACCAGTTCACGCAGCCCACATAGGAAGCTCCTAAACTGGAGGCACCCTGGAGTTGGCTAACTCGACCGCCCCACGACGGGGCAAGCATAGGCGTCTCAGTGAAGTTGACACAACCCGGAAACAGCTGACGGTGCTGAAACCAGGCTTGGCACGAGGGAGTACCTGTGACAAGAACACTGCCGAGAACCAGCTGGCGGTGCTGGAACCCGGATGCGTTGCCCCAGTGTGCAAGAGCCAATGGCACGACCGAGGACCAGCTGACGGTGCTGGAACCCGGTTACTAAGCTGTAGGTGCCCGCGCTTAAAAGCACTACCAAGGACCGCCTGGCGTTGGCGGAACTCGGATACCCAGGAGGAGGCACCTTAGCCAAAGGCTCGGCCCGGAACCAGCTGACGGTGCTGGAACCAGGTGGTGGACCCGAAGGCCCACAGGAGAGGAGAGAACAGCTAGGCCGCGAGGCAGCCGCAGTTACCGAACCCCAACAGTCCTACAGGGGGAGCTGGGCCTACTGGCACTACAGAACCAGCCTTGACTACCAGTTCACGCAGCCCACATAGGAAGCTCCTAAACTGGAGGCACCCTGGAGTTGGCTAACTCGACCGCCCCACGACGGGGCAAGCATAGGCGTCTCAGTGAAGTTGACACAACCCGGAAACAGCTGACGGTGCTGAAACCAGGCTTGGCACGAGGGAGTACCTGTGACAAGAACACTGCCGAGAACCAGCTGGCGGTGCTGGAACCCGGATGCGTTGCCCCAGTGTGCAAGAGCCAATGGCACGACCGAGGACCAGCTGACGGTGCTGGAACCCGGTTACTAAGCTGTAGGTGCCCGCGCTTAAAAGCACTACCAAGGACCGCCTGGCGTTGGCGGAACTCGGATACCCAGGAGGAGGCACCTTAGCCAAAGGCTCGGCCCGGAACCAGCTGACGGTGCTGGAACCAGGTGGTGGACCCGAAGGCCCACAGGAGAGGAGAGAACAGCTAGGCCGCGAGGCAGCCGCAGTTACCGAACCCCAACAGTCCTACAGGGGGAGCTGGGCCTACTGGCACTACAGAACCAGCCTTGACTACCAGTTCACGCAGCCCACATAGGAAGCTCCTAAACTGGAGGCACCCTGGAGTTGGCTAACTCGACCGCCCCACGACGGGGCAAGCATAGGCGTCTCAGTGAAGTTGACACAACCCGGAAACAGCTGACGGTGCTGAAACCAGGCTTGGCACGAGGGAGTACCTGTGACAAGAACACTGCCGAGAACCAGCTGGCGGTGCTGGAACCCGGATGCGTTGCCCCAGTGTGCAAGAGCCAATGGCACGACCGAGGACCAGCTGACGGTGCTGGAACCCGGTTACTAAGCTGTAGGTGCCCGCGCTTAAAAGCACTACCAAGGACCGCCTGGCGTTGGCGGAACTCGGATACCCAGGAGGAGGCACCTTAGCCAAAGGCTCGGCCCGGAACCAGCTGACGGTGCTGGAACCAGGTGGTGGACCCCAAGGCCCACAGGAGAGGAGAGAACAGCTAGGCCGCGAGGCAGCCGCAGTTACCGAACCCCAACAGTCCTACAGGGGGAGCTGGGCCTACTGGCACTACAGAACCAGCCTTGACTACCAGTTCACGCAGCCCACATAGGAAGCTCCTAAACTGGAGGCACCCTGGAGTTGGCTAACTCGACCGCCCCACGACGGGCCAAGCATAGGCGTCTCAGTGAAGTTGACACAACCCGGAAACAGCTGACGGTGCTGAAACCAGGCTTGGCACGAGGGAGTACCTGTGACAAGAACACTGCCGAGAACCAGCTGGCGGTGCTGGAACCCGGATGCGTTGCCCCAGTGTGCAAGAGCCAATGGCACGACCGAGGACCAGCTGACGGTGCTGGAACCCGGTTACTAAGCTGTAGGTGCCCGCGCTTAAAAGCACTACCAAGGACCGCCTGGCGTTGGCGGAACTCGGATACCCAGGAGGAGGCACCTTAGCCAAAGGCTCGGCCCGGAACCAGCTGACGGTGCTGGAACCAGGTGGTGGACCCGAAGGCCCACAGGAGAGGAGAGAACAGCTAGGCCGCGAGGCAGCCGCAGTTACCGAACCCCAACAGTCCTACAGGGGGAGCTGGGCCTACTGGCACTACAGAACCAGCCTTGACTACCAGTTCACGCAGCCCACATAGGAAGCTCCTAAACTGGAGGCACCCTGGAGTTGGCTAACTCGACCGCCCCACGACGGGGCAAGCATAGGCGTCTCAGTGAAGTTGACACAACCCGGAAACAGCTGACGGTGCTGAAACCAGGCTTGGCACGAGGGAGTACCTGTGACAAGAACACTGCCGAGAACCAGCTGGCGGTGCTGGAACCCGGATGCGTTGCCCCAGTGTGCAAGAGCCAATGGCACGACCGAGGACCAGCTGACGGTGCTGGAACCCGGTTACTAAGCTGTAGGTGCCCGCGCTTAAAAGCACTACCAAGGACCGCCTGGCGTTGGCGGAACTCGGATACCCAGGAGGAGGCACCTTAGCCAAAGGCTCGGCCCGGAACCAGCTGACGGTGCTGGAACCAGGTGGTGGACCCGAAGGCCCACAGGAGAGGAGAGAACAGCTAGGCCGCGAGGCAGCCGCAGTTACCGAACCCCAACAGTCCTACAGGGGGAGCTGGGCCTACTGGCACTACAGAACCAGCCTTGACTACCAGTTCACGCAGCCCACATAGGAAGCTCCTAAACTGGAGGCACCCTGGAGTTGGCTAACTCGACCGCCCCACGACGGGGCAAGCATAGGCGTCTCAGTGAAGTTGACACAACCCGGAAACAGCTGACGGTGCTGAAACCAGGCTTGGCACGAGGGAGTACCTGTGACAAGAACACTGCCGAGAACCAGCTGGCGGTGCTGGAACCCGGATGCGTTGCCCCAGTGTGCAAGAGCCAATGGCACGACCGAGGACCAGCTGACGGTGCTGGAACCCGGTTACTAAGCTGTAGGTGCCCGCGCTTAAAAGCACTACCAAGGACCGCCTGGCGTTGGCGGAACTCGGATACCCAGGAGGAGGCACCTTAGCCAAAGGCTCGGCCCGGAACCAGCTGACGGTGCTGGAACCAGGTGGTGGACCCCAAGGCCCACAGGAGAGGAGAGAACAGCTAGGCCGCGAGGCAGCCGCAGTTACCGAACCCCAACAGTCCTACAGGGGGAGCTGGGCCTACTGGCACTACAGAACCAGCCTTGACTACCAGTTCACGCAGCCCACATAGGAAGCTCCTAAACTGGAGGCACCCTGGAGTTGGCTAACTCGACCGCCCCACGACGGGGCAAGCATAGGCGTCTCAGTGAAGTTGACACAACCCGGAAACAGCTGACGGTGCTGAAACCAGGCTTGGCACGAGGGAGTACCTGTGACAAGAACACTGCCGAGAACCAGCTGGCGGTGCTGGAACCCGGATGCGTTGCCCCAGTGTGCAAGAGCCAATGGCACGACCGAGGGCCAGCTGACGGTGCTGGAACCCGGTTACTAAGCTGTAGGTGCCCGCGCTTAAAAGCACTACCAAGGACCGCCTGGCGTTGGCGGAACTCGGATACCCAGGAGGAGGCACCTTAGCCAAAGGCTCGGCCCGGAACCAGCTGACGGTGCTGGAACCAGGTGGTGGACCCCAAGGCCCACAGGAGAGGAGAGAACAGCTAGGCCGCGAGGCAGCCGCAGTTACCGAACCCCAACAGTCCTACAGGGGGAGCTGGGCCTACTGGCACTACAGAACCAGCCTTGACTACCAGTTCACGCAGCCCACATAGGAAGCTCCTAAACTGGAGGCACCCTGGAGTTGGCTAACTCGACCGCCCCACGACGGGGCAAGCATAGGCGTCTCAGTGAAGTTGACACAACCCGGAAACAGCTGACGGTGCTGAAACCAGGCTTGGCACGAGGGAGTACCTGTGACAAGAACACTGCCGAGAACCAGCTGGCGGTGCTGGAACCCGGATGCGTTGCCTTGCCTATTAAAGATTGTCTTCCTAGAGCCCCAACTAGCGGTGTTGGAGCAAAGGGTAAGCAGGGGGAGATGAGTGTAGGCCGAAGCCTGCACTGGAGGCAGCTTTGTGTCTGCGTTGCGTTTGCAGGACACTTTGCCGGCTACACACTGGGGGAACAGCTGGCGTTGCTGAACCCCACTAACACAATGGCGTGTGTTTTTATCTGTGCAGCTAGCACTTGCGGGCAAAAACTTGCGATGTTAGAGCCCGTGTTGAAGCAGGAGGAGGAGGAGAGGAGCAGAGTGTAGGCCGAAGCCTAGTTGAACCAATTTCAAAGGAAACCTTTAACCCCCCCCTCAGGTGTTACAAAGTACAAGAGACACACCTTGTGCAGTATTAATGCTGCACAAGTGAAAGGTTGCTCTATTAATTTGTCTACTTGCACACGCTGAATGAAAGACATACACAATTTACCCCATTCTACAGTAAAACTGTAGTGGATGCGTGACTTGGTTTTTTGATGAGACGCAGCACAGGTGTCCAAAATAACGCCTTGGTGCTTGGCGCAGCTTCCTGAGCGTTGTTATTTGCTGTACAGGAGTCTGCGCTCTTGTGTTATCCCTTGGCAATGCCCTGTTAGCGCTGCCCATCTTATGACCTCATTTCATGTTGGCCGGTGCGGTTAACGATGGCCATAAATCCCAGACCCACAGTGGCTTTTCCTAAAGTCACACTGCGGTGCTGGGATTCGTGGCCTTGAGCAGTAAATATTTTGGCCGCTCACACACGTCCTTACACCTGCTTCAGACTGGGCGGCCTCTGCTGATCCCTTCTCGCATGCCGCGGCCATGAGGCTGCACAGTCTGAAGAAGGCGGAAGGAGATGAGTTAAGACAGGCGAAGATATGCACTGCTCGTGCCCATCAATCACACCCTCGCAGTCAAAATAATTAAGACAACGAGGAGCATTTTATTCAGGCAGGGCGGACGAACAGGCGCAAGTAGCCAACCAATGATGTCAGAAGACGGGAAGCGCTACCAAGGGGGGTGCTGCGTATCATTAGAAAGGAAAGTCACACCTCAGGGACAGTGGAATGGTCTCAAAGAGACACATTTTGTACGTGTTGAGTTCCACGTGGGCAAGGAGAAAACGTCAGCCACCTTGTACAAATGCAGCAGTACTGCTGTACAAGGTGGCTGTTATACATAGAAACACCTGGGGGGGTGGGGGGCAGGCTCCCTTCAATTTCAGTTCATGTGCCTGCGTGGCGTTTGCAGGTCACGTTGCAAGCTACACAGCAGGGGAACAGCTGGCGTTGCTGAACCCCACTGACACATTGACTGGTGTTTTTCTCTGTGCAGATTGCATGTCCGGGCAAAAACTAGCGGTGTTAGAGCCCAGGGTCAGCAGGAGGAGGAGGAGAGGAGCAAAGTGTAGGCCGAAGCCTGCACTGGTGGCAGCTTTTGGTCGGTTGTGCCAGCGTGGCTTGTGCTGGACACGATGCCGGCTACACAGCGGGGGAACAGCTGGCGGTGCTGAACCACACTAACACATTGGCTGGTGTTTTTCTCTGTGCAGCTAGCATGTCCGGGCAGAAACTGGCGTTGTTTGAGCCCAGGGTCAGCAGGAGGAGGAGAGGAGCAAAGTGTAGGCCGAAGCCTGCACTGGTGGCAGCTTTTGTTCTGTTGTGCCAGCGTGGCTTGTGCTGGACACGTTGCCGACTACACAGCAGGGGAACAGCTGGCGGTGCTGAACCCCACTAACACATTGGCTGGTGTTTTTCTCTGTGCAGCTAGCATTTCCGGGCAAAAACTAGCGGTGTTTGAGCCCAGGGTCAGCAGGAGGAGTAGAGGAGCAGAGTGTAGGCCGAAGCCTAGTTGAACCAATTTCAAAGGTTACCTTTAACCCCCCCCTCAGGTGTTGCAAGGTACAAGAGCCACACCTTGAACAGCATTAATGATGCACAAGTCAAAGGTTGCTCTATTTAATTTTGCTCCTTGCACACGCTGAATTAAACACGTACACTATTTAGCCCATTATACTGTCAAACAGTTGTGGAGGCGTGACTTGTCTTTTTAACGAGACGCAGCACAGGTGTCAAAATTTGCACCTAGGTACTGGGCGCAGATTCCTGAGCGTTGTTATTTGCTGTACAGGAGT
Source organism: Ranitomeya imitator (assembly GCF_032444005.1). Lineage (NCBI taxonomy): Eukaryota > Metazoa > Chordata > Amphibia > Anura > Dendrobatidae > Ranitomeya > Ranitomeya imitator. The sequence goes on along the minus strand of NC_091286.1, from coordinate 446,895,076 downwards.
CTGCGCTATTGTGATCCCTTGGCCATGCGCTGTGAGCGCTTCCTGTCTTCTGACCTCATTTCATGTCGGCCGTTGCGGTTAGCGATGGACATGAATCCCAGACCCACAGTGTGTTTTTAAAAAATCACACTGCGGTGCTGGGATTCGTGCCCTGGTGCACTAAATATGTTTGCCGCTCACACATGTCCTTACACCTGCTTCAGACTGGGCGGCCTCATCTGATCCCTTATCGCCTGCCGCGGCCATGAGGACACCCAGTCAGAAGAAGGCGGAAGGAGATGAGTGAACACAGGCAAACATATGCACTGCACATGCCCATCAATCACACCCTCGCTGTCCAAAAAAATAAGACACCGAGGGCCGTTGTTTCGAGCAGGGGAGATGCACAGGCGCAGCCAGCTAACCAATGATGTCAAAAGACGGGCAGCGCTAACAAGGGTGGTGCTGCGTGTCATTACAAAGGAAAGTCACACCTCAGGGACATTGTAATGGTCTCTAATGAGACACATTTTGTACGTGTTGAGTTCCACGTGGGCAAGGAGAAAAAGTCAGCCACCTCGTACAAATGCAGCAGTACTGCTGTACAAGGTGGCTGATATACATAGAAACACCTGTGGGTGGGGGGCAGGCTCCCTTCAATTTCAGTTCATGTGCCTGCGTGGCGTTTGCAGGTCACGTTGCAAGCTACTCAGCAGGGGAACAGCTGGCGTTGCTGAACCCCACTGACACATTGACTGGTGTTTTTCTCTGTGCAGATTGCATGTCCGGGCAAAAACTAGCGGTGTTAGAGCCCAGGGTCAGCAGGAGGAGGAGGAGAGGAGCAAAGTGTAGGCCGAAGCCTGCACTGGTGGCAGCTTTTGGTCGGTTGTGCCAGCGTGGCTTGTGCTGGACACGATGCCGGCTACACAGCGGGGGAACAGCAGGCGGTGCTGAACCCCACTAACACATTGGCTGGTGTTTTTCTCTGTGCAGCTAGCATGTCCGGGCAGAAACTGGCGTTGTTTGAGCCCAGGGTCAGCAGGAGGAGGAGAGGAGCAAAGTGTAGGCCGAAGCCTGCACTGGTGGCAGCTTTTGGTCGGTTGTGCCAGCGTGGCTTGTGCTGGACACGTTGCCGACTACACAGCAGGGGAACAGCTGGCGGTGCTGAACCCCACTAACACATTGGCTGGTGTTTTTCTCTGTGCAGCTAGCATTTCCGGGCAAAAACTAGCGGTGTTTGAGCCCAGGGTCAGCAGGAGGAGGAGAGGAGCAGAGTGTAGGCCGAAGCCTAGTTGAACCAATTTCAAAGGTTACCTTTAACCCCCCCCTCAGGTGTTGCAAGGTACAAGAGCCACACCTTGTGCAGCATTAATGCTGCACAAGTAAAAGGTTGCTCTATTTGTTTTGCTCCTTGCACACGCTGACTAAAACACGTACACTATTTAGCCCATTATACTGTCAAACAGTTGTGGAGGCGTGACTTGTCTTTTTAACGAGACGCAGCACAGGTGTCAAAATTTGCACCTAGGTACTGGGCGCAGATTCCTGAGCGTTGTTATTTGCTGTACAGGAGTCTGCGCTATTGTGATCCCTTGGCCATGCGCTGTGAGCGCTTCCTGTCTTCTGACCTCATTTCATGTCGGCCGTTGCGGTTAGCGATGGACATGAATCCCAGACCCACAGTGTGTTTTTAAAAAATCACACTGCGGTGCTGGGATTCGTGCCCTGGTGCACTAAATATGTTTGCCGCTCACACATGTCCTTACACCTGCTTCAGACTGGGCGGCCTCATCTGATCCCTTATCGCCTGCCGCGGCCATGAGGACACCCAGTCTGAAGAAGGCGGAAGGAGATGAGTGAACACAGGCAAACATATGCACTGCACATGCCCATCAATCACACCCTCGCTGTCCAAAAAAATAAGACACCGAGGGCCGTTGTTTCGAGCAGGGGAGATGCACAGGCGCAGCCAGCTAACCAATGATGTCAAAAGACGGGCAGCGCTAACAAGGGTGGTGCTGCGTGTCATTACAAAGGAAAGTCACACCTCAGGGACATTGTAATGGTCTCTAATGAGACACATTTTGTACGTGTTGAGTTCCACGTGGGCAAGGAGAAAAAGTCAGCCACCTCGTACAAATGCAGCAGTACTGCTGTACAAGGTGGCTGATATACATAGAAACACCTGTGGGTGGGGGGCAGGCTCCCTTCAATTTCAGTTCATGTGCCTGCGTGGCGTTTGCAGGTCACGTTGCAAGCTACACAGCAGGGGAACAGCTGGCGTTGCTGAACCCCACTGACACATTGACTGGTGTTTTTCTCTGTGCAGATTGCATGTCCGGGCAAAAACTAGCGGTGTTAGAGCCCAGGGTCAGCAGGAGGAGGAGGAGAGGAGCAAAGTGTAGGCCGAAGCCTGCACTGGTGGCAGCTTTTGGTCGGTTGTGCCAGCGTGGCTTGTGCTGGACACGATGCCGGCTACACAGCGGGGGAACAGCAGGCGGTGCTGAACCCCACTAACACATTGGCTGGTGTTTTTCTCTGTGCAGCTAGCATGTCCGGGCAGAAACTGGCGTTGTTTGAGCCCAGGGTCAGCAGGAGGAGGAGAGGAGCAAAGTGTAGGCCGAAGCCTGCACTGGTGGCAGCTTTTGGTCGGTTGTGCCAGCGTGGCTTGTGCTGGACACGTTGCCGACTACACAGCAGGGGAACAGCTGGCGGTGCTGAACCCCACTAACACATTGGCTGGTGTTTTTCTCTGTGCAGCTAGCATTTCCGGGCAAAAACTAGCGGTGTTTGAGCCCAGGGTCAGCAGGAGGAGGAGAGGAGCAGAGTGTAGGCCGAAGCCTAGTTGAACCAATTTCAAAGGTTACCTTTAACCCCCCCCTCAGGTGTTGCAAGGTACAAGAGCCACACCTTGTGCAGCATTAATGCTGCACAAGTAAAAGGTTGCTCTATTTGTTTTGCTCCTTGCACACGCTGACTAAAACACGTACACTATTTAGCCCATTATACTGTCAAACAGTTGTGGAGGCGTGACTTGTCTTTTTAACGAGACGCAGCACAGGTGTCAAAATTTGCACCTAGGTACTGGGCGCAGATTCCTGAGCGTTGTTATTTGCTGTACAGGAGTCTGCGCTATTGTGATCCCTTGGCCATGCGCTGTGAGCGCTTCCTGTCTTCTGACCTCATTTCATGTCGGCCGTTGCGGTTAGCGATGGACATGAATCCCAGACCCACAGTGTGTTTTCAAAAAATCACACTGCGTGGCTGGGATTCGTGGCCTTGTGCAGTAAATAGGTTTGCCGCTTACACATGTCCTTACACCTGCTCCAGACTGGGCGGCCTCAGCTGATCCCTTATCGCCTACCACGGCCAGGAGGCCGCACAGTCTGAAGAAGGCGGAAGGAGATGAGTTAAGACAGGCGAACATATGCACTGCTCGTGCCCATAAACCACACCCTCGCTGACAAAATAAATATGACAACGAGGGGCGTTGTTTCTAGCAGGGCGGATGCACAGGCGCAGCCAGCTAACCATGATGACAAAAGACGGGAAACGCTACCAAGGGGGGTGCTGCGTATCATTACAAAGGAAAGTCACACCTCAGGGACAGTGGAATGGTCTCAATGAGACACATTTTGTACGTGTTGAGTTCCACGTGGGCAAGGAGAAAAAGTCAGCCACCTTGTACAAATGCAGCAGTACTGCTGTACTAGGTGGCTGTTATACATAGAAACACCTGGGGGGGTGGGGCCAGGTTCCCTTTTAATTTCAGTTCCTGTGCCTGCATGGCGTTTGCAGGTCACGTTGCCGGCTACACAGCAGGGGAACAGCTGGCGTTGCTGAACCCCACTAACACATTGGCTGGTGTTTTTCTCTGTGCAGCTAGCACTTCCGGGCAAAAACTAGCGGTGTTTGAGCCCAGGGTCAGCAGGAGGAGGAGAGGAGCAGAGTGTAGGCCGAAGCCTGCACTGGTGGCAGCTTTTGTTCTGTTGTGCCAGCGTGGCTTGTGCTGGACACGTTGCCGACTACACAGCAGGGGAACAGCTGGCGGTGCTGAACCCCACTGACACATCACCTAGTGTTTTTTTCTGTGTAGACAACACTTCCAGGTGGCAACTGACAGTGTTGAAACCCAGGGAATCAAAGAGGAGCAGAGTGTAGGCCGAAGCCTGCAGTGGAGCAAGTTGAAAGGGAACCTTTAACCCCCCCCCCCAGGCATTTGTTGCTGAAAGAGCCATCTTGTACAGCAGTAATACTGCACATGGAAAATGGTGGCTCCGAAAATTATGCTCCTTGCAAACGCTGAAGTACACACTCATATAATGTGTCCCCTCACACCGTCAAACCATCCCGGAAGTGGGACTTTCCTTTGTAATGTGACACAGCACAGCCGTCATTCCAACCCCCTTGGTGCCGGGCACCACCTCCTCAACGTTGTTTGGTTCTGTCACGGAGCCCGCACTGTAATGTTATCCCTTGGCCATGCACAGTTAGCGGTGCCCGTCTTCTGACATCATGTAGGTGTCAGGCTGGCAGTGCCTGTGCGTCCAAGCTGCCCGAGATCCAACCTTGCAGTGTCATCTAATGTAGTCCCACTGCGGGCCAGGGATCCATGGGCATGCGCAGTGCATATCATCGCCTCTCACTCACCTCCTTCCTGCTTCTTCAGACTGTGCGGCGTCACGGCCGTGGCATGCTATTAGGGATCAGCTGACGCCGCCTAGTCTGAAGAAGCGTGAAGAAGGGGAGTGAGAGGCTAGTATATGCACTGCGCATGGCCATGGATACCAGGCCCACTGTGGGATCACATTAGACGACACTGCGAGGTGTGATTTCGGGCAGCGTGGACGCACAGGCGCAGCCAGGACGACAACAAATGATGTCAGAGGACGGGCAGCGCAAACTGTGCATGGCCAAGGGATAACATAACAGCGCAGGGTCCATGACGGAATCAAACAACGCTAAGGAGGCAGCGCACGGTGCCAAGGGGGTAGCAATGACGGCTGTGCTGCGTCACATTACAAAGGAAAGTCCCACCTCCAGGACGGTTGGACGGTGTGAGGGGACACATTACATGAGTGTGTAGTTCAGCGTTTGCAAGGAGCATAATTTCAAGAGCGACCTTTCCCTTGTGCAGTATTAGTGCTGCACATGGTGGCTCTTTCAGTAACAAACGCCTAGGGGGGGGGGGGGACAGGTCCCCTTACATTTTAGTTGTGCCAGCGTGGCGGTCGCATGACACGTTGCCGGATACACAGCTGGGGATCAGCTGACGTTACTGAACCCCAATAACAGAGGAGCGACTGTTGACTGTGCACACAGCACTTCCAGGCACCAACTGGCGGTGTTAGAGCCCAGGGACAGCAGGAGGAGCAGATTGGAGGTATTGCCGCACACACAGCTGGGGATCAGCTGACGTTACTGAACCCCAATAACAGAGGAGCGACTGTTGACTGTGCACACAGCACTTCCAGGCACCAACTGGCGGTGTTAGAGCCCAGGGACAGCAGGAGGAGCAGAGGAACAGAGTGTAGGCCGAAGCCTGATTGGAGCAAGTTGAAAGGAAACCTTTAACCCCCCCCCCCAAGACGTTTGTAGCTGAAAGAGCCATGTTGTGCAGCACTAAGGATGCAAAAGGAAAAGGTTGCTCTTTTAATTATGCTCCTTGCAAACACCGAAGTAAACACTAAAAATGTGTCCCTTTATACCGTTAAACCGTTCCGGAGGTGCGAATTTCCTTCGTAATGGGACACAGCACAGCTGTCATTCCTATCCCCTTGATGCCGTGCGCTGCCTCCTCAGCGTTGTTTTAAGCTGCCACGGAGCCTGCGCTGTTCTGTTAGCCCTTGGCCATGCCCAATTAGCGCTGCCTGTCTTCTGACATAATTTGGTGTCAGGCTGTCAGTGCCTGTGCGTCCACGCTGCTCCAGATCCCACCTCGCAGTCTCATCTAACGTAATCCCACTGCGGGCCTTGGAACCATGGGCATGCACAGTGCATAACCTCGACTCTCACTCCCCTCCTTCCCTCTTCTTCAGACTGTGCGGTGTCACGGCCGTGGCATGCTAGGGATCAGCTGACGGCGCACAGTCTAAAGAAGGCGGAGGGAAATGAGCGAGAGCCCGAGGGGAAGATATGCACTGCGCATGCCCATGGATCCCAGGCCCGCAGTGTGACTCAATCAGAAGACACTGCGAGGCGGGATCTCGGGCACCGCGGCCGCACAGGCGCAGCCAGCCTGACACCAAATTATGTCAGAAGACAGGCAGCGCAAATAGGGCATGCCCAAGGGATAACAGAACAGCGCAGGCTCCGTGACAGCTTAAAACAACGCTGAGGAGGCAGCGCATGGCACCAAGGGGGTAGGAATGACGGCTGTGCTGCGTCACATTACGAAGGAAAGTCCCAGCTCCGGGACGGTATAACGGTATCAGTGAACACATTTTATAAGTGTTAAGTTCTGCGTGTGCAAAGAGCTAAAAAAAAAGAGCTACCTTTTCCTTGTGCAGCATTACTGCTGCACAAGATGGCTCTTTCAGTAACAAACGACGGGGGGGGGGGGGGGGGGACAGGTTCCCTTACATTTAGGTTGTTGTGCCAGCGTGGCGGTCGCAGGACACATTGCCGGCTACACAGCTGGGGATCAGCTGACGTTACTGAAACCCAATAACACTGGGTCGTATGTTTTTACTGTGCAGCCTGCACTTCTGAGCCGCAACTGGCGGTGTTGGAGCCCAGGAATAGCAGTTCAGGTGGTAGAAAGATGAACACAGCAGGAGACCTGGATGACACCCAATTACTTAATCAGGCAGAGGAGTGGCAAATTCCTGCGAGATCCAGGCCTGGTTCATTTTCAGGAAAGTAAGCCGGTCAACGTTATCGGAGGATAGTCGCATGCGACGGTCTGTTAGTACACCACCTGCGGCACTAAAGACACGTTCCGATAAGACACTAGCCGCAGGGCAAGCCAGCACCTCCAATGCATACTGGCTTAGCTCTGGCCATGTATCCAGCTTAGAGACCCAAAACTTGAACGGGGAAGAGCCGTCTGGGAGTACAGTAAGAGGGCAAGCCATGTAGTCTGTCACCATCTGACGGAACCGTTGCCTCCTGCTGACTGGAGCCGCCGGTGATGGTGTAGACATTTGGGGCGGGCACACAAAAGTGTGCCAGAGTTGTGCCATACTGGGCTTGCCTTGGGCAGAGGCACTGCTTCTGCTCCCTCTTTGGGCAGAGCCTCCCCCACTGCCTCGACGCACTGAGCTGCTTTGTAAAGCACTAGCAGCACTCCTCTCAGTTGGACAGGAGAAGATGATGGAATTCACCAGTGTGTCGTGGTACTCCCGCAATTTACGCTCCCGGGTCAACGCAGGGATGAGGTTTTGGACGTTGTCCCGGTAGCGAGGATCGAGGAGGGTGAACACCCAATAATCAGGCATGTTGAGAATGTGGTCGATGCGGCGGTCGTTTCTCAGGCACTGCAGCATGAAATCCACCATGTGCTGCAGAGTGCCAACCGGCCCAGAAACGCTGTCCCCTGCTTGAGACATGATCTCTGCCCGCTCGTCATCACCCCACCCTCGCTGTACACACTGACCACTGGACAATTGTGTCGCTCCCTCCTCTGGACGGAGCTCTTCCTCCTCCATTGACTCCTCCTCATCCTCCTCACAAATTGGCCCCTGCGTACCCCTTTGTGAGGAACCACGTGGCGCTGACTCTCCAGAAGCTGATGGAAAAGGTGACTCCTCATCCTCCACCTCTTCCACCACATCATCCCTTAACCCTTGCAAAGTTTGCTGAAGCAGGCAGATAAGGGGGACAGTCATGCTGACTAGTGCATCATCTGCACTTGCCATCCGCGTGGAATAATCAAAAGGACGCAAAACCTGGCAGACGTCCTTCATAGTGGCCCACTCTGTGGTTGTGAAGTCTGATCGGCGCTGACTGCGACTTCTTTGCGCCTGATGCAGCTGGTACTCCATAACTGCTTGCTGCTGCTCACACAACCGCTCCAACATATGTAACGTGGAATTCCACCGGGTAGGTAGGTCACATATGATGCGGTGTTCCGGAAGGCGGAATCGGCGCTGCAGAGCAGCAATGCGGGATCTGGCCAAGCTGGAACGCCGCAAGTGAGCACACTCTAGGCGGACCTTGTGCAGCAGGGCATCAAGATCCGGATAGTCCCTCAGAAAACTCTGCACAACCAAATTGAGCACATGTGCCAGACATGGGATGTGAGTGAGGTTGCCAAGGGCCAAAGCTGCCACCAGATTTCGGCCATTGTCACACACTACCATGCCTGGCTGGAGATTCGCTGGCAGTAACCACACATCGCTCTCCTGCTTTATAGCATTCCAGAGCTCCTGCGCTGTGTGGCTTCGATGCCCCAATGAAACTAGTTTCAAGACGGCCTGCTGACGTTTGGCCACGGCTGTGCTCATGTCGGTCATAGGTAAACGTTCACGGGTCCATGTGGGGGTGGACTGTGACGGATCCTGCAGAGAGGAATCAGAGGAACTGGTGTAAGAGGAGGAGTCGATGCGTACAGACTGGATTCCTGCAATCCTTGGAGTGGGCAGGACACGTCCTGCGCCACTCGCACGATCTGTACCTGGCTCAACAACATTAACCCAATGGGCAGTGAGGGAAACATATCGCCCCTGTCCATGCTGACTGGTCCACGCATCGGTGGTGAGGTGGACCTTGCTACTGACGGCGTTCAGTAGCGCATGTTTTATGTTTGCCTCAACATGCCTGTGCAGGGCAGGGACAGCCTGCCTGCTGAAGTAAAAGCGGCTGGGCACCTTGTACTGTGGGACTGCCAATGCCATCAAGTCACGGAAGCTGTCAGTCTCCACCAGCCTGAACGAGAGCATTTCCAGGGACAACAGTTTGGCAATGCCTGCATTCAGAGCCTGTGCTCGGGGGTGGTTGGCCGAGAATGCCCGCCTTTTCTCCCATGCCTGTACTACCGATGGCTGTAGAGTAGACTGGGAGTGTGAGGATGATTGGGAAGGTGGTGCTGTGGGTGGAATTACACAAGGTCTCTGGGAGGAAGCCAAACCAGCTGTGCGTGAGCTGGAGGAAGAGGCAACACGAGCTGAAGAGGTGGTAGCTGCCGCTGTTGGTTGGCCTACATCTTCAGTCTGTTTCTGTAACTCCACCGCGTGCCTGGTCCGCACATGTTTCCACATATTTGTGGTATTGAGGTTGCTGACATTTTTCCCTCTTTTTACTTTATGATGACACAGCTTGCATTTGACAAAACAAATGTCATCTGCAACTGTGTCAAAAAAGGACCAGGCACTGCAAGTCTTGGGAGCGCCCTTTTTGGCTTTGGAAAGAGACAGGCTCCTAACGGGTGCCAAAGTGGAGGCTACAGGCTCCGCAGTCTTCCCCCTCCCTCTCCCTCTTTGGCCCGTAAGAGGAAGCTCTTCCTCTGAGCTGCTCCCACCACCTTCCTGTTCCTCACGCCACGATGGGTCAAGGACCTCATCATCTCCACTACCCTCTGCCACCAACTGCTCCTCCTGGGTAGTCTCAGCAGCACAGTACGCACGAGAAAGCGGCACCTGAGTTTCATCATCAGATGCGTACTGCGCTGTGGTCACCGGAGGCACTGGCCCACCTGCCTCTTCAGAGTCAGAGAGAAAAAGGTGTTGGGCATCACTGCACACTGCCTCTTCTTCCATTTCTCCAATGCTGCTTGGCTGGCCCCCTGTTTCCAAGCCAAGAGATTCAGAGAACAGAAGTAGAGACGGCTCCTGTCCTGGGCTCTCTGACTGCCTGGCCAATTTGGCAGGTGGTGAAGAGACAGATGGCTGCTCTCCAGTGCTCTGTGCCTGAGAGGATGTGGCACTAACTGAAGTCGATGCCGAGGCGTTAGCTGCCATCCACCCGACAACGGCTTCAATTTGGTCTTCACGCAGCAGCGGTGCACGGCGCTCTCCGACAAAGCTGCGCATGAAGGACTGTTCCCTGCTGAAACTGAGTGACGACGAGTCACCGGCGCCCGCAGCAGGCACAGAATCACCACGTCCTCTCCCTGCTCCTCTCCCTGCTCCGCGCCCACGCCCACGTGCCTTACTCCCTGCCCTCTTCATCTTGGTTGACAGATAAAGATAAGCAGAAAAGTACTAAGGCCTTAGTGTGCTTATTCCTGTAATGCTCCTCCTAACAGGTGTAAGAAACACTAATGTTGTAAATTGTGGACTAAACTTTATTATTTTGCAAATGTGGCCTACACAAGTGTAAGTTGTGTTTGGTGAACTTAACCTTTTTTTTGGTGCAGATCGGGCTACAGAGCTAGTTTAAATCACACGGAGACCGTGCAGACAGCCGTAAACGGCGCTGCAAGGCCAAGAAACCCTCCTCTCGGTTATCCTATATAGTGTTTTTCCACTATTTAGCTGGATACGAGTGGAAAGACACTAATAGGAATTTTTTTTTTCAAATTTTAAACTGGCTGCACTATTTGAAAAAAAGGAAATTGTTTTTCAAGGTATGAGGCAGTAACGCACCCTGAGCTGAATCCAACCGGCTATGGCTGCACACAGACTACAGGGCGAGCTGCGCTCACACAGAGACCGTGCAGACAGCCGTAAACGGCGCTGCAAGGCCAAAAAACCCTCCTCTAGGTTATCCTATATAGTGTTTTTCCACTATTTAGCTGGATACGAGTGGAAAGACACTAATAGGAATTTTTTTTTTCAAATTTTAAACAGGCTGCACTATTTGAAAAAAAGGAAAATTTTTCTCAAGGTATGAGCCAGTAACGAACCCTGAGCTGAATCCAACCGGCTATGGCTGCACACAGACTACAGGGCGAGCTGGGCTCACACGGAGACCGTGCAGACAGCCGTAAACGGCGCTGCAAGGCCAAAAAACCCTCCTCTCGGTTATCCTATATAGTGTTTTTCCACTATTTAGCTGGATACGAGTGGAAAGACACTAATAGGAATTTTTTTTTTCAGATTTTAAACAGGCTGCACTATTTGAAAAAAAGGGAAATTTTTCTCAAGGTATGAGCCAGTAACGAACCCTGAGCTGAATCCAACCGGCTATGGCTGCACACAGACTACAGGGCGAGCTGGGCTCACACGGAGACCGTGCAGACAGCCGTAAACGGCGCTGCAAGGCCAAAAAACCCTCCTCTAGGTTATCCTATATAGTGTTTTTCCACTATTTAGCTGGATACGAGTGGAAAGACACTAATAGGAATTTTTTTTTTCAAATTTTAAACAGGCTGCACTATTTGAAAAAAAGGAAAATTTTTCTCAAGGTATGAGCCAGTAACGAACCCTGAGCTGAATCCAACCGGCTATGGCTGCACACAGACTACAGGGCGAGCTGGGCTCACACGGAGACCGTGCAGACAGCCGTAAACGGCGCTGCAAGGCCCAAAAACCCCCCTCTAGGTTATCCTATGTAGTGTTTTTCCACAATAGAGCTGGAGACTGGTGGAAAAACACTAATAGGAAATTTGAGAAAAAATGTGCAGCAGGCTGCACTAAGAGCAAAAAAGAACAACTGTGTGAGGCAGTGTGAACCCCCCCTGAGCTGAATACAACCGGGTATATGGCTGCACACAGACTACAGAGTGAGCTGCACACACACACACACAGAGAGACCTTGCAGAACGCTGTTAAAACAGCGCTGCAAGGCAAGAGCAAGGTGAACAGTGAAGAACACACAGCGTTTTGCTAAATTAGCCTTTGGAAAGGAAAATAAAGCAATTAGCTAGCTCGACTGGCCCTCAGTTAGAACACAGCGTCCTGTCCCTAACTGAAATCACAGCAGAGTGAGCGCAAAATGGCGGCAGCGCTTTTTTATAGTGCAGAGTGACATCATTTCAGCAGCCAATCCCAGCCTTGCCAGTACTTACATGCCCACCATGCTAAACAGGATGTGCCCACACTTTCATTCATTCCTCATTGGCTGCTGCGTTCAATTTGAATTCTGGGAACTTCCGATTCCGGTATCCGATACGCGGGAAGTATCGGAATTCAGTATCGGAATTCCGATACCGCAAATATCGGCCGATACCCGATACTTGCGGTATCGGAATGCTCAACACTAAACAGGAGGAATTTCACAATACAATTTGTTGAGCAATTTCTCCTGAGTACGTCGATACCCCATATGTAGGGAAAAACTCCTGTTTGGGTGCACGGAAGGGCTCAGTAAGAAAGGAGTGACATTTTGGAACACAGACTTCGATGGAATTGTGTGCAGGTGTTATGTCTTGTTTGGAAAGCTCCTGGTGTGCCTAAAAAGTGGAAACCCCCACAAGTGACCCTATGTTGTAAACTAGACCCCTCAAAGAATTTATATAGATGTGTGTAGAGCACATTAAACCCCCAGGTACTTCACAGAATTTTACAACGTTGATCTGTGAAAATGAAAAAAAAAGTTTCCCAAAAAAACTGTAGCTTTTGCCCCAATTTTTTTTCATTTTCACAAGGCTAGCAGGAGAAAATGGACCCCAAAACTTGTTGTGCAATTTCTCCTGAGTACAACAATACCCCATATGTGATCAAAAACTACTTTTGAGGCACAGTACAAAGCTCAGAAAAGAAGAAGCGCTATATTGGAGTTCAGATTTTGCTGTGATGGTTTGCGAGTGCCATGTCACATTGGCAGAGCTCCTGAGGTGCCATAACAGCAGAAATACCCATATATGACCTCATTTTACAAACTACACTCCCCAATGAATTCTTCTAGGGGGTGCAGTGATCATGTTGACATCACATGTGCCTCATAGATTTTTATACTATTGGGCGGTGAAGTAAAAATAATTAGATTATTAGTAAAATGTTGTTTTAGCCTCAAGTTTTTAATTTTTCTAAGGTCTAATAGGAAAAAATGGACCTTAGTTTGTGGTAAAAATATCTCCTGAGTGCTACAATGAGCTACATGTAAACTGGAAATATTTCTCAGGCACAGTGCACAGCTCAGACGGGAAGAAGTTCCATTTTAAAGTGCAGATTTTACTGTTATGGTTTGCAGGTGCCATGATCCACTGGGAGAGCTTCTGAGGTGCCAGAACAGCAGAACTCCTCATAAGCGACCCCATTTTACAAAATACATCTCTTGATTAATTAATCTAAGGGTGCAGTAATTATGTTGACACCACAGGTGGTTCACAGAATTGTATACCATTGGGCTAGGAAGAAAAAATAATTACATTTTTATCACCAAAAAATTGTTTTAGCCCCAAATTTTACATTTTCACAAGGAGAAATGGGTAAAAATGGCACCAAAATTTGTCCCACAATTTCAGCTGAATGTAGAAATATCCGATATGTACAGTAGTGCTTAGCCATACGGAGAGACTCAGGAGGGATGGAGCTCAATTTGCCTCCTGTTGCGCTTTTTCCAGAATAGTTTGCGAACTCCATATACAGAGCCCCTAAGTGCTAAGAGAGCAGAATACCCCCTCAAGTGACCTCATTTTGAAAAATATACCCCTTTGGAAATGTATCTGCAATTGTAGTGACAATTTTGACTCCAAGAGTGTTTTCCAGAAACAAACAGAAGTGGATGTTCCTGAGTAAATTGCAAACTGCCATTGTAGTGCCCACTAAGTTGTAGTGACCAGGACGCTGTAGTGACCAATACGTTATAGTGAACAGTACGTTGTGGTGCCCAGCTCATGATTCTGGAGACACGCACCTCTAAATTAGACAAGCTGTCATCGCTATAGAAATGCCAAACATGTGGTTTAGGTACACAGTGGGGCCCAGAAAGGAGGGCGACATTTGGATTTGGGAGGACAGATTTTGCTGGATTTCTTTTGAGGTGCAAAGAGCCATAGCGCTTTTCCAAAGCCTTTGTGCTACCAGTAACATGGTAGCCCCCTATATTTCCATTGACAGATGACAGACCTGAGTGGAGACTTGATATTTTTGTGGATTGAGTTAAAGCTTTTATTGGGAATATTTTACATAATGATTGGGATCAGGTTTATCCTGCGCTCTACTCTTTGCACTTGCTTTGAGGTTTCTATCTAAATCACCAAGTGACCTGATTCAGATGAAACTCCCGGGGGATGCACTCAGTATCATGAAGCAGCAGAGTTACTCTGGACTCCATCTGGCCTCTGTTCAGCGTTTTCCTTCTTTTCAGAAGTGCACAAAACTGTAGCGGACTGCGCTTTTATGCACTCCTTATAAAAAGACGGAAACCGCCGGATCATAGGCCAGACAGTGTCCACAATTCCTCTATCTGCCTTGTTATAGGTAATCTTTCGCCGAGCGTTCCGTCTGAATCTCGTATTTCAGAGATTTACACAGAAAACCAGGTGTAAGCGCTCAGTGTACAGCACAGGATAAATGTGAGCTGAGCCTTTCTGTGATCTTTGGGAGGCAGAATGAAAACATCAACATCAGGTGAAGAATTGATTGTATTTATTTTTACGCTGTTCCTCGTGCAGTATAAATGATTAGACGACTTAATTCTTTGGATTGGTGCAATTACAGAGATACCAGATTTATATAGTTTTTTATGTTTGGTTGCTGTAACACACTAAAGTATGCTTTTTATTGCAAAAACTGCATTGCAATATTTTGAGAGCTATCATTTTTACATATTTTGTCTGACAGTGTCATGTGATGGATTGTTTTTTGTGGGACAAGTTGACTTTTTTATACTCTTTTCGGTCACATAACTTTTTTTTATCACTTTCTATTCCGATTTTTAGGATACAGAATGAACAAAAAATAGCAATTCTGGAATTGTTATTATTTTTTTATGCCATTCCACGTGTCGTAAAATTGATAAGGCATCTTTATTCATGGGGTCAGTACGATTACAGCGATACCACATTTATATAGCTTTTATGTTTTGGCGCTTTTACACTGTAAAAACTATTTTATAGAAAAAATAATTATTTTTCTATCGCTGTATTTTGAGAGCTATAACTTTTTTGTTTTTCCACTGATGGAGTTGTTTGGAGGCTTGTTTTCTGCTGGACACGCTGACGTTTTCAGTGATACCATTTGCATTTACATTTGTCTTTTTGATTGTGTTTTATTAAACTTTTTGTTCGGTGATATGTTGAAAAAGCATGGTTATTCCCGGCCCCTTTTTTACGGTCACTACTGAAGGGGTTAACTAATGGGACAGTTGTACGCGGCGGGTCATCATGGATGTGTACCTTTTTTGTTTATTTATATTTTTTGTGCATAAAAATAGAAAATTATGAGTGCAATATATTTTTAGATTTTTTTAAAATTATTTTGTGATATTTAAAAACATTTTTTTACAATTTTTGTTCACCCTTTTTTTACTTTTTTGTTTTGAACCACTATGGGACTTTCACTTTCACCAGCCTGATCGCAATTATAATCCATTGCAATGGATTATAATTGTCAATGCTGCACTGACATAAGCCTCTGAGACTGTGCTCTGTGCATAGTCTCAGGGGCTTTCCATAGCCTGGCGACCTAGATGTCATTATGACGGCATCAAGTCACCATGGCAATAATCGCCCCCCCCGCTATGAGGTCGCAGTGGCACCAATCGGAGTGCAGAGGGGGTTCCCTCTCTTTGCACGGTTGTTAAGTGCTGCGATCACTAGCAATTGCAGTATTTAGGGGGCTAAAGTGCTGGGAGTGGTGCGGGCACGGCTCCTGTACTAAGTGCGAGGTGTCAGCTGTCCGAATCAGCTGACACCTGGCGGCGATCGCGTGCACACAGCCTCGGTCCTCTGTAAGCGCAAAATCACCTGGACGTACTCCCTACGTCCAAGGTCGGTAAGTACCAGCCTACCAAGACTTACTGAGTGCGTCTAAGGTCAGTAAGGGGTTAATAACCTGCTTATATAGCAGACTATATATATAGATTGTGCTTAATGATGTACACTGAATGATCTGTAAAAGATCGTTTATTGTGCACATGCTGCTATTGTTCCCAGTAGCGCAGATTCTGTTTGTAAAGTATGATGTGCAGCCGAGAACTGTGCTGCACAAAAGATCATTTCACCCGACAAACAAGCGTTGATTGATTGGATGATCAGCAGACTGTTTAGACCATAATATTATCAATAAAGAGCGTTCCTTGAAATGCTTGCTCACAAAAATCTTGCATTGTTAATTGACCTTTAGGTTCTTTAGGCAGGAAACTATGCATTTTAAAAATACTGGGACAGATTCATTAAGACTTGTTTAATGTACGTCAGTTACAGAAAATAATTAGAGCATTTAGTGCAGAATTAATTAAAAGGTGCACACCAGTTAACAAATCGGAGCCAGTTTTAGACTGTTCTAATATCAGTAGATACAATTTACACTTTCTATGAGCATATACAGATTTGGGACAAAATTTGCAACCTTTTCTCGGGTAAACTAGAAAAAGTCTAGACTATACATTGCAGACATTGCACTCTGGGTTCGCTATGCTCACTTTTCCAACTACTGGTGAGCATGGTGGAAAAAAGGAACATTTTGAGTAAATTGTGACTTTTTGTAAGTGTTTGGGCAAATTGACAGGTTTTCTTATGTAGTTTATGCCACAAACTGATAATAATAAATAATAATAATCTTTATTTTTATATAGCGCTAACATATTCCGCAGCGCTTTACAGTTTGCACACATTATCATCACTGTCCCCGATGGGGCTCACAATCTAAATTCCCTATCAGTATGTCTTTGGTACAAACAGCTAGATAAATGTGGGGCGCTATGTACAGAATATACCTACAGTTTAAGGGGAATGTCTGTAATGACTTTTGCTGCAGAATCAAACTTATTACATTAAAATTACTATTATCACAAAGGGTTCTATGGCGTAATTTTTCTCCTTGCATAGCGTACCAATTCGGTATAAGGAAATTAAATTATAAGCCTATAACGCTATTCTTGAGGCCACGCTCACACGTTCAGTACTAGGTCAGTATTTTACCTCAGTATTTGTAAGCCAAAACCAGGAGAGCGTGATAAATACAGAAGAGGTGACGGGTTTCTATTATAGTTTTCCTCTGATTGTTCCACTTATGCATTTCTCACCCACTTCTAATTTTAGCTTGCAAATACTGATGTAAAGAGGCACCAACTTTTTGATCTGCAAATATTGGTATGGATGGCCGTCAATATACAACTTCTTATAGGATATATCTGGGTGATGCACAGCTCAAAGTATAGCATACATTTGAAAAGTAGGAATAGAAATGCAGCACTCACACATATCCTTTGAAATAAAAGTCGAATAATCCATACACATACAGTAGATATCAAGTAAAAACAGGAGTTAAAGCAGGAGAGAGGAGAAACAACAGATTATGGCTGTTTTGCGTCTTATGGTCCATTATGGACCAGGCACTTTCTAATAAACTTGATGCATCTTTCAGCAGGTGTTTGCCACTGTAAGAAATGTTCTCCATTTATCAACTGGATTACATTTTTTTTTACAATTGATGCCTTTTGACATAAATTTTAATACATTTTTTGGGTGTGCTCTCCCACGCTCACCTACGCCACCTACCACTTTTCATGAAAGTTGGTAGTTCTAGTTCTAAGACTGGTGTAAAAATGCCACACAACTCAAAATTTTCAAACAGTGGTGTGCAGGCCTAGGCATATAGTAAAACAACATAAGGAATCAGATTTTGGTAAAATATTTGTGGGTTGACTCAGGCTCAGCCACTATAGCAAAGTTGGTCTCTAGACCGACACGGTCTTAAAATGGTATGTAGTCTGCTGAATGTCTGGCAGCTGATATAATTTCCCTTGCTTCCTGCTAGATTATTATAATCATTTTGACAATATTAATGTTTGTGCTATGCACAGTTCCTTTTTTTGCATAAAAGTTCCTATAGAATAAACAAGTTCCATGTCGTTATTTCACACACATATATCGCACCAATAATTTCACAGTGCTAAACAGACGTCATCATCATCACTGTCCCCACAATATAAATTCCCAATTAGTAAGTCTGTGGAATGCGAAAGGAAACTGGAATACCCAGCAGAAACTCACACAAATACGGGTAGAATATGCAAACTCCTGCCATGGCAGATGTTGTCCTTTGTAGGACCTGGACTCGGGATCCCAGTAAATTTATTAAAAATTCTCTGCAACAAGGGTAATTTTTGGCCGCCCTTTCCTGCAGTGGTCCTCCTGAGAGTCAGTCTTTTCATAGAGAATAGAATGTAAGTCCGCAAGGACAGGGTCCTCTCCCCTCTGTACCAGTCTGTCATTGTAAATTTGTTTACTGTAAACGATATCTTTAATTCTGTACGTAACCCCTTCTCATGTACAGCACCATGGAATTAATGGTGCTATATAAATAAATAAATAAATAATAATAATAATAGGGAATGATGGTTTACATTTCTGCACTTCAGGATACCTTCAAGGTTCCAGCCACTTTGTAGATTGACTGAGTTTCATGTCTTGAAGTACTGATGGACTTTAATTTCTCTTTACTTACTTGAGTAGTTCTTGCCATAGTCTTGCTTTGAATAGTTATAGAATAGGATTGAACACTGTAAGTAATTGTGTACCAACGCTTCCCACTTTCTGAAGACCTGTAATTCCACAAATACGCAAACTCTTGGCAATGAATTCCATTGTTTCCATTCCAGTTGATTACCTGATGACGTTGTTTGAGATATATATGTCATTATATATGAATGACACACTGATGACAAGAGAAGTGAAAGCAATGAAAGCGCAAATAGAGTCTTAACTGGTTAAAACATAGGATTCCCAGGGGAGAAGAACACTCACCTTGTTTTGTTACAACTACGCAATATGTGAAGAGCATGGATCAGCTGCTGCAGGACACCAACAAAGACCGAAGATAATGGTGAAACCGGGTGTATGTGTCCAGATCTGCGCTGCTGATAAAGACAGATGACAGACGATACTCTTCAAAGCTTTATTTCAAACAGGTTATGTAGCCAACGTGTTTTGAGGTCATGCAGGTCCTCTTCCTCAGGACAAAACCTTACAAAAATGCAGATTTGGACACATATACCCGGTTTCACCAACACTGATGATAAAGCAGATGAAAATTGCCTGTTTTTTCGGGGTTAAAACTGGACAAGTTTTCAGCCGCTAATCTGAAACTGGCCTTGAGCTCCATTCTGATCAAGTAAAAATTAAAATTCTACAGGTTTCTTCTCGGGTTTCATTTGGCTTCCCTGCTTTGTTATCTCCTAAATATGCTCAGTAGTGGGATATCTATTCCCATTTATATAACAGTAATAATAATAATAATGCCATCTGTCATATCAGTCAGATTAAGAATTGTGATTAACAGCTATATAAAATGTAGCATATTGCAGATTACAACTTTAAGCTGATAAATCCATGGAGCAAATACAGTAAAATATTAGTTACCCTTAGTGATTAGTTATATCAGTGTGCCCAGGACATTTAGTATAGAGTCCTACACTCAGCTGCAGATGAAAATGCTTTGTAACTTTGGCATATTGTCAGTACAGTGCAATTATCATCGTAGAATTGCTGATTTCTCTTTAGTATTCATTGATTCTAAGAACATTTTTCTGCAGCTGCACAAATTGGAAATAAATACAATATCTCATTGGAAAAGAATAAAATTGCATGCAGTAACAAAAGGAATTCACAATCAGCACCTGGAAATCAGATTTAATTTAGACACCATTATCTTTTATGCTTTGCCTTGGAAAATCTGGGTCATTTTAAAGGAGTCACCAGGCATAGACTGAACTGTTATATACAGGGCAAACACTGCTATTTTTTTGACGATTTGTAGTAGGTAATAGAGGGATATGGAGGTAGCAGGGATGAATGTGTAATTTAGCTATGAATTGCAAGGAGATATTTGAAATGAAAACTTTTCATTTAGGGTGCCTATCAGTGCCATGACTAGAGTTATGTTACATCTGACCAACATATGACCAACATATGGGGGATGGAGCCAGGTCCAAATTTTGCATCGGGGCCCATTGGACTCTAATAATAAGCTATATAAATAAAGATTATTATTAGAGTCCAATGGGCCCCGATGCAAAATTTGGACCTGGCTCCATCCCCCATATGTTGGTCAGATGTATAAGCCCTTGTAGCGTTCTAAATCCTATAATCCTATAAGGCCATACGAGTTGCACCCCCTGCCCCATTATGTAATAATGTACCCCATCCTGGGCTCTGTCCTGATATATATGTCCCCCATCCTGGGACCATCTTAGTATATATGACCTGATCCTGGTAAATATGTCAACCATCCTGGCGCCATCCTGGTATATATGTATATAAATATATGTCCTCCATCCTGGCATATGTGTTCCTGATCCTGGCATATATGTCCTTTATCCTGGACCCCATCTTGGTATATATGGCCGTGCTTCTGGGACCCATCCTGGTAAATATATCCCCCATACTGTGCCCGATTCTTGCATATATCCCCCATCCTGGTATGTATGTTCCCCATCCTAGTATGTATGTTCACCATCCTGGTATATATATCCCCCATCCTGGTATATACCGTATGTCTCCCATTCTGCCGCTGTACCTTCAGTTGTAACTTGTGCTGGCCCCTCACCGGCACGGGCCTGGTCGCAACCTCTCTGACAGTGATCGTTACGCCACTGGTACCTATTATTTCCATACTACTGTAAAATGATGGCTGAGTAGCTACAAAAACATAATTAACTTCATTTCAAGTCAATAAGATCTTTCATGACCTGTTATATCTGTCAGGTCTCCATTAATTGGGATGTCCCACAGGTAATTGTTTTTAATGATTAAGAGCTCACAGTGTTTTTAAATAATAAAGCAAACTCATTGATCCCATTCTGATGCTCACCAGGTCCTCCACGGGCTTTACTTCCCTGTCGTTTCTTTACGTGCTGACAAAGTTATGAAAGGTCCCTTCAGCAAATTACTGACCGCAGTGGTGACCCACGTCATTTATTGATTGGCTGTGAGGCATTTCTTAGTATTTCCTCTGTGTCAAGCAAGTAACCGATATTGGAGTGGTCGGGGATCACTAGCATGGTTGTCACAAAGATATCCAAAATGAGAAATGCTCATTTAGAAGTACTGGAATGTTCCCACCTAGCTCGGTGACAACACATGTGAAGTAGTACTTGGTAGCCATTTGCTGTTGTCACTTTTAGAAAACGTGGAGAAAAGAGAAAAATTAAATAAAAATTTTTTTTTTCACAAAATGTTGACAACATGACAATAGCGAAAAACTTAGTCTTTTTTTTATAATGTTTTTGAGTGGAAATGCTGTTTTCTATATTAGGATTTTACTTTCTAAGTTGCTCTTCTTCAATACTGTCATATTTTCTAGTCTCCTTCCTGTCCTGCTGAACAATTTTATGTGGGAAGCTATTACAAATATACATTACCAATTTTGTTAAGTAGTACTCTGCGACATTACTGTGGTGCCCGCCACCTTTTACACATAATGTTTTAGAGAAAATGTCAATTCAATAATGTATTTCTGATTAGATTAGATTTTAAGGGATGCTCGCTGTACTTCTTCAGTGTTTCATTCACTCTATTACTGAGCAAAACAGTAACTACTGGTAGATTTCTATATTCAGATTCATTTGCAACTAAATATAAAAAATCTAAAACTTGTGCTAGGGGTTTTCCATCATTATACATGTTTCCTTTCATAGATGTACTGTACTATTTTAATCTGTATTACTATCTATTTGATTCTTTCTAACATTTTATTTCAAGGACAAGTTATTTGCTTTGTGGTCAGTGGAAATGATTCATTACATACCTATGTAGTTATAAAAAAGAGGAAAACACAAGACTAGAAGGGAGCACATTTATTGAGTGGAATTGACTTCTACTCAAATTTTATAAAAACAGCATTCTGGAGAACATATTTTTTTTTAAATATTCATTCTGCACACAATCAGCAGAATGGCAGCCAACTGCAGCCACCATCTTGTTGAACAGTAGAGGGACTGCAAAAGGTAAAAAAAAAATACAAACTCACCTCACCACTCTCCTCTCCAGCCACCCCCTGCTCCTTGCCCGCTTCTCTAGTCCTCTGTTGCATTGCATCTCTGGCCTGGCATTCTCTCTAGGATGGTGCTTCCTGCCGCCAGCAGCCCTGGAATTCACTGCTCATGATCTAGGACCTACTTGCAGGCAGAAGCCCAAGCTTACTTAGAGTGAAAACTGAGCTGGAGATACAACACAACAGAGTTGCGGAGGACTTGACATCGGGTAGGGAGCTGTGGCTGTAGAGGTAGGCAACAAGGTGAGTATAAGGATTTTTTAAATTTTTTGCATCTTATTAGTATTATGCTCTGAGGTCTGGAGAGACCACAAAGTATAAGAAGGGACATCAGATTTGCAAAGAATTTTACCTGATCACCTCATCTCTACGCACTTTAAACTAAGGGTATGTGCACACTTATTTCAAGTAGAATCCACCTATAAAAAAACAGCAAAAGCACTATAAGAATTGAACATAGTGCATATTCTGTGGATGGTTTCATACAGGAAGCCACTCCACTCTATATTGTAGATTGAAGTGAAGATGCATTCGCTTCCCCTAGAAAAATTGATGGCCTCCACTACTGTAAAGAACGTGTCATGTGCACTTGATGTAAGGGTGTGTTCACAATTTGCCATACATTTATAGGGATCATGAAAGAGTAATCTGAGATGACCCTTAAATATCTGCTGTGGATTTGCAATGTGGACTGATGAGGTTAGAATAGAACTCCTTGGCCACAATGATCAAAGGATGTGTGGAGAGAAAAAGGGCACAGGCTTTTAGAAAAAGAACATCTCACCAACCATTAAGCATGGAGGTGGATCAATTATACTTTGGGGTTGTGTTGCAGCCAATGGCATGGGGAACATTTCACTGGAAGAGGCCAGAATGGATTCAATGAAATTTCAACAAATTGTTGATGCAAACATAACACCATTTGTAAAAAAGCTGAAATTGACAAGATGATGGCTTCTACAAATGGATAATGATCCTAAACACATGTCAAAATCCACACTAGACTACCTCAAAAGGCACATTCTGAAGGTTTTGCAATGACCTTCACAGTCCCCTGATCTGAACATCACTGAAAATCTGTGCCTCAAAATAGCAGTGCATGCAAAACGACCCAGGAATCTAACATAACTGGAAACATTTTCAAAGGAAGAATGGATGAAAATCCATCAAACAAGAATTGCAAGACTCGTGGCTGGCTACAAAAAGTGTTTGCAAGCTGTAAATAATTTCAAAAGAGGGTGCTACTAGGTATTAACCATGAAGACACAAAAAAGCACAGTGAGGTCAAAAATACTCTGTTGTAAAAAAAATCACAGAAATAAGCAAGTGCTTGTCAAAAGATGGAAAAAACAGGGAATTTAGTTGATACTTTTTTTGCAAAAAAATGTATACTAAGCTGCTCCACCAATCGTCAAGGTATACCCTTATAGAGCAGTGCTATCTAATGTATATAATCCCTATCTGATGTATTTAAAACCTGATCATCTGTATAGTACCTGTATAAGCAGGGTTCAGAGAAGGAATATCCATGTGGACATGCAGGATGCAACAGCTGAAATGCAAATGACCCACAGAGGAGTGATGGACTCCTCAGTCTTGTAGAAACAAGAGAACAATTATAGAACCAAAAACACATGGGCTACTTGCACATTGAACAAGTCTGTAGGAACCTGTTCACACCACCAAAAAACTTGAAGACACAAAAAAGCACAGTGAGGTGAAAAATACTCTGTTGTAAAAAAAAATCACAGTAATAAGCAAGTGCTTGTCAAAAGATGGAAAAAACAGGGTATTTAGAACTGGAAAAATTTTCAAAGGAAGAATGAATGAAAATCCCTCAAACAAGAATTGAAAGACTCGTGGCTGGCTGTAAAAAGTGTTTACAAGCTGTGATAATTTCAAAAGAGGGTGCTTCTAGGTATTAGCCATGCAGGGTGTCCAAATACATGTATTTCATTGGCTGTAAGCCATAATAATCAACATTAACAAAAATGAACACTTGAAATACATCACTCTCTTTTTATTGACCCTATTTAATACACTCCCTGACAGAAGTTATGTCGCTCATCCATGTTATGTAAATAAAAGCTTATAACCTGATGTTAAATTCATCCATTGGTTTTATAAATTATTCTTTTGAAAGCTGTAACCCTCCAAAATGTGGTTTAGGTTAAGAAAATAAATTGGCATCAATGCAGAAATATTGATCAGTTAATGGACACAGAATGGTCAGATTTTGGCAAGACAAAAGTTTTGTCGCTTGGTCATATAATGCACTCAATCCTAGTTTACATCCTCACCTGTGCTCAGTAAATGATCTGTTAATTAGTGTGTGTATAAATGAAACCCAGCACCCCAGACTATTCACTTGAACTGCAACTTGAGCTCTGAGAACATGCCAAAAATCCACCCTGCGACCAAAGCCTGGATTATCAAGAGGCTGAAGGCCAGATCCACTGCAGAGGTGGCTGGCACCATTAATGAAATTGATTGTCAAACAGTGTTGCTTCCTAAGTGGACAGTTTGATTTCACAAATGTTTGATATACTTGGAGTTATATTCTGTTGTTTAAGTGTTCCCTTTATTTTTTGAGCAGTATATATATATATATATATATATATATATATATACAGTACAGACCAAAAGTTTGGACACACCTTCTCATTTAAAGATTTTTCTGTATTTTCATGACTATGAAAATTGTACATTCACACATAAGGCATTAAAACTATGAATTAACACATGTGGAATTATATACTTAACAAAAAAGTGTGAAACAACTGAAATTATGTCTTATATTCTAGGTTCTTCAAAGTAGCCACCTTTTGCTTTGATGACTGCTTTGCACACTCTTGGCAACGCTGCCATTAACCCTGTGTGAGCGCTGACCGAAGGGGAGTATGCAAGCGCCGGGCACTGACTGCGGGGAGGAAGGAGTGGCCATTTTCTTCCGGACTGTGCCCGTCGCTGATTGCCGTGACCAATCAGCGACTTGGATTTCCATGACAGACAGAGGTCGCGACCAATGAATATCTGTGACAGACAGACAGACAGATGGAAGTGACCCTTAGACAATTATATAGTATATATATATATATATATACAGTGGGGCAAAAAAGTATTTAGTCAGTCAGCAATAGTGCAAGTTCCACCACTTAAAAAGATGAGAGGCGTCTGTAATTTACATCATAGGTAGACCTCAACTATGGGGGACAAACTGAGAAAAAAAAATCCAGAAAATCACATTGTCTGTTTTTTTATCATTTTTTTTTGCATATTATGGTGGAAAATAAGTATTTGGTCAGAAACAAACAATCAAGATTTCTGGCTCTCACAGACCTGTAACTTCTTCTTTAAGAGTCTCCTCTTTCCTCCACTCATTACCTGTAGTAATGGCACCTGTTTAAACTTGTTATCAGTATAAAAAGACACCTGTGCACACCCTCAAACAGTCTGACTCCAAACTCCACTATGGTGAAGACCAAAGAGCTGTCAAAGGACACCAGAAACAAAATTGTAGCCCTGCACCAGGCTGGGAAGACTGAATCTGCAATAGCCAACCAGCTTGGAGTAAAGAAATCAACAGTGGGAGCAATAATTAGAAAATGGAAGACATACAAGACCACTGATAATCTCCCTCGATCTGGGGCTCCACGCAAAATCCCACCCCGTGGGGTCAGAATGATCACAAGAACGGTGAGCAAAAATCCCAGAACCACGCGGGGGGACCTATTGAATGAACTGCAGAGAGCTGGGACCAATGTAACAAGGCCTACCATAAGTAACACACTACGCCACCATGGACTCAGATCCTGCAGTGCCAGACGTGTCCCACTGCTTAAGCCAGTACATGTCCGGGCCCGTCTGAAGTTTGCTAGAGAGCATTTGGATGATCCAGAGGAGTTTTGGGAGAATGTCCTATGGTCTGATGAAACCAAACTGGAACTGTTTGGTAGAAACACAACTTGTCGTGTTTGGAGGAAAAAGAATACTGAGTTGCATCCATCAAACACCATACCTACTGTAAAGCATGGTGGTGGAAACATCATGCTTTGGGGCTGTTTCTCTGCAAAGGGGCCAGGACGACTGATCCGGGTACATGAAAGAATGAATGGGGCCATGTATCGTGAGATTTTGAGTGCAAACCTCCTTCCATCAGCAAGGGCATTGAAGATGAAACGTGGCTGGGTCTTTCAACATGACAATGATCCAAAGCACACCGCCAGGGCAATGAAGGAGTGGCTTCGTAAGAAGCATTTCAAGGTCCTGGAGTGGCCTAGCCAGTCTCCAGATCTCAACCCTATAGAAAACCTTTGGAGGGAGTTGAAAGTCCGTGTTGCCAAGCGAAAAGCCAAAAACATCACTGCTCTAGAGGAGATCTGCATGGAGGAATGGGCCAACATACCAACAACAGTGTGTGGCAACCTTGTGAAGACTTACAGAAAACGTTTGACCTCTGTCATTGCCAACAAAGGATATATTACAAAGTATTGAGATGAAATTTTGTTTCTGACCAAATACTTATTTTCCACCATAATATGCAAAAAAATTATAAAAAAACAGACAATGTGATTTTCTGGATTTTTTTTTCTCAGTTTGTCTCCCATAGTTGAGGTCTACCTATGATGTAAATTACAGACGCCTCTCATCTTTTTAAGTGGTGGAACTTGCACTATTGCTGACTGACTAAATACTTTTTTGCCCCACTGTATATATATGCCTAAAATGGAAAATAAATGTGTGATCTTTAACTTTAAGCGCTTTAGAGATCATTTCATCTTAAACTTGCTTACCTGTTCAAAGTAACAGTAATTTTTACCAGGTGTGTCCAAACTTTAAGGCTGGTTTCACATTTGCATTTAAAAACGCAGCGTTTTAAATGCAAACGCATGTGGTGAAAAAACGCATTTAAACGCGTTTAAACGCTGCGTTTTTTAGACGCATGCGTTTTTGCATGTGTTAAAACAAACGTGGCGTTTTAACGCATTTGCATGCGTTTTTTCCTGCATTTGCGTTTTTGAAATGCATCATGAGAAGTGTGTGACAGCTGCCAATCATCAAAATCAACTAGAAAACCCACTATAAACAGAAATAGCTAGGGTTAGGATCCCTAGTAACCCTAGGGATCCTAACCCTAACCCTAGGGATCCTAACCCTAACCCTAACCCTAGGGATCGTAACCCTAACCCTAACCCTAGGGACCCTAACCCTAACCCTAGGGATCCTAACCCTAACCCTAACCCTAGGGATCCTAACCCTAACCCTAACCCTAGGGATCCTAACCCTAACCCTCAGGTTTAAAAATGCATGCAAACGCATGCGTTTACATAGACAGCAATACGTTTTTTTGCGGCAAAAAAACGCCGCTAGAAATTACTACATGTTGCATTTCTGCAACAAAACGCATGCATAGAAACGACGCATGCGTCGTCAAAACGCGGCAAAGCGCATGCAAAAAACGCATGCGTTTTTAATGTTAAGTATAGGAAAAAATACGCAAGCTTTTTTTGCGCTAAAACGCAGCGGCAAAAAACGCAAATGTGAAACCAGCCTTACATGTCACTGAAGTGCAGGATGCAGACAGGCACCCGTCATATTAAGCGGGGGCAGCACCTTTGTAGAATACTGATGAAACAACCACTCACACACCTAAATCCATAAGGGGGTGTTTGCTTAGTACTATAAGTGCAGGGCTGTGAGCTTGCGTAGTTTGGACAAAATGTCAACCAATGCCTCATATTTTCTCATCTTTGCAAATTGTAACCAGGCCCTTTAATGTTGATGTGTGCAATGGAGGTGTCTATCCTTGTGTGGCGCCTGATCTAACAGTATAGGCATGACCAATAGGCTGTAAGCCAGCATGGTGCACTACACTTATCTGTGTGTCTAGCATCCTATCCAAACCTTATCCATGCACATTTATAATAGTATGCAATCTCTCCTCTTGGTTGGTAGGTGTGTGAGTGGTTATTTTTCAGTATTTTGCACCTGTGCTGCCTTCACCTTATTGGACCTGTCTGCATTGCGCAGTATACTCTAATGATGATCAGGCATTGATAAGTATGACCTCTTTTTTTCTGTGATGTATTTTGTATATAGCCTATCATCAGACACACACATGGAATCACTGGATCAATTGCTTTTTCAGTATATATGTAAAAGATCTTAGTTTTGACTTTTTGACTCCTAACTTCCCTGATGGTCTTTGCTTTGCTGCAGCTGTGATGTACCATACATCTAATTACAGGACTCATTGGGAATCTTTGTGTGATGTTCTCATGTGGTGTATGGCTGAGGGTTGTACTCCTGACAGGGTATGATGCATCTTACGGTGGCCAATCTTTCTGTCAGAAGAGTCTTTCCTTCTCAAATTACACTCAGACAGGAAACTCCACAATACAATGTTTGCACAGTAACTGCCTCTAGGCAGAAGATGATGATGGTAGTATAGTAGTTGGTGCATTTGAGCCCCAGTCATGAAGCAGCCATAAGAATTTAAAACAAAAGTCTTTTTACTGAAGGTAATTATTATTTACAAACAGCAGGAAACTGAGGTACAGGATTACACTCACGGTTGATAATTGCTGTGTACCTGCAGACAGGCAGATCTTAGTAACATCTGGTTTTATTAAGTCTGAATATTTATTCTTCAGCACTGTGCTCTGTTTCTGCCCTGAGGTAATTCTTCCTCCTAGTGGTACAATGGTAGTCTTCCTCTTATGAAGACTATTAACTCCCCTTATCGTGTCAGCCCCCTTTTTAAGCCAAGCAGGCAGGGAGAAGGTAGGTAATCAGTTCACCTACAAAATGGCTTCCTCTTCTTAAGATGTCCGACCATCAAATGCCTCTTCAAATTAAAACTATCTCACAGACTTGGCTCCTCCTCCTTCTATGTGACTGTAGAGCTGAAGTCATTGGCTGACTGCTCTGAGGCATTTTTCCAGAACCTTCTGCCCTCTTAAAAGAGCTGGGTCACCTGATCAAGCCTATGAGGAGAATATTGACCCTTTTTGTGCTGCCTGTCAGCAGGTCTCACAATGTATTTAAAATGCACAGTCCACACAAAAATTCACAGAATTTACATGAAAAGACACTGTATATCTAGTATCCCATAGAAATAGCCACTTTGTGGGATGGCACACTTGTATGTATTGCATAAGACTATTGAGGCCAGTGATTGATTGCCTGCAACGGTTACAGGGAAGGAAGTGACATCATCATCACTGCAGCACAATAAACAAAGATCCCAGAGACCATTGATGCATCAGTACTGGAGAACTGCCCCTAAAAGTATTGTTTCATAAAATTATTTCTATACTTTGAGAGTGCATGATATTGGCTAATGCAGAACACAATACAATTGATCATTTTCTATTGCTATTGTTGTACTATGAAAAGAGGAAATGATCCAGCTTCCAAGCTTGCAAAAATTAATTGGATTAAAAAAATAATTCCATCATGAGTGTAGACACAGCCAGGGGTGGGATTCGGCCGGTTCTCCCCGGTTCGATGGAACCGATTGTTAAAAAAGCAGCTGGTTCCCCGAACCGGGGAGATTCAGAGCCGCAATCCGGTACCACACCTCCAAACCGTCCCGTATTCCGTGGGGCAGTCCTGATTTTGAGAGTGCCCGCCGTCCCGCACTGCAGAGCTGCATCCCTCCACCTGCAGAGAGCCGCACACCACATATATGGCTGCCGCTGCTCTGTGCGCACAGGACCTGTGATGAGGTCACAGGAGGGGAGGAGTCACATAATCAAGGGCCTCCGCCTATTACAGGACTCTGCCGTGCTGTCACGGTGCTGGATGATGGTAAGCTTATGTGTGGGGTCAGGAGGGGTTTACAGTGTGGATGTAGCAGGGCCGTGTGTGCACGATGTGTACGGAGCAGAGCCGCGTGTGTACGAGGTGTATGGAGCAGAGCCGCGTGTGTACGAGGTGTACAGAGCAGAGCCGTGTATGCAAGGTGTACGGAGCGGAGCCGTGTGTGTAGGAGTAACTATGTGTGGCCATTATGCTGTACCCAATATCATGGGTGGCTATTATACAGTATGGAGCATCATGTGTGGCCATTATACAGTATGGAACATCATGTGTGGCCATATACAGTATTGAGAATCATGTGTGGCCTTTATACAGTATGGAGCACTGTGTGGTCATTATACAGTATTGAGCATTGTGTGGGGCCATTATACAATATTGAGCATCATGTGTGGCCATTATACAGTATTGAGCATCATGTGTGGCCATTATACAGTATGGAGAATCATGTGTGGCCATTATACAATATGGAGAATCATGTGTGGCCATTATACAGTATTGAGAATCATGTTTGGCTATTATACAGTATGGAGCACTGTGTGGCCATTATAGAGTATTGAGCATCGTGTGGCCATTATACAGTATTGAGCATCTTGTGGCCATTATACATTATTGAGCATCATGTGTGGCCATTATACAGTATGGAGCACTGTGTGGCCATTATACAGTATGGAGCATCATGTGGGGCCATTATACAGTATTGAGCATCATGTGTGGCCATTATACAGTATTGAGCATCATGTGTGGCCATTATACAGTATGGAGCATCCTATGTGGCCATTCATGATACAGCATGAATTGAAGCATAAAATAAAGGGGGCCCAGGAAGCCTTCAGAATTAAACTTGAAAAGAAACTGTCCCACAATAATACCAGGGAGGTTTGGTCAGGAATGAAATTACTGACTGGGCTTAAGGTGAGGCCTGAACATGATGGAGGAAAATTGGACAAGGCTAATGAGATGAATGAGTATTTCAATAGGTTTAGCAGTACATGTGTACCGCCAACTGATAGTGGATGGGACTTGGGTGCAAATTCTGAAACATCGATATTGAAAGATGAGCAGACTAATTTTAGAGTATCCGAAAATGATGTGAGGAGGCAGTTTAAGTCACTTAACATTGGTAAAGCTGCAGGACCTGATGGACTCAGTTCACGTGTCCTTAAAGTGTGTGCAGACCAGCTGTGTACTGTCTTTACACTACTATTTAATGGAAGTCTACAAACACAGAGGGTACCTGTGTTATGGAAAACTTCCTGTCTGGTGCCGGTACCCAAGACTTCTTCTCCTGCAACCCTAAATGACTATCGTCCTGTAGCCTTAACATCTCACGCTATGAGGGCCTTGGAAAGATTAGTGCTTGCTCACTTAAGACCAAGGATCAATGCTTTTATTGATCCCCTTCAGTTTGCTTACCGACATAGATTGGGGGTGGATGATGCTATTCTTTCTCTGTTACATAGTGTACATTCATTTCTGGAGATTGACGGAACCACGGTGCGAGCGATGTTCTTCGATTTCTCGAGTGCATTTAACTCCCTGCAGCCACTTTTACTACACAAAAAGATGACTGATATGAAGGTTGAGGAGGGGATGAGAAATTGGATAACTGACTACCTATCAGATCGGCCACAGTTTGTACAGATGTCTGAGCAGTTGTGTCAAGCAGATTACTGAGCAGTGTAGGTGCCCCCCAGGGAACGGTGCTTGCGCCCTTTCTTTTCACTCTGTATACTTCAGACTTTCAGTATAAATCTGATCTTTGCCACCTTCAAAAATTTTCGGATGACTCCGTGGTTGTGGGATGCATCAGGGGAGATCAGGGGCATGAGGAATACAGAAGGGTGGTGTCGAATTTCATGGATTGGTGCAATGGTAACTATCTACAACTAAATGTTAAGAAAACTAAGGAGTTGGTGGCCAACTGTAGCAGGATAAAGATGGAATGCTTACCGATCACTATTGCTGGTCAGGAGGTAGAGCAGGTGGAGAGTTACAAATATTTGGGGGTCCATTTGGATAGCAAACTGGACTGGAGATGCCACTCAGAGTTTGCCTACAAGAAGGGGATGAGCAGATTGTATTTCCTAAGGAAGCTGAGGTCTTTTAATGTGTGCAGCAAAATGTTAGAAATGTTCTACCAGTCTGTAGTGGCAAGTGCCATCTTTTTTGCAATCATATGCTGGGGTAGTAGTGTGCGGGCTTCTGATGCTGATAAGCTGAATAAGATTATCAAGAAGGCAAGTTCTGCTGTCGGCTGCAATCTGGACTCTTTTGGGGAGGTAGTGGAGAGAAGAACTCTGAAAAAGTGTATGGCAATTATGAACAATAATGCACATCCTTTATATGAGCTATTCATGAGACAGAAGAGCACCTTCAGCAATCGGCTAATACTTCTGAGTAGGGTTGAGCGAAACGGGTCGTTCATTTTCAAAAGTCGCCGACTTTTGGCAAAGTCGGGTTTCATGAAACCCGATCCGACCCCTGTGCGGGGTCGGCCATGCGGTACGCGACTTTCGCGCCAAAGTCGCGTTTCAATGACGCGAAAAGCGCCATTTCTCAGCCAATGAAGGTAAACGCAGAGTGTGGGCAGCGTGATGACATAGGTCCTGGTCCCCACCATCTTAGAGAAGGGCATTGCAGTGATTGGCTTGCTGTCTGCGGCGTCACAGGGGCTATAAAGGGGAGTTCCCGCCGACCGCCATGTTACTGCTGCTGATCTGAGCTTAGGGAGAGGTTGCTGCCGCTTCGTCAGAAGCAGGGATAGCGTTAGGCAGGGTCCATTAACCACCAAACCGCTTGTGCTGTAGCGATTTCCACTGCCCAACACCACCTTTGGTGTGCAGGGACAGTGGAAGCTACATTTTTTTTTTTTTCCCCCTCAGCGCTGTAGCTCATTGGGCTGCCCTAGAAGGCTCCCTGATAGCTGCATTGCTGTGTGTACGCCGCTGTGCAAACCAACTGCTTTTTTCAAAGCACAAATCCTCTTGTTCCTTCCTTTCTGCACAGCTATCTTTTTGGTTTGTACACACTTTTTATTTAATTTGTGCATCAGTCCACTCCTTATTGCTGCCTGCCATACCTGGCTGAGATTACTGCAGGGAGATAGTAATTGAAGGACACTCCCTGTTTTTTTTTTTTTTTTGTGGGAGATTAAGATTGACATTTCTGCTAGAGTGCCATCCCTGTCTGTGTCATCTCTCACTCAGTGGGCCATAGAAAGCCTATTTATTTTTTTGCTTGATTTGGGTTATAAAATCTACCTGAAAAAATCACTACATCAATCAGTGGGAGAAAAATATTGGCCTCAGGGCTTGTGTGCCACTCTTGACTCCTGTGTGCATCATCACTCACTCAGTGGGCCATAGAAAGCCTATTTATTTTTTTGCTTGATTTTGGTTCTAAAATCTACCTGAAAAAATCACTACATCAATCAGTGGGAGAAAAATATTGGCCTCAGGGCTTATGTGCCACTCCTGACTCCTGTGTGCATCATCACTCACTCAGTGGGCCATAGAAAGCCCATTTTTTTTTTTTTTTTGCTTTATTTGGGTTCTAAATTCTACCTGAAAAAATCAATAAATCAATCAGTGGGAGATTAATATTGGCCTTTGGGCTTGTGTGCCAGTCCTAAGCGTGCCATCTCTCTCTCTCAGATAGTGGGCCATAGAAAGCCTATTTTTTTATTATTTTTTTTATTGGGTTTATAAATTTTCCCTGGAAAAAAAAAAAAAAAAGTGGGAGATTAATATTGGCCTCTGGGCTTGTGTGCCAGTTCTGAGCGTGCCATCTCTCTCACAAATAGTGGGCCATAGAAAGCCTATTTATTTTTTTTTTTTTGGTTTTATAAATTCTCCCTTAAAAAAAAAAGGGAGATTAATATTGGCCTTTGGGCTTGTGTGCCAGTCCTAAGCGTGCCATCTCTCTCTGTCTCTCAGATAGTGGGCCATAGAAAGCCTATTTATTATTTTTTTTATTGGGTTTATAAATTTTCCCTGGAACAAAAAAAAAAAAGTGGGAGATAAATATTGGCCTCTGGGCTTGTGTGCCACTCCTGACTCCTGTGTGCGTCATCTCTCACTCAGTGGGCCATAGAAAGCCTTTTTTTGTTTTATTTGTTTTCTAAATTCTCCCTGAAAAAATCATTTTATTTTCTTTGGTTTCTAAATTCTTCCTGAAAAAATCATTTTATTCTATTTTTTTTTTCCTAAAGTCTCCCTGAAAAAAAACCAAAAAAAAACAAATCAGTGGGAGATTAATATTGCCCTTTCTGTTTGTGTGCCAGTCTTGACTCCTGGGTGTGCCATCTCTCTCTCTCTCTCTCCAATTGTGGGCCATAGAAAGCCTATTATTCTTTTAGCTTGATTTGGGTTCCAAAATCTACCTGAAAAAATCACTACATCAATCAGTGGGAGATAAATATTGGCCTCTGGGCTTGTGTGCCACTCCTGACTCCTGTGTGCGTCATCTCTCACTCAGTGGGCCATAGAAAGCCTTTTTTTGTTTTATTTGTTTTCTAAATTCTCCCTGAAAAAATCATTTTATTTTATTTGGTTTCTAAATTCTTCCTGAAAAAATCATTTTATTCTATTTTTTTTTTCCTAAAGTCTCCCTGAAAAAAAAACAAAAAAAAAACAAATCAGTGGGAGATTAATATTGCCCCTTCTGCTTGTGTGCCAGTCTTGACTCCTGGGTGTGCCATCTCTCTCTCTCTCTCCAATTGTGGGCCATAGAAAGCCTATTATTTTTTTTAGCTTGATTTGGGTTCCAAAATCTACCTGAAAAAATCACTACATCAATCAGTGGGAGATAAATATTGGCCTCTGGGCTTGTGTGCCACTCCTGACTCCTGTGTGCGTCATCTCTCACTCAGTGGGCCATAGAAAGCCTTTTTTTGTTTTATTTGTTTTCTAAATTCTCCCTGAAAAAATCATTTTATTTTATTTGGTTTCTAAATTCTTCCTGAAAAAATCATTGTATTCTATTTTTTTTTTCCTAAAGTCTCCCTGAAAAAACAAAAACAAAAACAAATCAGTGGGAGATTAATATTGCCCTTTCTGCTTGTGTGCCAGTCTTGACTCCTGGGTGTGCCATCTCTCTCTCTCTCTCTCTCCAATTGTGGGCCATAGAAAGCCTATTATTTTTTTTAGCTTGATTTGGGTTCCAAAATCTACCTGAAAAAATCACTACATCAATCAGTGGGAGATAAATATTGGCCTCTGGGCTTGTGTGCCACTCCTGACTCCTGTGTGCGTCATCTCTCACTCAGTGGGCCATAGAAAGCCTTTTTTTGTTTTATTTGTTTTCTAAATTCTCCCTGAAAAAATCATTTTATTTTATTTGGTTTCTAAATTCTTCCTGAAAAAATCATTTTATTCTATTATTTTTTTTTCCTAAAGTCTCCCTTAAAAAAAAAAAAATCAAATCAGTGGGAGATTAATATTTACATTTGTGCTTCAGTGACAGTCCTGCGTGTGTGGCATCTCTCTCATTTGTTGCCACCAACAACAGAGTGTGTAACATTGTGCCTGATTTTCGTTGTGGTCTCACTCACCTGTAAAGGGGTAGCTAAATCATACTGAAGTTATAGCTCACCGTGTAATTTGTGTGACAGCAACAAATACCGTTAGTTTGTTTACGTTTTTAAAACAATGAGGAAGTATGGTGGAAGAGGTCGTGGCCGGGGGCGTTCATTGTCAGCTGGTAATAAGGGTAGTGGTAGTGGTGGAGCATCAGCTGGTCGTGGGAAAAAAAATATTGCACCTAAGTCTGGAGCTGTGGAGCCAGGTTCGTCGTCTGGCTACACAAGGCCTCGAACCCTCCCTTTTCTGGGAGTAGGAAAACCGCTTTTAAAGCCGGAGCAGCAAGAGCAAGTTTTGGCTTATCTTGCTGACTCAGCCTCTAGCTCTTTTGCCTCCTCTCGTGAAACTGGTAAATGTCAAAGCAGCGCGTCGTTAGTGGATGTTCACGGTCAGGGACAAGTCGCTTCCTTGTCCTCTTCAGCAAAAACAACAACAGAGAAGAATGCAGCAGGCGACACAACGGGTTACTCCATGGAGCTCTTTACACATACTGTCCCTGGCTTAGAAAGTGAAGCAGTTAACAGTCCATGCCCATTACAAGTTGAATCTGACATGGAGTGCACTGATGCACAGCCACAGCCAGACTACTATGCTGGTCCTTTGACTCAGACCACAACATTGCCCTCGCAGGGTGCTGATCAAGAATCAGACCCTGATGAGACTATGTTGCCCCATCACGAACGCTATACCACCGACCGACACGGTGACACAGACGAAGTTGCACACGAGCTACAAGAAGAGGTAATAGATGACCCAGTTCTTGACCCCGATTGGCAGCCATTGGGGGAACAGGGTGCAGGCGGCAGCAGTTCTGAAGCGGAGGAGGAGGGGCCGCAGCAGGCATCAACATCGCAACAGGTTCCATCTGCCGGGCCCGTATCTTGCCCAAAACGCGTGGCAAAGCCAAAACCTGTTGGAGGACAGCGTGGCCATCCGGTTAAAGCTCAGTCTGCAATGCCTGAAAAGGTATCCGATGCTAGAAAGAGTGCAGTCTGGCATTTTTTTAAACAACATCCAATTGATCAGCGCAAAGTCATCTGTCAAAAATGTTCAACTACCTTAAGCAGAGGACAGAATCTGAAAAGTCTCAATACAAGTTGCATGCATAGACATTTAACCACCATGCATTTGCAAGCCTGGACTAACTACCAAACGTCCCTTAAGGTTGTAGCACCCTCGGCCAATGAAGCTAGTCAGCAACGCAACATCCCTTCCGGCAGTGTAGGTCCACCATTTTCCGCACCACCTGCAGTATCTGTGCAGGTTTCTTTGCCAGGCCAAAGCAGTCAGGGTCAGGGAATCACCAGTTTCGTAGTAGGAAACACTGCATCTAGGGCACCGGTGGCAACAATACCATCTCCCACCGTCTCTCAGTCTGTCATGTCCACCGGCACCCCCGCTCGTTCCACGATCTCCAGCTCTCCAGTCCAGCTCACCCTACATGAGACTATGGTTAGAAAAAGGAAGTACTTAGCCTCGCATCCGCATACACAGGGTTTGAACGCACACATAGCTAGACTAATCTTGTTAGAGATGATGCCCTACCGGTTAGTTGAAAGCGAAGCTTTCAAAGCCCTGATGGACTACGCTGTACCACGCTACGAGCTACCCAGTCGACACTTTTTTTCCAGAAAAGCCATCCCAGCCCTCCACCAGCATGTTAAAGAGCGCATCGTCCATGCACTCAGGCAATCTGTGAGCACAAAGGTGCACCTGACAACAGATGCATGGACCAGTAGGCATGGCCAGGGACGTTACGTGTCCATCACGGCACACTGGGTAAATGTGGTGGATGCAGGGTCCACAGGGGACAGCAAGTTTGGGACAGTTCTGCCTAGCCCACGGTCTAGGAAACAATTGGCTGTAGCCGTTCGCACCCCCTCCTCCTCCTCTTCGTCCTCCTGCAGAAGCGAGAGCTCGTCCACAGACCGCAGTCGCACAACCACTCCATCCGCAGCTGCCACTGTTGCACACCAGGTCTCCCATTATGGGGCAGCTACTGGCAAACGTCAGCAGGCTGTATTTGCTATGAAGTGTTTGGGCGACAACAGACACACCGCGGAAGTTCTGTCCGAGTTCTTGCAGAAAGAAACGCAGTCGTGGCTGGGCACTGTAGATCTTGAGGCAGGCAAGGTAGTGAGTGATAACGGAAGGAATTTCATGGCTGCCATCTCCCTTTCCCAACTGAAACACATTCCTTGCCTGGCTCACACCTTAAACCTGGTGGTGCAGTGCTTCCTGAAAAGTTATCCGGGGTTATCCGACCTGCTCCTCAAAGTGCGTGGACTTTGCTCACATATCCGCCGTTCGCCCGTACACTCCAGCCGTATGCAGACCTATCAGCGTTTTTTTAACCTTCCCCAGCATCGCCTAATCATAGACGTTGCAACAAGGTGGAACTCAACACTGCACATGCTTCAGAGACTGTGTGAACAGAGGCGGGCTGTTATGTTTTTGTGGGAGGATACACATACACGGGCAGGCAGTAGGATGGCATACATGGAGTTGTCAGGTGTGCAGTGGTCGAAGATTCAAGACATGTGTCAAGTCCTTCAGTGTTTTGAGGAATGCACACGGCTGGTTAGTGCAGACAACGCCATAATAAGCATGAGCATCCCCCTAATGCGTCTGCTGATGCAAAGTTTGACGCACATAAAGGATCAGGCGTCTGCAGCTGAGGAAGAGGAAAGCCTTGATGACAGTCAGCCATTGTCTGGCCAGGGCAGTGTACAGGACGAGGTAGCGGGCGAAGAGGAGGAGGAGGACGAGGAGGATGATGGGGATGATTATATTTTTAATGAGGAAGCTTTTCCGGGGCCACTGGAAATTGGTGGCGCGGCAAGGCCGGGTTCTGTTTTTTTGAGGGACACAAGTGACGTGGATTTGCCTGAAACTGCCCCTCAACCAAGCACAACCGCAGATTTGAGAACTGGAACTTTGGCCCACATGGCGGATTATGCCTTACGTATCCTCAAAAGGGACACACGCATAACTAAAATGATGAATGATGACGATTACTGGTTGGCCTGCCTCCTTGATCCTCGCTATAAAGGCAAATTGCAAAATATAATGCCACATGAGAACTTGGAACTAATATTAGCAACCAAACAATCAACTCTTGTTGACCGTTTGCTTCTGGCATTCCCTGCACACAGCGCCCGTGATCGTTCTCACACGAGCTGCAGGGGCCAGCAGACCAGAGGAGTTAGAGGGGCAGAAATCAGAAGTGGCGTTGGCCAGAGGGGTTTTCTGACCAGGTTGTGGAGTGATTTTGCTATGACCGCAGACAGGACAGGTACTGCAGCATCAATTCAAAGTGACAGGAGACAACATTTGTCCAGTATGGTTACAAACTATTTTTCATCCCTTATCGATGTTCTCCCTCAACCGTCATTCCCATTTGATTACTGGGCATCAAAATTAGACACCTGGCCAGAATTGGCAGAATATGCATTGCAGGAGCTTGCTTGCCCGGCAGCTAGTGTCCTATCAGAAAGAGTATTCAGTGCTGCAGGTTCAATACTAACAGAAAAAAGGACTCGTCTGGCTACCCAAAATGTAGATGATCTAACCTTCATTAAAATGAACCACAACTGGATTTCGAAATCTTTTGCCCCACCTTGCCCGGCTGACACCTAGCTTTCCTATGAAAAGGTCTTGCCTGTGGACTATTCTGAATGCCTTTTCCAATCTCGTAATTTTCTGCACCTGATTGTCCAGCATACGACATGTTTACACCTCACTAAATGGCCAAACTCCCCACACGGGGCCGTGGTATCGACACTTGGCGACAGCACCCGTGAGAGTGCAGTTTGTCTGAAGAGGTGGGTGAGCCCGCTTTTGGTCGACGGCACTGCCACTGGGTCCCTCCTTGTACAATAAAGTGTCTCTGGCGGTGGTGGTGCGCACCCAACGTCAGACACACCATTGTAATATGAGGGGCCCTGGGCCTGTACCGCCGGCCACAAGACAGTTTCCCCCCACCCCAGCTCAAACAGTGCTCTACCACTTGCAAAATTATCTCACAGCTCCACCAATGTTTAGTCTATGCGCTGACATCCTTCAATGCCTGCCACTGACAATACCATTGTATTGACATTTTTGTTATGTTAGGCCTTCGATGCCTGTCTGTGGTCACTCCTTCCACTAGGCCTCCACTGACCACACCACTGCTGCCCGTGTACCCCTGTAACCAATTTAAAATTGCCTACAGCCATGTGTTATTATTTTAGGCCTTCGATGCCTGTCTGCGGTCACTCCTTCCACTAGGCCTCCACTGACCACACCACTGCTGCCCGTGTACCCCTGTAACCAATTTAAAATTGCCTACAGCCATGTGTTATTATTTTAGGCCTTCGATGCCTGTCTGCGGTGACTCCTTCCACTAGGCCTCCACTGACCACACCACTGCTGCCCGTGTACCCCTGGAACCAATTTAAAATTGCCTACAGCCATGTGTTATTATTTTAGGCCTTCGATGCCTGTCTGCGGTCACTCCTTCCACTAGGCCTCCACTGACCACACCACTGCTGCCCGTGTACCCCTGTAACCAATTTAAAATTGCCTACAGCCATGTGTTATTATTTTAGGCCTTCGATGCCTGTCTGCGGTGACACCTTCCACTAGGCCTCCACTGACCACACCACTGCTGCCCGTGTACCCCTGTAACCAATTTAAAATTGCCTACAGCCATGTGTTATTATTTTAGGCCTTCGATGCCTGTCTGCGGTCACTCCTTCCACTAGGCCTCCACTGACCACACCATTGCTGCCCGTGTACCCCTGGAACCAATTTAAAATTGCCTACAGCCATGTGTTATTATTTTAGGCCTTCGATGCCTGTCTGCGGTCACTCCTTCCACTAGGCCTCCACTGACCACACCACTGCTGCCCGTGTACCCCTGGAACCAATTTAAAATTGCCTACAGCCATGTGTTATTATTTTAGGCCTTCGATGCCTGTCTGCGGTCACTCCTTCCACTAGGCCTCCACTGACCACACCATTGCTGCCCGTGTACCCCTGGAACCAATTTAAAATTGCCTACAGCCATGTGTTATTATTTTAGGCCTTCGATGCCTGTCTGCGGTCACTCCTTCCACTAGGCCTCCACTGACCACACCACTGCTGCCCGTGTACCCCTGGAACCAATTTAAAATTGCCTACAGCCATGTGTTATTATTTTAGGCCTTCGATGCCTGTCTGCGGTCACTCCTTCCACTAGGCCTCCACTGACCACACCACTGCTGCCCGTGTACCCCTGGAACCAATTTAAAATTGCCTACAGCCATGTGTTATTATTTTAGGCCTTCGATGCCTGTCTGCGGTCACTCCTTCCACTAGGCCTCCACTGACCACACCACTGCTGCCCGTGTACCCCTGGAACCAATTTAAAATTGCCTACAGCCATGTGTTATTATTTTAGGCCTTCGATGCCTGTCTGCGGTCACTCCTTCCACTAGGCCTTCACTGACCACACCACTACCACTACTGCCCGTGTACCCCTGTAACCAATTTAAAATTGCCTACAGCCATGTGTTATTATTTTAGGCCTTCGATGCCTGTCTGCGGTGACACCTTCCACTAGGCCTCCACTGACCACACCACTGCTGCCCGTGTACCCCTGTAACCAATTTAAAATTGCCTACAGCCATGTGTTATTATTTTAGGCCTTCGATGCCTGTCTGCGGTCACTCCTTCCACTAGGCCTCCACTGACCACACCACTGCTGCCCGTGTACCCCTGGAACCAATTTAAAATTGCCTACAGCCATGTGTTATTATTTTAGGCCTTCGATGCCTGTCTGCGGTCACTCCTTCCACTAGGCCTCCACTGACCACACCACTGCTGCCCGTGTACCCCTGTAACCAATTTAAAATTGCCTACAGCCATGTGTTATTATTTTAGGCCTTCGATGCCTGTCTGCGGTCACTCCTTCCACTAGGCCTCCACTGACCACACCACTGCTGCCCGTGTACCCCTGGAACCAATTTAAAATTGCCTACAGCCATGTGTTATTATTTTAGGCCTTCGATGCCTGTCTGCGGTCACTCCTTCCACTAGGCCTCCACTGACCACACCACTGCTGCCCGTGTACCCCTGGAACCAATTTAAAATTGCCTACAGCCATGTGTTATTATTTTAGGCCTTCGATGCCTGTCTGCGGTCACTCCTTCCACTAGGCGTCCACTGACCACACCACTGCTGCCCGTGTACCCCTGGAACCAACATCAGAAAATATAAAAATAAGTATTTTGCTTATAAAAAAGAAAATACTGGAGAGATATCAAATGCAGACATTTTAACATTAAAAACAAACACATACAACAAAAATCTGGTACAGTACTAAAAATGGCCACCAGCTACAATAACTTTCTCCTGCAAGTAGTTAACTGAAAGGTTTTTTCAATTTTAAACACAGATATGGCATCCACCGAGTGTTGTCCTGTCGCGTCTTCTTTATATTATTGCCAAGAAGATGCAAAACAATGAAAATAATAAAATCATTATTTACCAAAAAAATAGAGTAAAGGTACTGTCACACTAGACGATATCGCTAGCGATACGTGACGTTGCAGCGTCCTCGCTAGCGATATCGTCCAGTGTGACAGGCAGCAGCGATCAGGCCCCTGCTGGGAGATCGCTGGTCGGGGAAGAAAGTCCAGAACTTTATTTCGTCGCTGGACTCCCCGTAGACATCGCTGAATCGGCGTGTGTGACACCGATTCAGCGATGTCTTCACTGGTAACCAGGGTAAACATCGGGTAACTAAGCGCAGGGCCGCGCTTAGTAACCCGATGTTTACCCTGGTTACCAGCGTAAAAAAACAAACAGTACATACTTACATTCAGCTGTCTGTCCCTTGCCGTCTGGTACCTGCACTGACTGCTGGCCGTAAAGTGAAAGCAGAGCACAGCCACAGCGATGAGTCACCGCTGTGTGACTCACCGCTGTGCTGTGCTTTCACTTTCACTTTACGGCCAGCAGTCAGTGCAGGAACCAGACGGCAAGGGACAGACAGCTGAATGTAAGTATGTACTGTTTGTTTTTTTACGCTGGTAACCAGGGTAAACATTGGGTTACTAAGCGCGGCCCTGCGCTTAGTTACCCGATGTTTACCCTGGTTACCGGGGACCTCGGGATCGTTGGTCGCTGGAGAGCTGTCTGTGTGACAGCTCTCCAGCGACCAAACAGCGACGCTGCAGCGATCCGGATCGTTGTCGTTATCGCTGCAGCGTCGCTAAGTGTGACGGTACCTTAAGTCAAAACCACATTGCAAATAAACATTCATTACAAATAAAGAAGCAGGGCGCGTCCGAGGGTGAGTATATACCTAATAAGAATATAATCACCCTCGGACGCGCCTTGCTTCTTTCCGACAGCCTTCCTTCCTAAGAATCAGCCCTTCCGTGGTGTAGAGAGAGGGTTTGTTACACTCCAAGGTGTTCCCCAGGTTGCCTTTCCTGAGCTTCGATCTTCCGGCTCTCGTTTAGTAGTTGTTGGAAACTACGCTGCATCGGGCCTACAAATTGGGTATGGGGTGTAGAGAGATGGTGTGTTCCACTCCAAGGTGTTCCCCAGGTTGCCTTTCCTGAGCTTCGATCTTCCGGCTCTCGTTTAGTAGTTGTTGGAAACTATGCTGCATTAGGCCTACAAATTGGGTATGGGGTGTAGAGAGATGGTGTGTTCCACTGTAGAGAGATGGTGTGTTCCACTCCAAGGTGTTCCCCAGGTTTCCTCGCCAATGCTTCGATCATCATGCTCTCGTTTAGTAGTTGTTGGAAACTACGCTGCATTAGGCCTACAAATTGGGTATGGGGTGTAGAGAGATGGTGTGTTCCACTCCAAGGTGTTCCCCAGGTTTCCTCTCCATTGCTTCGATCTTCATGCTCTCGTTTAGTAGTTGTTGGAAACTACGCTGCATTAGGCCTACAAATTGGGTATGGGGTGTAGAGAGATGGTGTGTTACACTCCAAGGTGTTCCCCAGGTTTCCTCTCCATTGCTTCGATCTTCCGGCTCTCGTTTAGTAGTTGTTGGAAACTACGCTGCATTAGGCCTACAAATTGGGTATGGGGTGTAGAGAGATGGTGTGTTACACTCCAAGGTGTTCCCCAGGTTTCCTCTCCATTGCTTCGATCTTCCGGCTCTCGTTTAGTAGTTGTTGGAAACTACGCTGCATTAGGCCTACAAATTGGGTATGGGGTGTAGAGAGATGGTGTGTTACACTCCAAGGTGTTCCCCAGGTTTCCTCTCCATTGCTTCGATCTTCCGGCTCTCGTTTAGTAGTTGTTGGAAACTACGCTGCATTAGGCCTACAAATTGGGTATGGGGTGTAGAGAGATGGTGTGTTACACTCCAAGGTGTTCCCCAGGTTTCCTCTCCATTGCTTCGATCTTCCGGCTCTCGTTTAGTAGTTGTTGGAAACTACGCTGCATTAGGCCTACAAATTGGGTATGGGGTGTAGAGAGATGGTGTGTTACACTCCAAGGTGTTCCCCAGGTTTCCTCTCCATTGCTTCGATCTTCCGGCTCTCGTTTAGTAGTTGTTGGAAACTACGCTGCATTAGGCCTACAAATTGGGTATGGGGTGTAGAGAGATGGTGTGTTACACTCCAAGGTGTTCCCCAGGTTTCCTCTCCATTGCTTCGATCTTCCGGCTCTCGTTTAGTAGTTGTTGGAAACTACGCTGCATTGGGCCTACAAATTGGGTATGGGGTGTAGAGAGATGGTGTGTTCCACTCCAAGGTGTTCTCCAGGTTGCCTTTCCTGAGCTTCGATCTTCCGGCTCTCGTTTAGTAGTTGTTGGAAACTACGCTGCATTAGGCCTACAAATTGGGTATGGGGTGTAGAGAGATGGTGTGTTCCACTGTAGAGAGATGGTGTGTTCCACTCCAAGGTGTTCCCCAGGTTTCCTCGCCAATGCTTCGATCATCATGCTCTCGTTTAGTAGTTGTTGGAAACTACACTGCATTAGGCCTACAAATTGGGTATGGGGTGTAAAGAGATGGTGTGTTCCACTCCAAGGTGTTCCCCAGGTTTCCTCGCCAATGCTTCGATCATCATGCTCTCGTTTAGTAGTTGTTGGAAACTACGCTGCATTAGACCTACAAATTGGGTATGGGGTGTAGAGAGATGGTGTGTTCCACTCCAAGGTGTTCTCCAGGTTGCCTTTCCTGAACTTCTATCTTCAGGCTCTCATTAAATTGTGGTTAACCCCTTTCTGCCATTAGACGTACTATTGCGTCCATGTGGGGTGGGCTTTACTTCCCAAGGACGCAATAGTACGTCATATGCGATCGGCAGCGCTCACGGGGGGAGCGCCGCCGATCGCGGCCGGGTGTCAGCTGTTTATCGCAGCTGACATC
Organism: Ranitomeya imitator; assembly: GCF_032444005.1. Classification (NCBI taxonomy): domain Eukaryota; kingdom Metazoa; phylum Chordata; class Amphibia; order Anura; family Dendrobatidae; genus Ranitomeya; species Ranitomeya imitator. Next base: position 446,850,349 of record NC_091286.1, on the reverse strand, counting down.
CGGCACTATGTGCCAGGAGCGGTCACGGACCGCCCCCGGCACATTAACCCCCGGCACACCGCGATCAAAGATGATCGCGATGTGCCGGCGGTGCAGGGAAGCACCGCGCAGGGAGGGGGCTCCCTGCGGGCTTCCCTGAGCCCCCCGCAGCAACACGATGTGATCGCGTTGCTGCGAGGGTCTCACCTCCCTCCCTGCTCCCTCCAGCCCCGGATCCAAGATGGCCGCGGATCCGGGTCCTGCAGGGAGGGAGGTGGCTTCACAGAGCCTGCTTAGAGCAGGCACTGTGAAGGCTGCAGCGCTGCATGTCAGATCAGTGATCTGACAGAGTGCTATGCAAACTGTCAGATCACTGATCTGTGATGTCCCCCCCTGGGACAAAGTAAAAAAGTAAAAAAAAAAAATTTAAAATGTGTAAAAAAAAATAAAAAAAAATATTCCAAAATAATGAAAAAAAAAAAAAATATTATTCCCATAAATACATTTCTTTATCTAAATAAAAAAAAAAAAACAATAAAAGTACACATATTTAGTATCGCCGCGTCCGTAACGGCCCGACCTATAAAACTGGCCCACTAGTTAACCCCTTCAGTAAACACCGTAAGAAAAAAAAAAAAAAAACGAGGCAAAAAACAACGCTTTATTATCATACCGCCGAACAAAAAGTGGAATAACACGCGATCAAAAAGACAGATATAACTAACCATGGTACCGCTGAAAGCGTCATATTGTCCCGCAAAAAACTAGCTGCCACACAGCATCATCAGCAAAAAAATAAAAAAGTTATAGTCCTGAGAATAAAGCGATGCAAAACTAATTATTTTTTCTATAAAATAGTTTTTATCGTATAAAAGCGCCAAAACATAAAAAAATGATATAAATGAGGTGTCGCTGTAATCATACTGACCCGAAGAATAAAACTGCTTCATCAATTTTACCAAACGCGGAACGGTATAAACGCCTCCCCCAAAAGAAATTCATGAATAGCTGGTTTTTGGTCATTCTGCCTCACAAAAATCGGAATAAAAAGCGATCAAAAAATGTCACGTGCCCGAAAATGTTACCAATAAAAACATCAACTCGTCCCACAAAAAACAAGACCTCACATGACTCTGTGGACCAAAATATAGAAAAATTATAGCTCTCAAAATGTGGTAACGCAAAAAATATTTTTTGCAATAAAAAGCGTCTTTCAGTGTGTGACGGCTGTAAATCATAAAAATCCGCTAAAAAACCCGCTATAAAAGTAAATCAAACCCCCCTTCATCACCCCCTTAGTTAGGGAAAAATTAAAAAAATGTATTTATTTCCATTTTCCCATTAGGGCTAGGGTTAGAGTTAGGGCTAGGGTTAGGGCTAGGGTTAGGGCTAGGGTTAGGGCTAGGGCTAGGGCTAGGGCTAGGGCTAGGGTTAGGGCTAGGGTTAGGGTTAGGGTTAGGGCTAGGGTTAGGGCTAGGGTTAGGGTTAGGGCTAGGGTTAGGGTTAGGGTTAGGGCTAGGGTTAGGGCTAGGGCTAGGGTTAGGGCTAGGGTTATGGTTAGGGATAGGGTTAGGGCTAGGGTTAGGGCTAGGGTTAGGATTAGGGTTAGGGCTAGGGTTAGGGCTAGGGCTACAGTTACAGTTAGGGTTTAGATTACATTTACGGTTGGGAATAGGGTTGGGATTAGGGTTAGGGGTGTGTCAGGGTTAGAGGTGTGGTTAGGGTTACTGTTGGAATTAGGGTTAGGGGTGTGTTTGGATTAGGGTTTCAGTTATAATTGGGGGGTTTCCACTGTTTAGGCACATCAGGGGCTCTCCAAACGCGACATGGCGTCCGATCTCAATTCCAGCCAATTCTGCGTTGAAAAAGTAAAACAGTGCTTCTTCCCTTCCGAGCTCTCCCGTGTGCCCAAACAGGGGTTTACCCCAACATATGGGGTATCAGCGTACTCAGGACAAATAGGACAACAACTTTTGGGGTCCAATTTCTCCTGCTACCCTTGGGAAAATACAAAACTCGGGGCTAAAACATATTTTTTGTGGGAAAAAAAAAGATTTTTTATTTTCACGGCTCTGCGTTATAAACTGTAGTGAAACACTTGGGGGTTCAAAGTTCTCACAACACATCTAGATTAGTTCCCTGGGGGGTCTAGTTTCCAATATGGGGTCACTTGTGGGGGTTTCTACTGTTTAGGTACATTAGGGGTTCTGCAAACGCAATGTGACGTCTGCAGACCATTCCATCTAAGTCTGCATTCCAAATGGCGCTCCTTCCCTTCCGAGCTCTGCCATGCGCTCAAACGGTGGTTTCCCCCAACATACGGGGTATCAGCGTACTCAGGACAAATTGGACAACAACTTTTGGGGTCGAATTTCTCCTCTTACCCTCGGGAAAATACAAAACTGGGGGTTAAAAAATAATTTTGGGGGGAAAGATTTTTTTTTTTAATTTTCACGGCTCTGCGTTACAAACTGTAGTGAAACACTTGGGGGTTCAAAGCTATCACAACACATCTAGATGAGTTCCTTAGGGGGTCTAGTTTCCAAAATAGTGTCACTTGTGGGAGGTTTCTACTGTTTAGGTACATTAGGGGCTCTGCAAATGCAATGTGACACCTGCAGACCATTCCATCTAAGTCCTCATTCCAAATAGAGCTCCTTCCCTTCCGAGCCCTCCCATGCGCCCAAACAGTGGTTCCCCCCCACATATGGGGTATCAGCGCACTCAGGACAAATTGGACAACAAATTGTGGGGTCGAATTTTTCCTGTTACCCTCGGGAAAATACAAAACTGGGGGCTAAAAAATAATTTTTGTGGGAAAAAATTTTTGTTTTATTTTTACGGCTCTGCATTATAAACTTCTGTGAAGCACTTGGTGGATCAAAGTGCTCACCACACCTCTAGATAAGTTCCTTAGGGGGTCTACTTTCCAAAATGGTGTCACTTGTGGGGGGTTTCAATGTTTAGACACATCAGTGGCTCTTCAAACGCAACATGACGTCCCATCTCAATTCCTGTCAATTTTGCATTGAAAAGTCAAACGGCGCTCCTTCCCTTCCGAGCTCTCCCATCCGCCCAAACAGTGGTTTACCCCCACATATGGGCTATCAGCGTACTCAGGACAAATTGTACAACAACTTTTGGGGTCCAATTTCTTCTCTTACCCTTGGGAAAATAAAAAATTGGGGGCAAAAAGATAATTTTTGTGAAAAAATATGATTTTTTATTTTTACGGTTCTACATTATAAACTTCTGTGAAGCACTTGGTGGGTCAAAGTGCTCACCACACCTCTAGATAAGTTCCTTAGGGGGTCTACTTTCCAAAATGGTGTCACTTGTGGGGGGTTTCAATGTTTAGGCACATCAGTGGCTCTTCAAACGCAACATGACGTCCCATCTCAATTCCTGTCAATTTTGCATTGAAAAGTCAAACGGCGCTCCTTCCCTTCCGAGCTCTCCCATCCGCCCAAACAGTGGTTTACCCCCACATATGGGCTATCAGCGTACTCAGGACAAATTGTACAACAACTGTTGGGGTCCAATTTCTTCTCTTACCCTTGGGAAAATAAAAAATTGGGGGCGAAAAGATAATTTTTGTGAAAAAATATGATTTTTTATTTTTACGGTTCTACATTATAAACTTCTGTGAAGCACTTGTTGGGTCAAAGTGCTCACCACACCTCTAGATAAGCTCCTTAGGGGGTCTACTTTCCAAAATGGTGTCACTTGTGGGGGGTTTCAATGTTTAGCCACATCAGGGGCTCTCCAAACGAAACATGGCGTCCCATCTCAATTCCAGTCAATTTTGCATTGAAAAGTCAAATGGCACTCCTTCGCTTCCGAGCTCTGCCATGCGCCCAAACAGTGGTTTACCCCCACATGTGGGGTATTGGCATACTCAGGACAAATTGTACAACAATGTTTGGGGTCCATTTTCTCCTGTTACCCTTGGTAAAATAAAACAAATTGGAGCTGAATTAAATTTTTTGTGAAAAAAAGTTAAATGTTCATTTTTATTTAAACATTCAAAAAATTCCTATTAAACACCTGAAGGGTTAATAAACTTCTTGAATGTGGTTTTGAGCACCTTGAGGGGTGCAGTTTTTAGAATGGTGTCACACTTGGGTATTTTCTATCATATAGACCTCTCAAAATGACTTCAAATGAGATGTGGTCCCTAAAATAAAATGGTGTTGTAGAAATGAGAAATTGCTGGTCAACTTTTAACCCTTATAACTCCCTAACAAAAAAAAATTTTGGTTCCAAAATTGTGCTGATGTAAAGTAGACATGTGGGAAATGTTACTTATTAAGTATTTTGTGTGACATATCTCTGTGATTTAATTGCATAAAAATTCAAAGTTGGAAAATTGCGAAATTTTCATAATTTTCGCCAAATTTCCGTTTTTTTCACAAATAAACGCAGGTACTATCAAATAATTTTTACCATTGTCATGAAGTACAATATGTCATGAGAAAACAATGTCAGAATCACCAGGATCCATTGAAGCGTTCCAGAGTTATAACCTCATAAAGGGACAGTGGTCAGAATTGTAAAAATTGGCCCGGTCATTAACGTGCAAACCACCCTTGGGGGTAAAGGGGTTAAACAGAACAACTGCATTTGGCGTACTAGTTGGTTTGGGGCCTACTATCGGTGTCTGCCGCTCCTTGCTGTTCTCCTGGTTTCCTGTCCTGAAATTCCGTTTTCAGGCGCTCGTTAAGTAGTTGTTAATGTTAGACTGCATTTGGCCTACTAGTTGGGTTGGGGCCTACTATCGGTGTCTGCCACTCCTTGCTGTTCTCCTCCACTGAACAAAGCTGTGCCGCCTGTTTACTACTGTTGCCAATTTTGAACTGCATTTCGACTACTTACTGATTTGGGCCTACTCTCTGTGTCAGCCTCTCATTCCAGTTGTCCTCCACTGCAATGCCCCCTGATTAGTCCTGTGTTACCAATTTTGAACTGCATTTAGCCAACTTTATTCTTTGGGCCTATATCTGTGTTTCCTCCTCATCCTGCCCATTGCCCAGCCAGTGATAGATGAGTCTGCTGGTACATTGACCCATAACGCAACATTTCCCGTGCACGCTACACTGCAAGATTGTGACCCTGCTGAAAGTCAGGTCCCCCTTCCCGCATACCATACCACCTTACACGGGGACAAACAGGAAGGTGCAGATGAAAGTGCAGGTTCCTTCATCAGGTGGGGGGAGGAATACTAGTTGGCGACGTCACTGGCACAGGGCCTCTCATGGTACGCAAAAGTGTTGCTGCCGGTGGGAGGCGCCCCCGCCGTGCAAACACACCGCTGTACTTTGAGCGGCCCTGTGCCAGTGCCAATGCCAACGAGTGGGCCCCCCCTGCTTGCTCAGGTTCACAGCACTTGCAAAGTTGAAATACTTACCTCTCCCTGCTCCACTGCCGTGACGTGGTCCAGATTTCCTGGGCCCACTAATTACTTGAACCAGCCCTACCCACCACAACTTTAGCCAAATGACCCCCAATTTCAAATGCCTTCCAATTATTATAAGGTAAATTACACTTGACAAACTTCATTAAGAAGAATGGATGGTTTTGACATTAAAATGGGCACTCTAGGTGTTTTCCTGGCCCCCACTCACTGCCGACTATGCTGCCCCATTGACTTGCATTGGGTTTCGTGTTTCGGTCGATCCCGACTTTACGTCATAATCGGCCGATTTCACTCGACCCGACTTTTGAGATAGTCGGGTTTCGCGAAACCCGGCTCGACTCTAAAAAGGTCAAGGTCGCTCAACTCTACTTCTGAGGTTTAAGGGTATGTGCACACGTCCGGATTTTTAGCGTTTTTTTGCGGAATTTCGCTATAAAAACGCTATAATTCCGCATCAAAAACGCTAAAAATATGCATCCTATCATTTAGAATGCATTCCGGATTTTTTGTTCAGATGGATGCGTTTTTTACCGCAAAAAAAACGCATTCCGCAAAAAAAATGGACATGCTCATTCTTTTTGCGGATTTTTTGCGGATTTCTAAGCCAAAATGACTTTCAGGAAAAAAAAAAAAAACGCTAAAAATCCGCAAAAAATCTGCAAAAAACCGCGCAAAAAACGCGATTTTCTGCCAGAATTCTCCGGATTTTGTCAGGAAAAAAACCTGACGTGTGCACATACCCTAAGAAGGAAAAATTTAGGAAATCGTTTGTGCCAATTGCCATGGGAATGTACAACAATAACATTAGGGTTAAATCATCATGGTAAATGTCTACTTTATTTCTCTACGTTTCAGTTCACTCGTTGTGTATGTCCTATTCTAATGTATAATGTATAATGTTCCTCTGTCAACTCCACTGCCATGTCAATTAAGTAATTCTTTTTATGATTTTATGATTTAAGTTGTGCTGCTGAGATACTATAATTTCCCACGGGATCAATAAAGTGTATCGTATCGTATCGTATACAGTATTGAGCATCATGTGGGGCCATTATACGGTTTTGAGCATCATGTGTGGCCATTATACAGTATTGAGCATTATGTGTTGCCATTATACAATATGGAGCATTATGTGTGGTCATTATACAGTATTGAGCATCGTGTGTTAACATTATACAGTATGGAGCATCATGTGTGGCCATTATACAGTATTGAGCATCATGTGGGTCCATTATACACTATGGAGCGCTGTGCGGCCATATTTTTTTCTTGATAATTATTGTTTATGAAACAGTGTGATCAGCAGTGCTAAATGGGTGTGGTTGGGATGTGGATATAGGTGTGACTACTTTTGAAATGGGTATGGTCAGAGGCGTGGCCTAAAATTTGCCGTGGAGCACTACACGTGCCGCAAACTTTGTCCCTCTTTTCCTTCAAAAGTTGGGAGTTATGGTTTGGCTGCGCCCCTACTTGTATATGTTTGAGGAAAAGGTGTATGTAAATGGGTGTGGCTTAAAAATGGGTGTGGTTTTCCTAAACACAAACACAGAACCTGCTGTTAAAAATTTGAATCCCACCCCTGGACACAGCTACGTGTTTTGAACACCCATTGCGTTCTTTAACAAAGCTGTGTCTACACTCATGACGGAATTTATTTTTTAATCCAGTGCATTTTTGCAAGCTTGGAAACTGGATCATCTCCTCTTTTCATTCCTACATGTGGCTCCTTGCAGATCCGTGCCTCCTGGGACGTCTAGCTGGGGTGAGCAGGATTATCCTTTATCTATCATTGTGCTATACTTGAGAAACAACATTCATTCACATTGGAAAATTAGAATTCATAACAATTTCCAGCAGGTATATAATGTTTTATAGGCCATTTCTATGGTCACAGCCCAAGATGAAATGGGAGTGTGCACCTATATATGCATAACGCATACAAAGGGTAAATAAAATAACCCCTAAAATGCCTTCTTTGTAAATGAGATCGTTTATCTTTGTGTTGTTTGCATACATCTATCTTCTTTCATACAAAAAAGTGCTTCAGAATCTGTAATTTATTACCTAAAGACCTCGTTATGAGACTCTCCTAATTACTCATATTAAACAAACTCATGTACCAGCACAGTGTGTCCTAAAATGCTTAGTGAATTATCAATGTCTTTCCATTTATTGATTTAGCCATTGGCCATTCTTGCGGAAACATCATTTGTATGCAGCCTAGGTCCTGAAGCCCTGCTGGCTTGATGAAAGAATCATTCGTTAAGACTGCAATGAAATGTAAGTACTAAGCAGTGCGGATTATGCCAGGAACAGCAAGTATATAGAATAACATACAAGTAAGATAGTCAAAACTGGCCCTGGTGCCTTAGGGGGGGCAATAAGATCTCATAGGAAACACTAATATTATAGATAGAAAGAACGAGGGATGGTACAGATTTTACACTTTGACCCAGTTACTACACAGATCGGCTGGTAATGTATTTATTGCATATTCATCACTATAAGTAAGCAAAGTTTATAAGATTAATACCACAAAATCATGGGCATAAAGAAACCCAGGATACTAAAGAGCATATTAAACCATAATTAATCTATATTAACTACTGCACTAAAAACAATGCTAAATCGATCAGCGTGCAATTAAAAAATGCAGGGAAATGACGCCTAAGATCACCTACAGAAACCAGATGGTTATGAATAGTACAAAATGTTTTTTTTTTTTAAGTTTCAAATTATTATTATTATTATACAGCCTACTACAATGCAGGCTATGTACAAGTATGTAAGATAAGCAAAAGATTAGTGGGTGGAAGAAGAATAAAGATTACTTATTATGAGGTATAATGGTACTTACAAGATGGATATTGGTAACGTGTGTTCTCTGCTGCACCGACACGCGTTTCGCCCTTTATCCCCATCGGTCCATATTACATTATATTCAATTCCTGTTCTTTTCCAAAGATTTGCACCCTAAAGCCTATGATAAGGGATATCTTTTAGGCAAAATTCACTGTTAATAAGAAAGGGAAAGAGCCATTGCTTTGTGTTATTACTAATTCTAGGTTATTATAACATGCCTAATAGTAGAACTATATTGTCTTAAAGCAATATATATTTTTCCACAATAAAATCCCCATTTCCCTTGTATTGTGCCTGGTATTGTAACCTGGTATTATCCATTAGATAACATTAAACGGAATTTGTCAGCAGCTTTTTGCTATGTAATCTGAGGACAGCATGAGATAGGCGTTAAAATACAGAATTCAACTATTTGTCACATGGCCATCTGTGTGCTGTTGTTTACTTACACTGAAGCTTTAATCACCTTGTGATTATAATTGCTCGCAATACAGCAGCATGTGAGCCGTTGTCTGACTCCACCTCCTCCTGTGATAAGCAGCTCACGTCTGTAGCTACGTGCACTGGAAGCCTGGTGGGGGCGGGGTTAGCTTTCTCAGCTCTGCTGCATTGTTAAATCTAAAAACTCTGATTGTGTCAAAACAGCTTCACCTAGTAAATGAAGTGATACATCATTGGATTCAGGGTCTCTTTGCCTACAACATGCTGCTCTCAGGTGAGGTAGCAAAATCCTGCTGACAGATTCCCTTTAATAACAGCCCATTCATGAGAGTAACGGAGTAACTTTTCAGATGTATCTGTTCTAGTAAATAATTGTATTCCTTATAATATAACAATTCTGGAGCATCTTTTCTTAGAATTATTTGCCAGATATGTAAGAATCTATGTCAATGTATTAATACAGTTATAGAAGTTAAAACAGAAGAACAGTACAATCCATAATTATAAGATAATGTGTTTCTAAATTGCTATTTCATGGGGAATGCAGGTGTTTAGTAAAATAGACATGTCAGGAGAGATGACTGTTCCGCTTTAAGCCTTACTCGGTTGTCAAACTCATCAACTCATTAAGTCAGGCTCATCAGTATTTTCTGTGTCAGGGTGCTTTTCTTGGCTGTTTATGTCACTTACAGTGACAAGAAACAAGGTGACATCAACCCTCACGTCTGTAAGTAAATTTCTATAAAATAAAAGGCAAAGTAACAGGTATTTACTAAAATAGACATGTCAGAACTCAGGAGAGATGACTGGTCCCCACTTTAGGTCTCCCATGGCTGTCACACTCATCAACCATTAAGTCAGGACTCATCATATGCTTTCCATGTCATGGTGCTCTTTCTTGCTGTCCATGTCACCTACAGTTGGTGACAACTTTCAAGGTGTCTGCAGAACTTATCATTTTTAGATATTTTTGTGCTATTTTTGATTAATTTTAGTTTGAGGAGAATGGATACAATTTGATCACTGTGAATGGTAAACTAATAGAAAGTTATAAAAATAATTCATAAAGTAAATCAAATAAAGGAGAAAATAAGTAAAAACTAAGTAAAGATGAAAAAATGTAAATAAAATTTAAATAAAATCTAAAAAAAAAATGTTTATCTTGTATAACCTTGGATCTCAAGGTTGCAAAACCCCTGACTTGCTGCTCTGCATCCTTCTTATTAAATATGACCAAACTGCTCCCTTATTGGCTGATTAACATTTGATTTTTTGACTAGTCTACTTCATATCTAAAGTAAAGATAAGTAAATATTTTATAGAGGTTGCGTAGAGAATTACATCATTTCACTATGAAAAGATAGTGCAGGTATATGCTGGCATAGACTATATCTAGAGAGCAATGTGTTAATATGGAAAAATAACACTTTTCTTGGCATGAAGTAAATCTTCCTTAATCAGAAACATATCTTTCTTGCTTTTTGCTGCACTTTACATAAATCATTAAGGAAAATTGCCAGCTATTACTGCACGCAGTGAGAGCAGTGTATGAATACCGTATTGGCACGCTGCAGCAGCTATTTTCTTGATAGTTTAAAATCGTGACCGCTGTTTTATTGAAATCAGCTTTTGCTTTTTCATATAAATACATGATTTGAAATCTCTGTAGTGAGACAGAAAGCTATAATTTAAAGGGATTACATTAAACAAATGGCTGTCTTTTACATCGGTTAAACACATTCCTCGTGCACATTCATATTTTTAACAGTAATTGTGTCTGCTTCACTTAAAATGCTAAAACGTCACTGTTATCATGAGCAACAAAATGTATTTTTCTGTTTTGTGAAAGTAAGTAATCTGTTTTTCTAATCTGGTTCAAGCATCTAAAAATCATGGTCGGACTGGCCACAGGTTTTCTGACCCAAACCCAACCGCCTCATATACATAAATGAGGCTGCTGAGTTCAGGTCCGAATTCCCACATATTGTTGCCTGTACTCTCATTTCATTGGCGGCATTGGCATGGTATGGCATTCTTTCACCTGAAGTCAGGGGAAAACTGTTTTGGGGGGTCAGATCCTCAAAGATAATATTTTTACAATCCTGTTGATTAGGGTTGAGCGAAACGGGTCGAACATTTTCAAAAGTCGCCGACCTTTGACAAAGTCGGGTTTCATGAAACCCGATCCGACCCCTGTGCGGGGTCGGCCATGCGGTACGCGACTTTCGCGCCAAAGTCGCGTTTCAATGACGCGAAAAGCGCCATTTCTCAGCCAATGAAGGTAAACGCAGAGTGTGGGCAGCGTGATGACATAGGTCCTGGTCCCCACCATCTTAGAGAAGGGCATTGCAGTGATTGGCTTGCTGTCCGCGGCGTCACAGGAGCTATAAAGGGGCGTTCCCGCCGACCGCCATGTTACTGCTGCTGATCTGAGCCTAGGGAGAGGTTGCTGCCGCTTCGTCAGAAGCAGGGATAGCGTTAGGCAGGGTCCATTAACCACCAAACCGCTTGTGCTGTAGCGATTTCCACTGCCCAACACCACCTTCGGTGTGCAGGGACAGTGGAAGCTACATTTTTTTTCCTCAGCGCTGTAGCTCATTGGGCTGCCCTAGAAGGCTCCCTGATAGCTGCATTGCTGTGTGTACGCCGCTGTGCAAACCAACTGCTTTTTTCAAAGCACACATCCTCTTGTTCCTTCCTTTCTGCACAGCTATCTTGTTTGTTTGTCCACACTTTTTATTTAATTTGTGCATCAGTCCACTCCTTATTGCTGCCTGCCATACCTGGCTGAGATTACTGCAGGGAGATAGTAATTGAAGGACAGTTCCTTTTTTTTTTTTTTTTTTGTGGGAGATTAAGATTGGCATTTCTGCTAGAGTGCCATCCCTGTCTGTGTCATCTCTCACTCAGTGGGCCATAGAAAGCCTATTTATTTTTTTGCTTGATTTGGGTTCTAAAATCTACCTGAAAAAATCACTACATCAATCAGTGGGAGAAAAATATTGGCCTCAGGGCTTGTGTGCCACTCCTTACTCCTGTGTGTGCCATCTCTCAGTGGGCCATAGAAAGCCTATTTATTTTTTTGCTTGATTTGGGTTCCAAAATCTACCTGAAAAAATCAATAAATCAATCAGTGGGAGATTAATATTGGCCTTTGGGCTTGTGTGCCAGTCCTAAGCGTGCCATCTCTCTCTCTCAGATAGTGGGCCATAGAAAGCCTATTTATTATTTTTTTTATTGGGTTTATAAATTTTCCCTGGAAAAAAAAAAAAAAAGTGGGAGATTAATATTGGCCTCTGGGCTTGTGTGCCAGTCCTGAGCGTGCCATCTCTCTCACAAATAGTGGGCCATAGAAAGCCTATTTATTTTTTTGGTTGATTTGGGTTCTAAATTCTCCCTGAAAAAATCAATAAATCAATCAGTGGGAGATAAATATTGGCCTCTGGGCTTGTGTGCCACTCCTGACTCCTGTGTGCGTCCTCTCTCACTCAGTGGGCCCTAGAAAGCCTATTTTTTGTTTTATTTGTTTTCTAAATTCTCCCTGAAAAAATCATTTTATTTTATTTGGTTTCTAAATTATTCCTGAAAAAAATCATTTTTTTTGTATTTTTTTTTTCTAAAGTCTCCCTGAAAAAAACAAACAAAAACAAATCAGTGGGAGATTAATATTGCCCTTTCTGCTTGTGTGCCAGTCTTGACTCCTGGGTGTGCCATCTCTCTCTCTCCAATTGTGGGCCATAGAAAGCCTATTCATTTTTTTGCTTGATTTGGGTTCCAAAATCTACCTGAAAAAATCACTAAATCAATCAGTGGGAGATAAATATTGGCCTCTGGGCTTGTGTGCCACTCCTGACTCCTGTGTGCGTCCTCTCTCACTCTGTGGGCCCTAGAAAGCCTATTTTTTGTTTTATTTGTTTTCTAAATTCTCCCTGAAAAAATCATTTTATTTTATTTGGTTTCTAAATTATTTCGGAAAAAAATCATTTTTTTTGTATTTTTTTTTTCTAAAGTCTCCCTGAAAAACAAAAACAAAAACAAATCAGTGGGAAATTAATATTGCCCTTTCTGCTTGTGTGCCAGTCTTGACTCCTGGGTGTGCCATCTCTCTCTCTCCAATTGTGGGCCATAGAAAGCCTATTAATTTTTTTGCTTGATTTCGGTTCCAAAATCTACCTGAAAAAATCACTTAATCAATCAGTGGGAGATAAATATTGGCCTCTGGGCTTGTGTGCCACTCCTGACTCCTGTGTGCGTCCTCTCTCACTCAGTGGGCCCTAGAAAGCCTATTTTTTGTTTTATTTGTTTTCTAAATTCTCCCTGAAAAAATCATTTTATTTTATTCGGTTTCTAAATTATTCCTGAAAAAAATCATTTTTTTTGTATTTTTTTTTCTAAAGTCTCCCTGAAAAAAAAAAAAAAAAATCAAATCAGTGGGAGATTAATATTGCCCTTTCTGCTTGTGTGCCAGTCTTGACTCCCGGGTGTGCCATCTCTCTCTCTCCAATTGTGGGCCATAGAAAGCCTATTAATTTTTTTGCTTGATTTGGGTTCCAAAATCTACCTGAAAAAATCCCTAAATCAATCAGTGGGAGATAAATATTGGCCTCTGGGCTTGTGTGCCACTCCTGACTCCTGTGTGCGTCCTCTCTCACTCAGTGGGCCCTACAAAGCCTATTTTTTTTATTTGTTTTCTAAATTCTCCCTGAAACAATCATTTTATTTTATTTTGTTTCTAAATTCTTCCTGAAAAATTCATTTTTTTGTATTTTTTTTTCTAAAGTCTCCCTGAAAAAAAAAAAAAAAATCAAATCAGTGGGAGATTAATATTGCCCTTTCTGCTTGTGTGCCAGTCTTGACTCCTGGGTGTGCCATCTCTCTCTCTCCAATTGTGGGCCATAGAAAGCCTATTAATTTTTTTGCTTCATTTGGGTTCCAAAATCTACCTGAAAAAATCACTAAATCAATCAGTGGGAGATAAATATTGGCCTCTGGGCTTGTGTGCCACTCCTGACTCCTGTGTGCGTCCTCTCTCACTCAGTGGGCCCTAGAAAGCCTATTTTTTTTTTATTTGTTTTCTAAATTCTCCCTGAAACAATCATTTTATTTTATTTTTTTCTAAATTCTTCCTGAAAAATTCATTTTTTTGTATTTTTTTTTCTAAAGTCTCCCTGAAAAAAAAAAAAAAATCAAATCAGTGGGAGATTAATATTGCCCTTTCTGCTTGTGTGCCAGTCTTGACTCCTGGGTGTGCCATCTCTCTCTCTCCAATTGTGGGCCATAGAAAGCCTATAAATTTTTTTTGCTTGATTTGGGTTCCAAAATCTACCTGAAAAAATCACTAAATCAATCAGTGGGAGATAAATATTGGCCTCTGGGCTTGTGTGCCACTCCTGACTCCTGTGTGCGTCCTCTCTCACTCACTGGGCCCTAGAAAGGCTATTTTATGTTTTATTTGTTTTCTAAATTCTCCCTGAAAAAATCATTTCATTTTATTTGGTTTATAAATTCTTCCTTAAAAAATCATTTTTTTTTTTTTTTCTAAAGTCTCCTTTTTAAAAAAAAAAAAAAAAAATCAGTGGGAGATTAATATTTACATTTGTGCTTCAGTGACAGTCCTGCGTGTGTGGCATCTCTCTCATTTGTTGCCACCAACAACAGAGTGTGTAACATTGTGCCTGATTTTCGTTGTGGTCTCACCCACCTGTAAAGGGGTAGCTAAATCATACTGAAGTTATAGCTCACCGTGTAAGTTGTGTGACTGCAACAAATACCGTTAGTTTGGTAACGTTTTTAAAACAATGAGGAAGTCTGGTGGAAGAGGTCGTGGCCGGGGGCGTTCATTGTCAGCTGGTAATGAGGGTAGTGGTAGTGGTGGAGCATCAGGTGGTCATGGGAAAAAAAATATTGCACCTAAGTCTGGAGCTGTGGAGCCAGGTTCGTCGTCTGGCTTCACAAGGCCTCGAACGCTCCCTTTTCTGGGAGTAGGAAAACCGCTTTTAAAGCCGGAGCAGCAAGAGCAAGTTTTGGCTTATCTTGCTGACTCAGCCTCTAGCTCTTTTGCCTCCTCTCGTGAAACTGGTAAAAGTAAAAGCAGCGCGTCGTTAGTGGATGTTCACGGTCAGGGACAAGTCGCTTCCTTGTCCTCTTCAGCAAAAACAACAACAGAGAAGAATGCAGCAGGCGACACAACGGGTTACTCCATGGAGCTCTTTACACATACCGTACCTGGCTTAGAAAGTGAAGAAGTTAACAGTCCATGCCCATTACAAGTTGAATCTGACATGGAGTGCACTAATGCACAGCCACAGCCAGACTACTATGCTGGTCCTTTGACTCAGACCACAACATTGCCCTCGCAGGGTGCTGATCAAGAATCAGACCCTGATGAGACTATGTTGCCCCATCAGGAACGCTATACCACCGACCGACAAGGTGACACAGACGAAGTTGCACACGAGCTACAAGAAGAGGTAATAGATGACCCAGTTCTTGACCCCGATTGGCAGCCATTGGGGGAACAGGGTGCAGGCGGCAGCAGTTCTGAAGCGGAGGAGGAGGGGCCGCAGCAGGCATCAACATCGCAACAGGTTCCATCTGCCGGGCCACTATCTTGCCCAAAACGCGTGGCAAAGTCAAAACCTGTTGGAGGACAGCGTGGCCATCCGGTTAAAGCTCAGTCTGCAATGCCTGAAAAGGTATCCGATGCTAGAAAGAGTGCAGTCTGGCATTTTTTTAAACAACATCCAATTGATCAGCGCAAAGTCATCTGTCAAAAATGTTCAACTACCTTAAGCAGAGGGCAGAATCTGAAAAGTCTCAATACAAGTTGCATGCATAGACATTTAACCACCATGCATTTGCAAGCTTGGACTAACTACCAAACGTCCCTTAAGGTTGTAGCACCCTCGGCCAATGAAGCTAGTCATCAACGCAACATCCCTTCCGGCAGTGTAGGGCCACCATTTTGCGCACCACCTGCAGTATCTGTGCAGGTTTCTTTGCCAGGCCAAAGAAGTCAGGGTCAGGGAATCACCAGTTTCGTAGTAGGAAACACTGCATCTAGGGCACCGGCGGCAACAATACCATCTCCCACCGTCTCTCAGTCTGCCATGTCCACCGGCACCCCCGCTAGTTCCACGATCTCCAGCTCTCCAGTCCAGCTCACCCTACATGAGACTATGGTTAGAAAAAGGAAGTACTTAGCCTCGCATCCGCGTACACAGGGTTTGAACGCCCACATAGCTAGACTAATCTCGTTAGAGATGATGCCCTACAGGTTAGTTGAAAGCGAAGCTTTCAAAGCCCTGATGGACTACGCTGTACCACGCTACGAGCTACCCAGTCAACACTTTTTTTCCAGAAAAGCCATCCCAGCCCTCCACCAGCATGTTAAAGAGCGCATCGTCCATGCACTCAGGCAATCTGTGAGCACAAAGGTGCACCTGACAACAGATGCATGGACCAGTAGGCATGGCCAGGGACGTTACGTGTCCATCACGGCACACTGGGTAAATGTGGTGGATGCAGGGTCCACAGGGTACAGCAAGTTTGGGACAGTTCTGCCTAGCCCACGGTCTAGGAAACAGTTGGCTGTAGCCATTCGCACCCCCTCCTCCTCCTCCTCGTCCTCCTGCAGAAGCGAGACCTCGTCCACAGACCGCAGTCGCACAACCACTCCATCCGCAGCTGCCACTGTTGCACACCAGGTCTCCCATTATGGGGCAGCTACTGGCAAACGTCAGCAGGCTGTATTGGCTATGAAGTGTTTGGGCGACAACAGACACACCGCTGAAGTTCTGTCCGAGTTCTTGCAGAAAGAAACGCAGTCGTGGCTGGGCACTGTAGATCTTGAGGCAGGCAAGGTAGTGAGTGATAACGGAAGGAATTTCATGGCTGCCATCTCCATTTCCCAACTGAAACACATTCCTTGCCTGGCTCACACCTTAAACCTGGTGGTGCAGTGCTTCCTGAAAAGTTATCCGGGGTTATCCGACCTGCGCCTCAAAGTGCGTGGACTTTGCTCACATATCCGCCGTTCGCCCGTACACTCCAGCCGTATGCAGACCTATCAGCGTTCTTTGAACCTTCCCCAGCATCGCCTAATCATAGACGTTGCAACAAGGTGGAACTCAACACTGCACATGCTTCAGAGACTGTGTGAACAGAGGCGGGCTGTTATGTTTTTGTGGGAGGATACACATACACGGGCAGGCAGTAGGATGGCAGACATGGAGTTGTCAGGTGTGCAGTGGTCGAAGATTCAAGACATGTGTCAAGTCCTTCAGTGTTTTGAGGAATGCACACGGCTGGTTAGTGCAGACAATGCCATAATAAGCATGAGCATCCCCCTAATGCGTCTGCTGATGCAAAGTTTGACGCACATAAAGGATCAGGCGTCTGCAGCTGAGGAAGAGGAAAGCCTTGATGACAGTCAGCCATTGTCTGGCCAGGGCAGTGTACAGGACGAGGTAGCGGGCGAAGAGGAGGAGGAGGATGAAGAGGATGATGGGGATGATTATATTTTTAATGAGGAAGCTTTTCCGGGGCCAATGGAAATTGTTGGCGCGGCAAGGCCGGGTTCTGGTTTTTGGAGGGACACAAGTGACGTGGATTTGCCTGAAACTGCCCCTCAACCAAGCACAACCACAGATTTGAGAACTGGAACTTTGGCCCACATGGCGGATTATGCCTTACGTATCCTCAAAAGGGACACACGCATAACAAAAATGATGAACGATGACGATTACTGGTTGGCCTGCCTCCTTGATCCTCGCTATAAAGGCAAATTGCAAAATATAATGCCACATGAGAACTTGGAACTAATATTAGCAACCAAACAATCAACTCTTGTTGACCGTTTGCTTCTGGCATTCCCTGCACACAGCGCCCGTGATCGTTCTAACACGAGCTGCAGGGGCCAGCAGACCAGAGGTGTTAGAGGGGCAGAAATCAGAAGTGTCGTTGGACAGAGGGGTTTTCTGACCAGGTTGTGGAGTGATTTTGCTATGACCGCAGACAGGACAGGTACTGCAGCATCAATTCAAAGTGACAGGAGACAACATTTGTCCAGTATGGTTACTAACTATTTTTCATCCCTTATCGACGTTCTCCCTCAACCGTCATTCCCATTTGATTACTGGGCATCAAAATTAGACACCTGGCCAGAATTGGCAGAATATGCATTGCAGGAGCTTGCTTGCCCGGCAGCTAGTGTCCTATCAGAAAGAGTATTCAGTGCTGCAGGTTCAATACTAACAGAAAAAAGGACTCGTCTGGCTACCCAAAATGTAGATGATCTAACCTTCATTAAAATGAACCACAACTGGATTTCGAAATCTTTTGCCCCACCTTGCCCGGCTGACACCTAGCTTTCCTATGTAAAGGTCTTGCCTGTGGACTATTCTGAACGACTTTTCCAATCTCGTAATTTGCAGCACCTGATTGTCCAGCATCCGACATGTTAACACCTCCCTAAATGGCCAAAGTCCCCACACGGGGCCGTGGTATCGCCACTTGGCGCCAGCACCCGTGAGAGTACTGTTTGTCTGAAGAGGTGGGTGTGCCCGCTTTTGGTCGACGGCACTGCCACTAGGTCCCTCATAGTACAATAAAGTGTCTGGCGGTGGTGGTGCGCACCCAACGTCAGACACACCGTTGTAATATGAGGGGCCCTGGGCCTGTACCGCCGGCCACAAGACAGTCCCCCCCCCAGGTCAAACAGTGCTCTACCACTTGCAAAATTTTCTCTCACAGCTCCACCAATGTTTAGTCTATGCGCTGACATCCTTCAATGCCTGTCACTGTCAATACCATTGTATTGACATTTTTCTTATGTTAGGCCTTCGAAGCCTGTCTGCGGTCACTCCTTCCACTAGGCCTCCACTGACCTGTCTACTGCTGCCCGGGTTCCCCTGGAACCAATTTTAAATTGCCTACAGCCAGCCCAATTTATTATGTTAGGGCTTCGAAGCCTGTCTGCGGTCCCTCCTTCCACTAGGCCTCCACTGACCTGTCTACTGCTGCCTGGGTTCCCCTGGAACCAATTTTAAATTGCCTACAGCCAGCCCAATTTATTATGTTAGGGCTTCGAAGCCTGTCTGCGGTCCCTCCTTCCACTAGGCCTCCACTGACCTGTCTACTGCCGCCCGTGTTCCCCTGGAACCAATTGTAAATTGCCTACAGCCAGGCCAATTTATTATGTTAGGGCTTCGAAGCCTGTCTGCGGTCCCTCCTTCCACTAGGCCTCCACTGACCTGTCTACTGCTGCCCGGGTTCCCCTGGAACCAATTTTAAATTGCCTACAGCCAGCCCAATTTATTATGTTAGGGCTTCGAAGCCTGTCTGCGGTCCCTCCTTCCACTAGGCCTCCACTGACCTGTCTACTGCTGCCCGGGTTCCCCTGGAACCAATTTTAACCCCTTAGTGACCGCCAATACGCCTTTTAAATGACCTGAGATATAAGAGACTTATACCCCCATACAGGTGACAATCCAGTAGCTGTCAGCTGTCCACTATAGCTGACCACTTGCTGCATCAGCCATGATCAGTGTTTGCAACATCCAAATCTATTTAACCCCTTAGATGCTGCTGTCAATAGTGACTACATCATTATAAACGGTTAACAGACTGTGGGGGCTTCCTCTTTATCCCAATTGGTGGTCTCAGATCATGATTGCATGGTCCTGATGTTTGTCATGGAAATTCATGACCAAATAGTGGCCTTAGAGTCTGTCGGCTGTAGTAACCTGTTCAGAAGTTAGTGACATTTAGGTGATAAAAATACACATTTTCATTTTTCTCATGCCACTTTGCATTAATTCCTGAAAATCACCCGAAGGGTTAACAAACGACCTGACTGCAGTTTTCAATATGTCAGGGGGTGCTGTTTTTAAAATGGTATCACTTGTGGGGATTTCCCTATATATAGGACCCCTAAAGTCACTTCAAACATGGATAGGTCCCTAAAAAAATACATTTTGTAAATTTCCTTGAAAAAAATTTAAATTGTTGCTACATTTTTAATCCTCCTAAAATGCTAACAAAATAAAATAACATTTTGCAAATGGTGCTGTTGTAAAGCAGACATGTGGGAAATGTTATTTATTAATGGTTTGCTGTGGTATGACTATCGGGATTAAAGGGATAATCATTCAAAGTTTGAAAATTGCTAATTTTTTAACATTTTTTTCAAATTTCTGATAATTTTTATAAATAAACATAAAGCATATCAACCTAAATTTACCATTATCATAAAGTATAATGTGTCACGAAAAAACAATCTCAAAATCACTGGGATTTGTTAAAGCATTCCAGAGTTATTACCACATAAAGTGACACTGGTCAGATTTCAAAAATTTGGCTCCGTCACTAAGGGGTTAAATTGCCTACAGCCAGCCCAATTTATTATGTTAGGGCTTCGAAGCCTGTCTGCGGTCCCTCCTTCCACTAGGCCTCCACTGACCTGTCTACTGCCGCCCGTGTTCCCCTGGAACCAATTGTAAATTGCCTACAGCCAGGCCAATTTATTATGTTAGGGCTTCGAAGCCTGTCTGCGGTCCCTCCTTCCACTAGGCCTCCACTGACCTGTCTACTGCTGCCCGTGTTCCCCTGGAACCAATTGTAAATTGCCTACATCCCAATTTTTGTTATGTTAGGCCTTCGAAGCCTGTCTGCGGCCCGTTTTTCCACTACTACTACACTGACCAGGCCACTGCTGCCCGTGTTCCCCTGGAACCAATTTTAAATTGCCTACAGCCAGCCCAATTTATTATGTTAGGGCTTCGAAGCCTGTCTGCGGTCCCTCCTTCCACTAGGCCTCCACTGACCTGTCTACTGCTGCCCGGGTTCCCCTGGAACCAATTTTAAATTGCCTACAGCCAGCCCAATTTATTATGTTAGGGCTTCGAAGCCTGTCTGCGGTCCCTCCTTCCACTAGGCCTCCACTGACCTGTCTACTGCCGCCCGTGTTCCCCTGGAACCAATTGTAAATTGCCTACAGCCAGGCCAATTTATTATGTTAGGGCTTCGAAGCCTGTCTGCGGTCCCTCCTTCCACTAGGCCTCCACTGACCTGTCTACTGCTGCCCGGGTTCCCCTGGAACCAATTTTAAATTGCCTACAGCCAGCCCAATTTATTATGTTAGGGCTTCGAAGCCTGTCTGCCGTCCCTCCTTCCACTAGGCCTCCACTGACCTGTCTACTGCTGCCCGGGTTCCCCTGGAACCAATTTTAAATTGCCTACAGCCAGCCCAATTTATTATGTTAGGGCTTCGAAGCCTGTCTGCGGTCCCTCCTTCCACTAGGCCTCCACTGACCTGTCTACTGCTGCCCGGGTTCCCCTGGAACCAATTTTAAATTGCCTATAGCCAGCCCAATTAATTATGTTAGGGCTTCGAAGCCTGTCTGCGGTCCCTCCTTCCACTAGGCCTCCACTGACCTGTCTACTGCTGCCCGGGTTCCCCTGGAACCAATTTTAAATTGCCTACAGCCAGCCCAATTTATTATGTTAGGGCTTCGAAGCCTGTCTGCGGTCCCTCCTTCCACTAGGCCTCCACTGACCTGTCTACTGCTGCCCGTGTTCCCCTGGAACCAATTGTAAATTGCCTACATCCCAATTTTTGTTATGTTAGGCCTTCGAAGCCTGTCTGCGGCCCGTTTTTCCACTACTACTACCCTGACCAGGCCACTGCTGCCCGTGTTCCCCTGGAACCAATTTTAAATTGCCTACAGCCAGCCCAATTTATTATGTTAGGGCTTCGAAGCCTGTCTGCGGTCCCTCCTTCCACTAGGCCTCCACTGACCTGTCTACTGCTGCCCGGGTTCCCCTGGAACCAATTTTAAATTGCCTACAGCCAGCCCAATTTATTATGTTAGGGCTTCGAAGCCTGTCTGCGGTCCCTCCTTCCACTAGGCCTCCACTGACCTGTCTACTGCTGCCCGGGTTCCCCTGGAACCAATTTTAAATTGCCTACAGCCAGCTCAATTTATTATGTTAGGGCTTCGAAGCCTGTCTGCGGTCCCTCCTTCCACTAGGTCTCCACTGACCTGTCTACTGCTGCCCGGGTTCCCCTGGAACCAATTTTAAATTGCCTACAGCCAGCCCAATTTATTATGTTAGGGCTTCGAAGCCTGTCTGCGGTCCCTCCTTCCACTAGGCCTCCACTGACCTGTCTACTGCTGCCCGGGTTCCCCTGGAACCAATTTTAAATTGCCTACAGCCAGCCCAATTTATTATGTTAGGGCTTCGAAGCCTGTCTGCGGTCCC
Organism: Ranitomeya imitator; assembly: GCF_032444005.1. Classification (NCBI taxonomy): domain Eukaryota; kingdom Metazoa; phylum Chordata; class Amphibia; order Anura; family Dendrobatidae; genus Ranitomeya; species Ranitomeya imitator. Next base: position 446,828,388 of record NC_091286.1, on the reverse strand, counting down.
TCCTTCCACTAGGCCTCCACTGACCTGTCTACTGCTGCCCGTGTACCCCTTGAACCAACATCAGAAAATATAAAAATAAGTATTTTGCTTATAAAAAAGAAAATACTGGAGAGATATCAAATGCAGACATTTTAACATTAAAAACAAACACATACAACAAAAATCTGGTACAGTACTAAAAATGGCCACCAGCTACAATAACTTTCTCCTGCAAGTAGTTAACTGAAAGTTTTTTTCAATTTAAAACACAGATATGGCATCCACCGAGTGTTGTCCTGTCGCGTCTTCTTTATATTATTGCCAAGAAGATGCAAAAAAACAAAATCCAGCTCACCATACCGACATTCCCAGGAGCTCGGAGCACGGAACCGCTGTGTCAGGGCGTGGACGAACAGGAAAGAGAAGGAGATCCAGCTCAACGAAATAGTGAAAAATCCATAATTTATTTCACTCAAAATACAGTGAAAGGACAAAACATCAGCATACAGAAAAAATTATAAAAACAAGGTCAACGCGTTTCCGGTGACTAAGCACCCTTAATCATGATCTCCTTCTCCTTCCAAGAAGATGCAAAACAATGAAAATAATAAAATCATTATTTACCAAAAAAATAGAGTAAGTCAAAACCACATTGCAAATAAACATTCATTACAAATAAAGAAGCAGGGCGCGTCCGAGGGTGAGTATATACCTAATAAGAATATAATCACCCTCGGACGCGCCCTGCTTCTTTCCGACAGCCTTCCTTCCTAAGAATTAGCCCTTCCGTGGTGTAGAGAGAGGGTGTGTTACACTCCAAGGTGTTCCCCAGGTTGCCTTTCCTGAGCTTCGATCTTCATGCTCTCGTTTAGTAGTTGTCGGAAAGTAGGCTGCATTAGGCCTACAAATTGGGTATGGGGTGTAGAGAGATGGTGTGTTCAACTCCAAGGTGTTCTCCAGGTTGCCTTTCCTGAGCTTCGATCTTCCGGCTCTCGTTTAGTAGTTGTTGGAAACTACACTGCATTAGGCCTACAAATTGGGTATGGGGTGTAGAGAGATGGTGTGTTCCACTCCAAGGTGTTCTCCAGGTTGCCTTTCCTGAGCTTCGATCTTCCGGCTCTCGTTTAGTAGTTGTTGGAAACTACACTGCATTAGGCCTACAAATTGGGTATGGGGTGTAGAGAGATGGTGTGTTCCACTCCAAGGTGTTCTCCAGGTTTCCTCGCCATTGCTTCGATCTTCCGACTCTCGTTTAGTAGTTGTAGAAAACTACACTGCATTAGGCCTACAAAATGGGTATCGGGTGGAGAGAGATGGTGTGTTACACTCCAAGGTGTTCCCCAGGTTGCCTTGCCATGGCTTCGGTCTTCTGACTCTCGTTTAGTAGTTGTAGAAAACTACACTGCATTAGGCCTACAAAATGGGTATCGAGTGGAGAGAGATGGTGTGTTACACTACAAGGTGTTCCCCAGGTTGCCTTGCCATTGCTTCGGTCTTCCGACTCTCGTTTAGTAGTTGTAGAAAACTACACAGCATTAGGCCTACAAAATGGGTATGGGGTGGAGAGAGATGGTGTGTTACACTCCAAGGTGTTCTCCAGGTTTCCTCGCCATTGCTTCGATCTTCCGACTCTCGTTTAGTAGTTGTAGAAAACTACACTGCATTAGGCCTACAAAATGGGTATGGGGTGGAGAGAGATGGTGTGTTACACTCCAAGGTGTTCCCCAGGTTGCCTTGCCATTGCTTCGGTCTTCCGACTCTCGTTTAGTAGTTGTAGAAAACTACACTGCATTAGGCCTACAAAATGGGTATCGGGTGGAGAGAGATGGTGTGTTACACTCCAAGGTGTTCCCCAGGTTGCCTTGCCATTGCTTCGGTCTTCCGACTCTCGTTTAGTAGTTGTAGAAAACTACACTGCATTAGGCCTACAAAATGGGTATCGGGTGGAGAGAGATGGTGTGTTACACTCCAAGGTGTTCCCCAGGTTGCCTTGCCATTGCTTCGGTCTTCCGACTCTCGTTTAGTAGTTGTAGAAAACTACACAGCACTAGGCCTACAAAATGGGTATGGGGTGGAGAGAGATGGTGTGTTACACTCCAAGGTGTTCTCCAGGTTTCCTCGCCATTGCTTCGATCTTCCGACTCTCGTTTAGTAGTTGTAGAAAACTACACTGCATTAGGCCTACAAAATGGGTATCGGGTGGAGAGAGATGGTGTGTTACACTCCAAGGTGTTCCCCAGGTTGCCTTGCCATTGCTTCGGTCTTCCGACTCTCGTTTAGTAGTTGTAGAAAACTACACTGCATTAGGCCTACAAAATGGGCATCGGGTGGAGAGAGATGGTGTGTTACACTCCAAGGTGTTCCCCAGGTTGCCTTGCCATTGCTTCGGTCTTCCGACTCTCGTTTAGTAGTTGTAGAAAACTACACAGCATTAGGCCTACAAAATGGGTATGGGGTGGAGAGAGATGGTGTGTTCCACTCCAAGGTGTTCTCCAGGTTGCCTTTCCTGAGCTTCTATCTTCAGGCTCTCGTTAAATTGTGGTTAAATGGAACAACTGCATTTGGCGTACTAGTTGGTTTGGGGCCTACTAACAGTGTCTGCCGCTCCTTGCTGTTCTCCTGGTTTCCTGTCCTGAAATTCCGTTTTCAGGCGCTCGTTAAGTAGTTGTTAATGTTAGACTGCATTTGGCCTACTAGTTGGGTTGGGGCCTACTATCGGTGTCTGCCACTCCTTGCTGTTCTCCTCCACTGAACAAAGCTGTGCCGCCTGTTTACTACGGTTGCCAATTTTGAACTGCATTTCGACTACTTACTGATTTGGGCCTACTCTCTGTGTCAGCCTCTCATTCCAGTTGTCCTCCACTGCAATGCCCCCTGGTTATTCCTGTGTTACCAATTTTGAACTGCATTTAGCCCACTTTATTATTTGGGCCTATATCTGTGTTTCCTCCTCATCCTGCCCATTGCCCAGCCAGTGATAGATGAGTCTGCTGGTACATTGACCCATAATGCAACATTCCCCGTGCACGCTACACTGCAAGATTGTGACCCTGAAGACACAAAAGAGAATGGTAAAACCAAAAACACTCAGTTTGAAAAAATGTTTGCAGTAATCCGCAAGTGCTAGTAAAAGATGTAAATAACAGGGTATTTGGTTGATACGTTTTTTGCAAAAAATGTATACTAAGCTGCTCTACCAATCTTCACGGTATACCCATATCAGAGCAGTCCTAACTAATGTATGCAATCCCTATCTGATGTATTTAAAAACCTGATCATCTGTATATTACCTGTGTGAACAGGGTTCAGAGAGGAAAAATCCATGTGTGCATACAGGACAGAACAGCTTTTGTGCAGCCAGCCCAAGAGGAGTGGTGGAACTCCCCAGTCTTGTAGACACAAGAGAACAATCATGGAAACAGGAACACATGGGCTACCTGCACAGTGAACAAGTCTGTAAGAACATGTTCACACACCACCAAGAAACCTGAAGACACAAAAGAGAATGGTAAAACCAAAAACACTCAGTTTGAAAAAATGTTTGCAGTAATCCGCAAGTGCTAGTAAAAGATGTAAATAACAGGGTATTTGGTTGATACGTTTTTTGCAAAAAATGTATACTAAGCTGCTCTACCAATCTTCACGGTATACCCATATCAGAGCAGTCCTAACTAATGTATGCAATCCCTATCTGATGTATTTAAAAACCTGATCATCTGTATATTACCTGTGTGAACAGGGTTCAGAGAGGAAAAATCCATGTGTGCATACAGGACAGAACAGCTTTTGTGCAGCCAGCCCAAGAGGAGTGGTGGAACTCCCCAGTCTTGTAGACACAAGAGAACAATCATGGAAACAGGAACACATGGGCTACCTGCACAGTGAACAAGTCTGTAAGAACATGTTCACACACCACCAAGAAACCTGAAGACACAAAAGAGAATGGTAAAACCAAAAACACTCAGTTTGAAAAAATGTTTGCAGTAATCCGCAAGTGCTAGTAAAAGATGTAAATAACAGGGTATTTGGTTGATACGTTTTTTGCAAAAAATGTATACTAAGCTGCTCTACCAATCTTCACGGTATACCCATATCAGAGCAGTCCTAACTAATGTATGCAATCCCTATCTGATGTATTTAAAAACCTGATCATCTGTATATTACCTGTGTGAACAGGGTTCAGAGAGGAAAAATCCATGTGTGCATACAGGACAGAACAGCTTTTGTGCAGCCAGCCCAAGAGGAGTGGTGGAACTCCCCAGTCTTGTAGACACAAGAGAACAATCATGGAAACAGGAACACATGGGCTACCTGCACAGTGAACAAGTCTGTAAGAACATGTTCACACACCACCAAGAAACCTGAAGACACAAAAGAGAATGGTAAAACCAAAAACACTCAGTTTGAAAAAATGTTTGCAGTAATCCGCAAGTGCTAGTAAAAGATGTAAATAACAGGGTATTTGGTTGATACGTTTTTTGCAAAAAATGTATACTAAGCTGCTCTACCAATCTTCACGGTATACCCATATCAGAGCAGTCCTAACTAATGTATGCAATCCCTATCTGATGTATTTAAAAACCTGATCATCTGTATATTACCTGTGTGAACAGGGTTCAGAGAGGAAAAATCCATGTGTGCATACAGGACAGAACAGCTTTTGTGCAGCCAGCCCAAGAGGAGTGGTGGAACTCCCCAGTCTTGTAGACACAAGAGAACAATCATGGAAACAGGAACACATGGGCTACCTGCACAGTGAACAAGTCTGTAAGAACATGTTCACACACCACCAAGAAACCTGAAGACACAAAAGAGAATGGTAAAACCAAAAACACTCAGTTTGAAAAAATGTTTGCAGTAATCCGCAAGTGCTAGTAAAAGATGTAAATAACAGGGTATTTGGTTGATACGTTTTTTGCAAAAAATGTATACTAAGCTGCTCTACCAATCTTCACGGTATACCCATATCAGAGCAGTCCTAACTAATGTATGCAATCCCTATCTGATGTATTTAAAAACCTGATCATCTGTATATTACCTGTGTGAACAGGGTTCAGAGAGGAAAAATCCATGTGTGCATACAGGACAGAACAGCTTTTGTGCAGCCAGCACAGGTTTCTTGGTGGTGTGTGAACATGTTCTTACAGACTTGTTCACTGTGCAGGTAGCCCATGTGTTCCTGTTTCCATGATTGTTCTCTTGTGTCTACAAGACTGGGGAGTTCCACCACTCCTCTTGGGCTGGCTGCACAAAAGCTGTTCTGTCCTGTATGCACACATGGATTTTTCCTCTCTGAACCCTGTTCACACAGGTAATATACAGATGATCAGGTTTTTAAATACATCAGATAGGGATTGCATACATTAGTTAGGACTGCTCTGATATGGGTATACCGTGAAGATTGGTAGAGCAGCTTAGTATACATTTTTTGCAAAAAACGTATCAACCAAATACCCTGTTATTTACATCTTTTACTAGCACTTGCGGATTACTGCAAACATTTTTTCAAACTGAGTGTTTTTGGTTTTACCATTCTCTTTTGTGTCTTCAGGTTTCTTGGTGGTGTGTGAACATGTTCTTACAGACTTGTTCACTGTGCAGGTAGCCCATGTGTTCCTGTTTCCATGATTGTTCTCTTGTGTCTACAAGACTGGGGAGTTCCACCACTCCTCTTGGGCTGGCTGCACAAAAGCTGTTCTGTCCTGTATGCACACATGGATTTTTCCTCTCTGAACCCTGTTCACACAGGTAATATACAGATGATCAGGTTTTTAAATACATCAGATAGGGATTGCATACATTAGTTAGGACTGCTCTGATATGGGTATACCGTGAAGATTGGTAGAGCAGCTTAGTATACATTTTTTGCAAAAAACGTATCAACCAAATACCCTGTTATTTACATCTTTTACTAGCACTTGCGGATTACTGCAAACATTTTTTCAAACTGAGTGTTTTTGGTTTTACCATTCTCTTTTGTGTCTTCAGGTTTCTTGGTGGTGTGTGAACATGTTCTTACAGACTTGTTCACTGTGCAGGTAGCCCATGTGTTCCTGTTTCCAAGATTGTGACCCTGCTGAAAGTCAGGTTGCTCTTCCCGCATACCATACCACCTTACACGGGGACAAAGAGGAAGGTGCAGATGAAAGTGCAGGTTCCTTCATCAGGTGGGGGGAGGAATACTAGTTGGCGACGTCACTGGCACAGGGCCTCTCATAGTACGCAAAAGTGTTGCTGCCGGTGGGAGGCGCCCCCGCCGTGCAAACACACCGCTGTACTTTGAGGGGCCCTGTGCCAGTGCCAATGCCAACGAGTGGGCCCCCCCTGCTTGCTCAGGTTCACAGCACTTGCAAAGTTGAAATACTTACCTCTCCCTGCTCCACTGCCGTGACGTGGTCCAGATTTCCTGGGCCCACTAATTACTTGAACCAGCCCTACCCACCACAACTTTAGCCAAATGACCCCCAATTTCAAATGCCTTCCAATTATTATAAGGTAAATTACGCTTGACAAGCTTCATTAAGAAGAATGGATGGTTTTGACATTAAAATGGGCACTCTAGGTGTTTTCCTGGCCCCCACTCACTGCCGACTATGCTGCCCCATTGACTTGCATTGGGTTTCGTGTTTCGGTCGATCCCGACTTTACGTCATAATCGGCTGATTTCACTCGACCCGACTTTTGAGATAGTCGGGTTTCGCGAAACCCGGCTCGACTCTAAAAAGGTCAAGGTCGCTCAACTCTACTGTTGATATGTCATAAATTGCAATTTGGGAAAACCCACAAATTTCACTTTTACGCTAAGGCTAGATACCTGTAGGCCTAAGCAAAGCTCTAGTAATATTTCATCATTGTCCATTGAGTGAGATAGAAAAGCTCTACATTTTCTGATTACTGTGAATGGTCTCCAGATATTTATGTGGGACAACATAAAGCAATAGGTGAGGAACCACCCGTGTAGGCCACACATAATGGCACCTATACCAATTATCACTTTTTAGGCTAAAGTGTTGGATCCAAAGGTGATCAATGTCGTAAGTTACACTTTGGACTTTGAATCATTGTGATAGTTGCTAGTTTACATTTACTATGAAGATTATAAAAAATATAAAGGCTATTTTACAAAACGCATTTTCATAAACCCAATAAGGGACTTTTGAGTTAGTAGAGGGCAGGTTATGGTCTTAATTTCTTTGCCAAAGTGGAGAGTAGTTAAAAAGAGCATCTCTGGAGGACCTGTCCGTCCAGCATTACTCAGATAACCCATCCATTTGAATTGACATTGAGTTTAATTTCCCTCCGTGATGATGCTGCAGGAAAATTAATCACTTATTACTGTCCCAGGAGGGGGACACTTTGTGTACAGTTTTATTTTCAAGGGATACTGTGTAAAATGTACAGCACATGGACCAATGTTAATCAGTGTGTTAGATCACATTATTTTTTTTACAACATTGAACATTGGTGTGCTTGAAAAAAATCAACTAGTTTCATCTTTTTTGCAATGGTTGTGTAAAAAATGAATGTGTCCATATGACATCCGTGTTGAACAAATTCATTGCAATAATTAATATAAGAAACTGTATTTGGCCTTGTTTTCTTTTTTAGTAATGATGACAATATGGATGAAAAATTGTTCATCTTTTCTGAATGAAAATTTTCATACAACCGATTGGACTTAATGTCCTAAGGAAGACACATCATTGTGGTTTTGTAGCCTAAATATTGCCCTCTTTAAATAGAAGAGACCCCAGGTAGATGTCAGACTTAAAGTATATTACTAACTGTGTTTTCATGTTATTTTCAGATCTAAAGCAGAACATTTTTTTACAGTGGGATATGAAGCTTTTGGAGAGCAATTTAATAGAATTGGTACCAAATTGCAATGATGTTACCTTGTATCTCAGAGAACACTGGATGTATTCAGCCATATTAGTTATATGTCCTCGACTCCGGCAAGTTCTCATTTTATGTTTCTTGGTGACTTTGGATTTAAAGATTGCCTTTCATCATCTACCCTTGACCCAATTATCTTCCAATGATGTTCTCTTTTTGTTCCAGACAAATACAATCAGAATCTACAGATAGCGATGATCATCTTTACCAGACAACTAACTATTATCCTATTATGCTGCAGGAGTGTCCTGAAGAAGGCGACATCATAGAAAGCTGTGTTCTTTGTATTTCTTCTCTTCCTCTCTTTCTCCACAAGTACTGTTTTTCAGTACTTTCTTCCTTTCAAAACTGACCTAAAGAGGCACTGGCATGTATATTTATTTATTGTATGAGTGTATGTGCTTTCAATGTAGTGTGAGTGCATTAACCCCTTAATGACCACCGATTCGTATTAAAATGTTGGACTTAGGGTTGGACTTAGTGTTAGTGTTGGGCGTAGGGATACTGTTGGGTGTACGGTTAGGGTTGTGTTTTTTTTCAACAGTTAAAAAAAATGATGACGATATGACGACTAGTGTTGAGCGCAAGTGCTCACTGCTCGAGTTTGCATTGGGTGCTCTGGTATGCCCCCGAGTACTGCAGGTGCTCGATTATTGGCAGCTGCTAGACAGACAAAAAAACCATGCAGGGACTGCCTGCCATACACAGGCAATCCACACATGTCACTCGAGAATCCACTATACTCGGTGCATACCCGAGCACCTGATGCAAACTTAATTAGGGAGCACTTTAACTCAACAATGATGACTAGAGATGGGCAAACCTGAACAGTAAAGTTTGGCGCCCGTACCGAACACCAACTGTTCGGGCATGGACACTGAACACAGGCTTCACCAGGAAGCAAACTTCAATCAGCGCAGCAAACACCGCTTTTGATCGGCGGTGAAATCATTCCCACCGGTCAGAGAGTTGTGCTTCCCATGCTGTTAAAAGCGCGAGTGCTCAGCTATGAGCGGAGGTATAAAGTTGACCTCCAGTCACTAGCGTCAGCTGAGAGGACTACTGCTCCCATCATCAGCCGACAGCAGCAGGTGTGGCAGTTTTTTTCATGGTGCTAGCGGAGATCTCACTGAGGTCACAGCAGTTCAGCATGGCAGGAAACGCAGCCTCAGTGATCGGAGGTAACCTCGATGACATCACTGCCAGTCACTGAGGCTGCGCTCGCTTCAGTTCAGTCACCAGTGATTCTCAGCCTGGACGGTCGCATCTTGGCTCTTTCCAGGGTGAAAATTGTTTATCCCCCAGACATGGATTACGGCGTGGGACAGAACGACGGTGGGGGATTTTTTTTTAAATTTTAGTTTTATTACAGAAGATGAGGGATTCAGTGGAATTTGGCTGTCAGGACTCTGAACATTTTTGATTACCTTTTGTGCATTACTGCCCTTTTCCAAGATGGTGTCTTTGGTCTCATGTGTCTTTCTGCTATATAACTCCACCCCAGCCTTTAGTCTGTGCTAGAGTATTCTGCCTTGCATCCAGCTTCTGACCCTGGTGGCTCCCTGGCTTTGTACCTGCTCCTGTGAACCTGTGTGGTGATCCTGCTACTCTGCTCTGAGTTCCTACTGCATACACCGGTTTCCAGTAATCCTCCTTCATCTGGCTGCTTGTGTTTACTTCCATCTGCATTTGTTGAACATGTAAGCTGTTGCTGTTCTGCAAAAACCTGAGACTATTACCCAGGCCTCCCTGGTTGAGCTAAGATATTATTTGAACTACCTTATAAGCATATCTATCTGTGTTTGGACTAAACAAGGACTTATTTGTGTCAAGTATTCTCAAGAATAACTGTGCTTTATAGACTTTTTGCTTGATTGCATTTTCCTCTGAAGTTCCCTATGGTCTTTTAAGCTGCGTTTAATATTTACACCAAGTGTTGTGGACTTGAGTTTCTCTCTGTACCTGTTTGAATCACCGTGTGATAATATAGATTTTACCACTTATAAAACTGTGCCTTGTAGTTGTCTTGTTCCATGCAAAGAGTCTCCTGAGTTATCCCCTATAATTATTATAGGATACTCTAGCCTCAAAAGAGGAGACTTCTGGAACAATGACTGCAGAAAGCAGATTAGAGCAGGTGTTTTCCATAAAAATCTGCAGAAAGATGTGGAAGGTCTGCAAAAGAAGTTTGGAAGCATTGAACACAATGAACAAGTGCTTGGACAAACTTTGCAGGACTTAAGCACCCGCATGGCGGCCCAGGAAAACAAACTTGCTGGCATAGAGTTCCAGTATGGATGGGCTTTTCAGGACATAAGCACGCAAATAGTGGCACAAGCGACTTTACCCTCTGGGCAACCGCCACCAGCTAGCCCACCTAAGTTGCCCCCATTCGGATTTAGTGGTGATCGCGACAAACTTCGTGGTTTTGTGAATCAATGTATTCTATATTTTGATGTGCATGCTGACCGTTTCACTAATGATATATCCAAAGTATTGTGTGTAATAATGCTGCTGACCTCACGTGCGCTCGCCTGGGCGAATCCGATGATTGAGTCTCGTGACCCACGGTTAAATAATTTGGATGATTTCTTGGCCGCTATGGCATTAATGTTTGCTGATCCTAATCGCCGTGCAACCACTGAATCTGCTTTATTGTCTTTATGCCAGGGTAAACGTTCTGTTATTGAGTATGCTACTGAATTCAGGAGATTAGCAGTAGATACCAATTGGGACAGTTATGCACAATTGCCTATTTTTAAAAGGGGTTTGTCTAGCATTGTAAAGGACGAATTTGCTCGCTCTGAATCACCACAAGAGCTAGAGACATTTACACAGCATTGTGTGCTCATAAACATTCGCCTTACTGAGCGTAGGCAGGAGAAGTTTGCTGCCTTTAACAGTATCTCTAACTCCCTTTCTTCCAAAGAGCCTGCAGGTAAAACATCTCGGGAGGTGGAGGAGGTGCCCATGCAAATTGATTCAGAGGCGCAAGAGTAATGAGCGCCGGGAGCATCACCTTCGTGAAAGTCTATGTTTCTACTGCGGCCAGTCTGACCACTTTTTAATCAACTGTCCCAAGTGTCCCAAGCGGCCTAACAAGGTGCTAGCAGCGGTAGGGGAGTATGACAACTGTGATGATGAGTCGGACATCTCTGAATGTAGCCTGCCTTTAAATGCTGCATTCCATTCACTTTCTATGACTTCACCCCCCAAGGAGCTACATGAAAAGAACTCTCACTGTTCTCTCCCTATTAAGATCCTGTGTTCAGGACAGTGGATTTCCAGTGCAGCTATGATTGACTCTGGTGCAGGTGGCAATTTCATGAATATTGCATTTGCCAAAGAACATGGTATTGAAATTCAGCAAAGAACCTCTCCAATTACCATGGAAACAGTAGATGGGCCACCTTTAATCTCCGGGCCTGTGGATCAGGAGACCGTACCCCTTGAAATTTTGTTGGAGCCTAATCATCAGGAGCAACTTTCTTTCTTGCTAATTTCTTCTCCTCATTTTCCTGTGATTTTAGGAATTCCTTGGTTACATTCTCAGAACCCAATTATCAACTGGGAGACAAAGGAGATTATCTTTCCAACATGGAGCAACTCAGCATTAACGGAAGCTGTCCCTGAGTCCACGGCTACAGAACCACGTATTTACTTTACCTTCAGCAAATAAAGAGTTCTCTGACATCTGTGACAAGAAGAGAGCAGATCATCTTCTTCCACATAGGCATTATGAATGTCCTATTGAGCTGCTTCCTGGAGCAGCTATTCCTTTTGGTAACGTATACACTTTGGCGGCACCTTAGCTTCAAGCCTTAAAGGTGTTCTCTAAACTGGATCTTCGTGGGGCTTATAATTTGGTGCGTATTCATACAGGGGATGAGTGGAAGACAGCATTCAGATGCCGGTATTGACACTTTTAATATCTCGTGATGCCCTTCGGGCTTTGTAACGCCCCTGCAACATTTCAACACCTTGCTAATTACACTTTCAGAGATTTGTTGGACCAGTTTGTGGTGACCTTTTGGACGATATTCTAATCTTTTCTGACTCTCTACAGGAACATGAAGAACATGTCAAAGTTTTTTAAAGATGTCTGAAAGAGAACCATCTGTATATTAAGCTGGAGAAATACAAGTTCCATATTTTTTGAGATACAGTTCTTAGGTTATATCATCTCTCCCCAGGGGCTGAACATGGAATCTGGTAAGATTCAGGCTATCCTTGACTGGCCGGTACCCAAGAACATTAAGGAGGTTCAACGTTTTATTGGTTTTGCAAATTTCTACAGACGCCTTATTCGAAATTTTTCTGATATTGTCTGTCCCATTACTTCCTTGACAAAGAAGGAAAAACCCTTTAAGTGGTCATCACAGGCTCAAGAAGCTTTTGATCAGCTTAAAGGGCCTCTGTCACCCCCTCCAGCTGTTATGAACTAAAAGAGCCACCTTGTGCAGCAGTAATGCTGCATTCTAACAAGGTGGCTCTTTTAGTTTTTGGTGCAGTTATTGCCAAAATAAAGCGTTTTATAATTTCGACAAAATACCTTTCTTTAGACAGGGAGGCACGTCTTAACCCCCCTGCTGGAAACACCACACTGCCGTCACTCAAATCTTCAGGGGGCCGGGCGCCGCCCCCTCCGTGCTGTTTTCCCATGAAATCCGGTGCCTGCGCTGTTTAGTACTGGCTGGTGCAGGCGCAGTGAGCTCTGGCCGTCTGACCTCACATACAGTCTTGCAGACTGCACCTGTGTGGCTGCCCTGCCTGTGAATCCCAGCCCCGCACTGTGCATAATGCATAACACACTGCGGGCTGGGATTCCCAAGGTGGGTGGCCGCACTGGCCGCACAGGCGCAGTCTGCAAGACTGCATGTGAGGTCAGACGGCCAGAGCTCACTGCGCCTGCACCAGCCAGTACTAAACAGCGCAGGCGCCGGATTTCATGGGAAAACAGCATGGAGGGGGCGGCGCAAGATGGCTCTTTTAGTTTATAATGGCTGGAGAGGGTGACAGAGGCCCTTTAAGATCTGTTTCACATCAGCACTGCTGTTGATACACCTAGATCCAACACTTTCTTTCATTGTGGAGGTGGACACTTCTGATAATGCTTTGGGGGCTATTCTCTCCCAAAGAACTGGAGAGAAGGGCCTGCTACATCCCGTAGACTAACCTCAGCAGAGAAGAATTACGACGTGGGAGACAAGGAATTGCTGGTTATTATTGCGGCTTTCAAGGAATGGAGGCATCATCTGCAAGGAGCTGCACAACAGATCATAGTGCTAACTGACCATCACAATTTAGAGTTCCTTAGATCCGCTAGATGTCTTTCGCCTCATCAGGCTCGTTGGAATTTATTTTTAAATCAATTTAATTTTGTTATCTCGTACCGTCCAGGTTCTCGTAATGGGAAGGCTGATCCTTTATCCTGAATCCATGCTGCGGATTCCGTACCTGGAGCCCCGTACAGGACCATTCTATCTGATGCCAATTTCATTTCATTGGAGTTATCCATGATCAGGACTTGTGGAAGGAGTTCAGGGAAGCTTATGACTGTGATGTATTTCTGGCCAATCCACCTGTTGATATTAATCTTGTCTTTAAGGGTTGCATGTGGTTCAGAGATCGACGTATCTACGTCCCTGAGGTCGTCCGTCTGCAGATCCTCAAGTTGGCACATGACTCCAAGTTGGCTGGTCACAGGGGGGTACAGAAGACACAAGAGTTCCTAAGCTGATTTTTCTCGTGGCCAACTTGCCTGAAGGATACCAAGGACTATGTTCTCTTTTGCAAGGTATGTGCTCATTACAAGACTCCTCATGTGGCACCTATGGGTCTTCTGCAACCATTACCTGTTCCATCCCGCCCTTGAGGATCTATATCAATGGACTTTATTGTGGAGCTGCCTACATCGGGGGGCATGAATACAATCATGGTGGTAGTTGATCGCCTGACTAAAGCCGCTCATTTTGTTCCATGCACCGGCCTCCCCTCAGCTAAATATGCAGTGAACTTGGTTATACAGAATGTCTTTCGGTTGCATGGGGTCCCCAATGAGATCATCTCTGACTGTGAAGTACAGTTCACTTCAAGATTCTGGAAGGGGTTTTGCTCTGCACTCAATATTAATGTCTGGCTCTCTTCTGCTTGCCATTCTCAGACAAATGGTCAGACTGAGTGTACCAACCAGACACTGGAACAATATATAAGATGCTATGTCAGCCATCTCCAGGATGATTGGTTGGAATCTGCATTTGTTGGACATGTAAGCTGTTGCTGCTCTGCAAAAACCTGAGACTATTACCCAGGCCTCCCTGGTTGAGTAAATATATTATTTCAACTGCCTTATAAGCATATCTATCTGTGTTTGGACTAAACAAGGACTTATTCGTGTCAAGTATCCTCAAGAATAACTGTGCTTCATAGACTTTTTGCTTGATTGCATTTTCCTCTGAAGTTCCTTATAGACTGTTAAGCTGCTTTAATATTGACACCAAGTGTTGTGGACTTGAGTTTCTCTCTGCACCTGTTTGAATCACCGTGTGATAATAAAGACTTTACCACTTATAAAACTGTGTCTTGTAGTTGTCTTGTTCCACGCAAAGAGTCTTCTGAGTTATCCCCTATAATTATTACATAGGCATTAGATGAGTATACCTGTGTTTGTTCCTTTTAAATAAAAAAGTAAAAGTGTGTTTTGTTTTATTTCAAATAAAAGACTTTATCCTGGCTGTGTGTTTATTTACCATTCAACTATAGGATTAGTAATGGATAGGTGTCTTATAGACGCCTCTCCATTACTAAGTGATGGGCTTGATGTCACCGGACAATACAAAGGTTACATCAACCTCACAAATATGAACCCCACATGCCACCGCTACAGGACAAGTGGGAAGAGTCGGGCAGAGTGCCAGAATTGTAGCATCTAATAGGTGTTCCTTTTCTGGTTGGCTGTGGGCTGCTATTTTTAAGCAGGAGGGTGCAATATTCATGGTCCCTTACCAGCCTGCGAATACCAGCCCCTAACTGTCTGCTTTAGCTTGACTGGTTGTCAAAAATGTAGGGGGCCACAGGCCGTTTTTTTAAATTATTTAGTTAACCCTGCTGTTCTGTTCGGTCTGGGGAGACCTATTTTGAACTTTGGTATTTTTTGGGGTGTTCAAGATGCGGTTCTGAAACTTGTGGTTGATTGACTTAAATGAGGATGGGTCGGTCGGCCACGGGTTTCAGAGCCGCATCTTGAATATTTTAAAGAATATTGAAGTTCAAAGTCGGTCATTTTTGACCAACAGAACAGCAGGGTTAAATATGGTGTAGGGACCCCTGTATTCTTGATATCCAGCCTTGCTGAAGCTGACAACTGAGGGTTGCAGCCCCCAGCTGTGAGTTTTGACTGGCTGGTTATCAAATATAGAGAGGGACCCACACTGTATTTAACTAATTAATTAAAAAAACCTTTTTTTAAATTATTTACTTACAGCGCAGGAGACGACTAATGAACACACCCATCAGCCGCTCCTGCTCTCATTGTTATTAGCGGCAGCAGGCGTCACATGATGGGAGCAGTAGTCCCATCAGCTGACACCAGTGACCAGAGGTAAACTTTATACTTCTGATCACAGCTGTCTTGTACCCTCATATTTATTATTATGTGGGATTTGTTGTTCTATATATATATATATATATATATATATATATATATATACCGTATATACTCGAGTATAAGCTGACCCGAGTATAAGCCGACCCCCCTAATTTTGCCACAAAAAACTGGGAAAACTTATTGACTCGAGTATAAGCCTAGGGTGGAAAATGGAGCAGCTACTGGTAAATTTCAAAAATAAAAATAGATGCTCCATACCGTTCGTTATTGCCCCATAGATGCTCCATATACAACTGTGCTATATAGAATGCTCTGCACCGTTGATTATGGCCCCATAGATGCTCCTTATAAAGCTGTTCCCCATATAGAATGCTCTGCACCGTTGATTATGGCCCCATAGATGCTCCTTATAAAGCTGTTCCCCATATAGAATGCTCTGCACCGTTGATTATGGCCCCATAGATGCTCCTTATAAAGCTGTGCCATATAGAATGCTCTGCACTGTTCATTATGGCCCCATAGATGCTCCACATAAAGCTGTGCCATATGGAATGCTCTGCACCGTTGATTATGGCCCCATAGATGCTCCTTATAAAGCTGTGCCCCAAATATATTGCTCTGCACCGTTCATTATGGCCCCATAGATGCTCCTTATAAAGCTGTGCCATATAGAATGCTGCTGGTGCTGCAATAAAAAAAAAATCACATACTCACCTCTCTTGCTCAGGATGCCAGCGCTTTCAATATTTACCTGCTCCTCGTGCGGCTCCGTCTCCAGCACTGACGCTCAGCAGAGGGTGCGCACTGACTACGCCACCGCGCCCTCTAACCTGAGCATCACTGCTAGAGGACGCTGCAGACGGAGCCGCACCGGAGCGAGGAGCAGGTAAATATAGCGCAGTGCTGCGCTCCCCGTATACTTACCTGCTCCTGGCGCGGTCCCTGCATTCCCTGGCTTCCCCAGCGCTGCAGCTTCTTCCTGTAATTGAGCGGTCACAGTTACCGATCATTTACAGCAATGAATATGCGGCTCCTCCCCTATGGGAGGTGGAGCCGCATATTCATTTCTGTAATGAGCGGTGCCATGTTACCACTCAGTACAGGAAGAATCTGCAGTGCCGGGGAAGCCAGGGACTGCAGGGACCGCGCCAGAGCAGGTAAGTATAATTACACCCCCCCCGTGCCCCCTCCCCTGCCGACCTCCTGGTATATGACTCTAGTATAAGCCCAGAGGGGGACTTTCAGCCCCAAAAAATGGGCTGAAAATCTCGGCTTATACTCGAGTATATACGGTATATATATATATAAATCCATAAAAATCTGTTAGGAATTGGTTCTGCTGGGTGCAGCACTGTCATACTTGCAGTCAAGTGACAACTAGAGTTATCTACAGTGGGGTAAATAAGTATTTGATACACTGCCGCTTTTGAACGTTTTCCCAACTACAAAGGATGGAGAGGTCTATAATTTTTATCATTGGTACACTTCAACTTTGAAAGACAGAATCTTTAAAAAATCCAGCACAATTATTAGAGAATGGAAGAAACACAAGATGACTGTCAATCTTCCTCGGTCTGGGGCTCCATGCACTATCTTGCCTCGTGGAGTAAGGATGATTCTAAGAAAGGTCAGAAATCAGTCTAGAACTACATGGGAGTACCTGGTCAATGACCTGAAGAGTGCTGGTAGCACAGTCTCAAACATTACAGTTAGTAATACATGACGCAGTCATGGATTAAAGTCCTGCAGGGCACACAAGGTCCCCCTGCTCATGAGAGCACATGTCCAGGCCCATTAGAAGTTCACCAATGACGATCTGAATGATCCAGAGGAAACATGGGAGAAAGTTGTGTGGTCAGATGAGACCAAAATAGAACTTTTGAGTATCAACTCCACTCGCCGTGTTTGGAGGAAGAAGAATGATGAGTACAACCCCAAGAATATAATCACAACCATGAAGCATGGAGGGGGAAACATCATTCTTTGGGGGTGCTTTTCTGCAAAGGGGACAGGACGACTGCACCGTATTGAAGGGAGGATGATGGGCTAATGAATCGCAAGACAAGATTTTGGCCAACAACCTCCTTCTCTCAGGATGTCACGCACAGTGTGGGAAGACTAAGTGCAACATGAGGGGAAGGAAGCCCAAATGCTATAGTACTCTCTGTTCTTTGTTCTGGCCCCCTGGATATTACTGCTGGGCCCACTCTTCCTAGAAGAGCGCTGTGGGGCACGATGTGCCCTGGGCCGCCTAACCCTCTGTGAGCTGTACGGGCGCCCAGGCCCCAACTCAACTAACCAGGAAGCCCTCACTATCTTATCCCCACCTTGCCCCTCCTATTCTAACTATCTGCTATAATGCTCCCATCTAGTGGCCAACCAGGGATACTACTCCCCTAACACTAAACTCGCCTGGGGCGCTTACTTTCCCTAACAACAGTGGTGCACATGATATATATACAACATGAGCAATACGCTTTATGCCTGGCAGTACTCAATATACATAGTGATAATACATTTATATAATGTAACAGTATCACATGGTACACGAACACATTAATAAAAGGCGATGTGCAAACAGGGGTAGGGGAGAAAAGGGAACAATCATAATACCACTTCCCCTACATTCCCCTTTCTATTAACATGGTTGTCCTCAACCATTGCAAACATTAATATGTAATCATAATACATAAAAACTGTAAACATAATAAAGGAACCCAGTATGAGTTAAGTAAATGTTGTTGGCAAAGGGAGATGCTTTCCCCCTTTCTTTGAATATGGAACTGCTGTACCTTAAAACACAGTACGTTCAGTAGAAGTCCTGTTTTCCAGCAGAAGGGGCACAACAGGTGCAACAAAAACAAACAAAAGAGTCCATGAGCTCTGTAAAAAAAGGTCATCCAGCCAGCAGTCCCCTGGATCAAGATGGACAAACAATAAACATACACAGGTCCTTATGCCCTCTCCTGGTCATGGAACTCCCCTATCTAGTGGGGGAAAACAGCAGGGGCTTCTCCTTTGTCCCAACAGGATGCAAAACAGTCCTCTTTTTTTTTCTTTTTAAGTGCAACAACAAAATAAACACAGCTGTCCAGTTAATCCCATTTTCAATTTTGGGATGAAGGTGGCTCGGCAGCCGCAGGAACTACGGGTTGCCCCGATAAAGTGGTAGGGGCTTGAAAAACATACAAGAACTCTGCGGGAGTCTGATTAAGCCATGCTCAGTCCCGCATACCGCTTCACTTCTTCCGCGGTACACATGGCCACGGCTAGAGCATAATAGCCCCGAGGGCAGTCTCTATATTGAAGGAGACCCAGTCTCCCTCCAGGAGCTTTCTGAATTTTACTGAGGCTGCGTTCACATAGACCTTATGATGGGTCTTGACCTCACGAATAAAGCCTTATCCTCGGCCCGACTCTACATAGGTTAACTGGCTAAAAGTGCGGCGTCCGGCCATAGCGCCACCTTCTGGCTGGCGCAACTCAGCCCAGACCTGCTTCTCCCTTTTCTTCTTCTGCTCCATTACATTGGCAATCCAGGCCACCTGGTCCGGAGATGGAAATGGGCCCTCATTAAGGCGTATAGGGCGTGTGGCTCCCTGGGCTGCCTGGGTTCTTGCGACGTGCCTCCCTTTCAGCACCCAGTGAGCTGTTGTACACCCCAGGACCTCTGACTCCTTTGGCATAGGTCGGTCGGTTGCTGCAGAGAGAAATGATTTAGGTTGGGCTCCAAGAACAGACGATGGGGACAGGGTCTCGGGCCACGGGAAGAGCGATGCTCACTCACCGCCTCAGTTAGTTGTCCCCGGATCACGTCCTCTCCGTGACCAGTGCATTCTTCCGCAGAGGTGGTGCAGACTGTTTTTTTGGGAAGAAGTTCTGGCTCGGCCTTGCTTCTGGCTCAGGCTCCCATTGTCATGGGGACTCCAGGCCTTCAACAACAGACAACCCTGGTCTCAACGGACAGATGGGCTCTAACATCATGGGCTTCCAAAACTGACTGCCCCAGCTCTAACAGGCCCCATTGCTGATCTTCTCCAGGATGGCACGTGGTTTCCACCAGCCGCCGAGGTCCCCTAGCTTCAGGTAGGAGAGACGCTCCTCGCGCCTCGCTGCTCCGCTGCACAGACCGGTCCCGCATTCTCTTCTGCCACCGTTGCCACTCTAGGTGGCTCACTCCTCCGCTGCCATAGGACCGCTGCATTGCTGCCGGATCACGTAATGGCGCCACGCAGCTGCACCCACGATGTTCTTCTGGGCCCCACCCTGGAATGCTTCCTGTCGCTCCTCCCATTCTCTGTCCAGTAGTCTCAGTAGGTGTGGGGTCAGTTGTCTTTGATGCATCCTCCGGAGGCGCCGCCTGAAGGTTCTTCACAACATTTCTGCTTGATCACACCCATGAAGGGTGCAGGCAAAGTAGTAGTTGTTCTCTTTGGCGCCACTCACTGCCATCTCGGCCGCCATCTTGTTTTTGTCAGTCCTTGAAAAATCAGTAGTCATATCCAGTGTTCTTGTCACCTCCAGGGCATCCGTACCTCCCAGAGCCTCATCTTTGGTCATGTCTAACTTAGTTACAGTCCTTTCTCTCTTTCCTCCACGTAGGCTTCACCACCATATGGGGAAGTGAAATCCTGACGACTATGCCAAGTGTAGGAAGGGGAAGCCAGGGCAGTAGTTATGGTCGATAGCAATCCCTATAACACTCTCCAGCCTTCCCCCTCCATACAAGCATGTGTACCATGAGACAGTTACCTCTGCAGACGATTAAAAGAATAAAGAGTCACAGTTCAGTTTTGCTTCAACTTCAACATGTTTACTCAGCAACTTGTCATCCAGGGCACACACTGTTACAGCAGCAGGCACCGGTATCTCTGACCTTTGCCTGTCGCTAAGCATGCGTTCAGGATGGTCCATACTATACGGTCCCTCAGTAGTATTGAGCCACCTCCCTAGTGTTCGGTTCGGTCCGTCGAACAGGGACGTGTTCGACGAATGTTCGTCAACCGTTCGACGAACACCGTCGAACCCCATTGAAATCAATGGCAGGCAAACACATACAAACACATAGAAAACACATAGAAAACATCTTAAAAGGTGTCCAAAAACTGACAAACTGCTCAGAAGACACAACGAACACACGGAAAGTCACAACTACATATAGCCATGCGAAAAGAAAAAAGGTGGAGGAGTAAAAGGAGGAGGAGACACAGATATAGGCATGTCATGCCCTTCTAAAATCAAGAAAGGCTGGAGTAAAAATCTAAAATCACTCTACCAACACCCAGACGTCTTGACAAAAAAATAAAAAAAATAAATATCTTTAGGTAGAATGGCGGCGGGTCCATTCAGAACACTTTCCTTAGAAGACGTAGTGGTACCCCCGTTGGGAGTTGTGCCAAAACATGAACCCAATACATTCAGACTAATCCACCATTTGTCATATCCAAGGGGCAGGTCAGTAAACGACAACATCGACGCGGAACCAAGTACTGTACTATGTACTGCACCTCCTTTGACGAGGCAATCAGGCGGGTCAAGAAGTTGGTAAGGGGCACCCTAATGGCCAAAACAGATATTGAGGGGGCGTTCTGGTTACTACCTGTGCCTCCGAATAGTGTCCTCCCATTGGGCTGCTTCTGTGAAGGAGCATACTACATAGATCGCAGTTTGCCTATGGGGGGCTTCATATCCTGCTCACTATTTGAGGCGTTTAGTTGCTTCCTCGAATGTGTTGTCATGGACGTTTGTAAGGCGGCACATATTATCCATTACCTTGACGACTTTTTATGCCTGGGCCCAAAAGATTCGCCACAGTGTGAAAACACGCACTAGTCCACCTGTGAGAAGGAGAGAGCTGGACGGAGAGTGGACACCCCAGAGCCGAGGGATTAGATTGAGAAAGGAAGAAGGCGAAGGAGCTTGCTTCATGGGTGGGGTACTCTGCTGAGTAGCAGAAATTTCTTCTAGGCCCAAAAGGATTTCCAGGGTCAGATGCCGTTAAAAAATAGTACTTAGGTAAACAGGCGGTGTAGCTTGCTTCATGGGTGGGGTACGCTGCTGAGTTGCACTAAATTCTACTATGCCCAAAAGGATTTTCTGGGCTAGATGCCGTTACAAAATAGTAGTTAGGTAAACAGGCGGTGTAGCTTGCTTCATGGGTGGGGTACACTGCTGAGTTGCACCAAATTCTACTAGGCCCAAAAGGATTTCCTGGGCTACATGCCGTTACAAAACAGCAGTTAGGTAAACAGGCGGTGTAACTTGCTTCATGGGTGGGGTACGCTGCTGAGTTGCACCAAATTCTACTAGGCCCAAAAGGATTTTCTGGGCTAGATGCCGTTAACAAATAGTACTTAGGTTAATAGGCGGTGTAGCTTGCTTCATGGGTGGGGTACGCTGCTGAGTAGCACTAAATTCTACTTGGCCCAAAAGGATTTCCTGGGCTAGATGTCGTTACAAAATAGTAGTTAGGTAAACAGGCGGTGTAGCTTGATTCATGGGTGGGGTACGCTGCTGAGTAGCACTAAATTCTACTAGGCCCAAAAGAATTTCCTGGGCTAGATGCCGTTAAAAATAGTACTTAGGTAAACAGGTGGTGGGTGGCTGGGCTACTCTGCTAGCAGACACTGAAGCTTTGGAGCAGACCTCTGAATCCCAGGCCATAGTATAAGTAAAAAACTTTGCAGACGACCTGTGGGATGCGAATGGCGAAAGTGAGCACACAGCGACCGTGCCCTCTGCAGAAGCCCATCTAGTCTGGGATAGTGGGATAAAATTGCTGGACAGCCAAGTTCAAAACTTGAGCCATACAAGGCACGTGTGTGACATTGCCCCGGCGAAGGGCCGCACCAAGGTTTGCAGCATTGTCGCACACAGCCTTCTCTGGCTGCAGGTTGAGTGGAGACAACCATTGATGGAACTCGGTCTCTAGAGCTGACCACAACTCCTCAGCTGTGTGACTCACATTTCCCAGACATTTCAATGTAAACACTGCCTGATGCTGTTGAGCCCTGGTGACAGCATAGTGAGGAGGTGTGCAGGATTCCTTCTGCGCAGTTACAACGCGGGTGGCATTACCAGACAGGCTTTGGGTGCAGGTGGAGGACCGAGAGGAGGTTGATGAGGCAGAAGCAGTGGAGGAACTTCTAGATACAGAGGATCGATGATCAACTTGTGGGGACAGCAAGACTTGGACAGCAGCCCCTTCTCCTGATGTCGCCGTAGTAACCCAGTGCCCAGTCACCGACATGTAACGCCCCTGTCCATGTCTACTCGTCCAAGTGTCTGTGGTGAAATGCACCCTGTCACACACAGAGTTTCTCAAGGAAGTGGTGATGTTGTGTGTGACATGCTGGTGTAGTGCAGGCACAGCTTTCTTTGAGAAGTAGTGGCGACTGTACATCTGGTACTGGGGCACTGCAACGGACATAAGGTCTCAAAAATCCTCTGTGTCCACCAGACGGAAAGGCAGCATTTCTATAGCCAACAGCTTGCAGATGGAGAAATTCAACCTCTTAGCTTTGTCATGGCTAGGAGGAAATGGTCTTTTACTTGTCCACATCTGAAGGACTGAAGGCTGGCTGCCGTGCTTAGACAGAGTTGCATAGGGTGTCCTCGGCAAACTGCTGGTCTGTGAGGAAGGTGCAGGCAGAGATGTTATGTTGCCTTGATCAAAATGTGGTGTCGATGTCGAAGAGCGCTCAGCAACAGCAGGTGTTTCCACTTGCAAATGTCCTGACGACCTGCCAATCACACTGGCTGTTGCGGGTAAAAAGGTGTAAGGTCTGCGTCCAAAACCATGTGCGACTGCTGTCCCCACAGTCACAGAGGGTGAAGAGGACGCGGATGCACTTGATGGGGCAGACGGTGGTTGAGCCGGCCCACTAGGCCGCATTGTAGCACAGTGAGCTTCCCAACCAATGCCTCATATCCATGTGACGGTTCATGCATGAAGTACTCAAGCTAGTCATTTTTTGTTCTCTACTGAGATTTTGTTGACAAATCTTACAGACAACATGAGTTGGGTCATCCTTTGCAATGTCAAAAAATGCCCAGGCTATGCAAGGCTTAGAGCCCGTGAGACCTGAAGAGCCATCACGATTTCTGGTCTGAGGCACAGTTGGGGTTGAGGATGCAGTTGTTGATGTGCTTCCAGTACTCCGTCTCTGTCCAGGAAGGTGCAACGTAACCTCATCATCAGACTCATCACTAGCATCCTCCTCTACCTCCTCTGCTGACTTCATGGACTGGCAGACTGGGGTTTGACAGTAAGTGGGGTCTACAACCTCGTCATCATCATCCTGTGTGTTCTCACACCCATCGTCCCCAGAGCCAACCTCTTCCGGCCCTGACCGAAAAGTCAAGTTTTTGTTCCAATCACGTATCTCAGTCTCATCATCATCTTCCTCATTGTCTCCACCAACAGGAGTTACAGTTTGGGAACGAGGGTCTACATTATGCTCAGAACCTTCTTCATCTGGGCCTGGATCCGACTTACAAAGATTCTGGACATCAGTGCAGATCATTTCCTCGTCTGGATTCACAGAAGCTCTGGAGCAGACCTCTGATTCCCAGGCTATAGTATGCGTAAACAGCTCTACAGACTCAACCGTGTGTTACCCCATGCTCAGACGGGCGGCTGGAGACTTGGGAGCTGTGAGGAAGCAAGTGCTATTGGGGTGACAACTCTGAGGACTGGAGTAGTTGTGATGTTGAAGTTGACATGGAGGAGAGCCCACTTGAACGAGCACTTGATATCTGTTCAAGCACCTGCTGTTTTTGTACCTCATCTGGAATTTTTGGCGATGCTTGTAGCGATGGTCGTAAGAAAGTGATCATATCAGATTGTCCACGAAAAGAAGTAGACATCTGTTATGATCCGGTGACCTTGGAGCAGCATGAAAACTTTCACTGGAGTAGGTGGTAACTATACTGACCGCAAATCCTGATCTTAACACCGCAACTAGAAGTAGCCGTGGGGTGTACCTAACAAACCCTAGACACCTCGTCACAGCCGGAGGACTAGATACCCCTATAGATGAAAATAGGAATACTATCTTGCCTCAGAGCAGAACCCCAAAGGATAGGCAGCCCCCCACAAATATTGGCTGTGAGTAGGAGAGGAAAGACAAACACAGGCAGAAAACAGGATTTAGCACAAGAGGCCACTCTAGCTAAAATAGGAAAGGATAGAACAGAGTCCTGTGCGGTCAGTATTAAAACCCTTCCAAAAATATCCACAGCAGATTATACAAAAAATTCCTCCATCTAACTAAAGACGTGGAACGTATATCTGCAACTCCAGAGACTACTACACTCAGAACAGGAATACAATCAAAAAACAAGCACACAGCTTGTGTGCCATAGAAAAAGAAACAGACACTTATCTTTGCTGAATTGGCAGCTAAGCAGGAGAAGCCAGACAGAGATCCAACACTTCCCAAGAAACATTGACAACTGGAAAGGACTAATGAGTCCTGCAAACCTAAATACCCCAGTCAGAATTGCAATCAGCAGATACACCTGTCCAGGACTGCAGGCCAGGGACAACTGCATTACCACCTACAACCACCGGAGGGAGCCCAAAAGCAGAATTCACAACAGACATCTTACTTTGGCTGGAAGATGGTATTTCTTCTGCACATGTTACTGTTGCTTTACTACCTACCCCACGGATACAACCTTTTTTTCCCTTTCCAACACGCCTATTCCCCTTTCCACCAGCAGCAGGCCTTTTGCCACTCATTTTAGTGCTTTACTAATTGGCAACTCTGTATCTGTAGTTGTTGGCACAACAACCGATGGATGAAAACCGAGCAGAACTGAGTGGCCAAACTGTGGTACTAGGCGCAAAACTATTAACTGAATTAAATGCAGTAAAAATTGAGATACACAGGCGGTGTAGTTAGTTTCACAGGCGGGCTACTCTGCTGACGTGCAGACACTGCTCCTAGGCCCAAAACTATTAACTGGATTAGATGCAGTAAAAATTTAGATACACAGGCGGTATAGTTAGTTTCACAGACAGACTACTCTGCTGACGTGCAGACATTGCTCCTAGGCCCAAAACTATTAACTGGATTAAATGCAGTAAAAATAGAGATACACAGGCAGTATAGTTAGTTTCACAGGCGGGCTACTCTGCTAACGTGCAGACACTGCTCCTAGGCCCAAAACTATTAACTGGATTAGATGTAGTAAAAATAGAGATACACAGGCGGTATAGTTAGTTTCACAGGCGGGCTACTCTGCTGACGTGCAGACACTGCTCCTAGGCCCAAAACTATAAGCTGGATTAGATGCAGTAATAATAGAGATACACAGGCGGTGTAGTTAGTTTCACAGGCGGGCTACTCTGCTGACGTGCAGACACTGCTCCTAGGCCCAAAACTATTAACTGGATTAGATGCAGTAAAAATATAGATACACAGGCGGTATAGTTAGTTTCACAGGCGGGCTACTCTGCTG
This sequence comes from Ranitomeya imitator, assembly GCF_032444005.1. NCBI lineage: Eukaryota > Metazoa > Chordata > Amphibia > Anura > Dendrobatidae > Ranitomeya > Ranitomeya imitator. The sequence continues at coordinate 446,802,440 of NC_091286.1, read as the reverse complement.
ACGTGCAGACACTGCTCCTAGGCCCAAAACTATTAACTGGATTAGATACAGTAAAAATAGAGATACACAGGCGGTATAGTTAGTTTCACAGGCGGGCTACTCTGCTGATGTGCAGACACTGCTCCTAGGCCCAAAACTATTAACTGGATTAGATGCAGTAAAAATAGAGATACACAGGCTGTGTAGTTAGTTTCACAGGCGGGCTACTCTGCTGATGTGCAGACACTGCTCCTAGGCCCAAAACTAGTAACTGGATTTGAAACAGTAAAAATTTAGATAAACAGGCGGTATAGTTAGTTTCACAGGCGGGCTACTCTGCTGACGTGCAGACACTGCTCCTAGGCCCAAAACTATTAACTGGATTAGATTCTGTAAAAATATAGATACACAGGCGGTATAGTTAGTTTCACAGGCGGGCTACTCTGCTGACGTGCAGACACTGCTCCTAGGCCCAAAACTATTAACTGGATTAGATTCAGTAAAAATAGAGATACACAGGCGGTATAGTTAGTTTCACACGCGAGCTACTCTGCTGACATGCAGACACTGCTCCTAGGCCCAAAACTATTAACTGGATTAGATGCAGTAAAAATAGAGATACACAGGTGGTGTAGTTAGTTTCACAGGCGGGCTACTCTGCTGACGTGCAGACTCTGCTCCTAGGCCCACAACTATTAACTGGGTTAGAAACAGGCGGGCAACTCAGATGACTCTCAGACAATGCTACTAGCCCAAAAGGATTGGCTGAGCTAGATTATGCCAAATGCTGTGACAAACACTTGCACAGCACTGGCACAGACCTGCCTGGCAAACAGTGCTATGAACTGCTGTAACCTACCCTGAAAAGGGCTGATATTACAACTAGTCCCGATTCCTCCCGACTCCCTCAACCTATCTCTCTGAAAATTCGCTCCAAAAAAACACTCTTAGACTGTATAGAGCCCACAGCAGCAGTGGTGCCATCTAACACTAAGCTGCAGCAGTGAGGAAATGGTGGCAACGGGGCAAATGGCTGGTTCTTAGAGGGCAAGGACATGTGACATACACAGCCAATGACACATGCCCTTGCTTTTGTGCATCACATGCACATTGCTGTGTGTGTGCACTGCTGATAGGCTGAGAGACTGCACCGCCCCACTGTAAATACAGGAAAGAAAAACAAAATGGAGATCGGCGTTATTTCAGCACAGATCTATCCCCGCCCCCCCGCCCACTATGCACTGAAACAGTCTATTAACAATGACAAACAGTTTTAATGTGCAAATCAATTTAGGCTTTTGGTGAACGAACAGTTATCGAACAGAAACGCGAACAGCCGAATTTTAAGCAAATTGTTTGAGTTCGTCGAACAACTCAAACACCGCCCAAAACAGCGCGAATTTGAAATTGGCGAACAGTTCGACTCGAACACCGCTCATCTCTATCTCTCAGTGTCCTCAATGTCCAGTATCTCTGCCTTCTGTGGGGGCATTCCCCAACATTTCGACCCGGTCCTGAGAATGGCGGCCCACGCAAAAACCTGCCACATCTTGGTGCACTTTCTCCCACTTTGATCAGCCTTCTTCTGTTCATTCAGCTGCAGTCCCACTTATACTGAACTGCTGATCCTGTACTCTCTGTTCTTTGTTTTAGCCCCCTGGATATTACTGCTGGGCCCACTCTTCCTAGATGAACGCTGCGGGGCACGATCTGCCCTGGGCCAGCTAGCCCTCTGTGAGCTGTACGGGCGCCCAGACCCCAACTCAACTAACCTGGAAGACCTCACTATCTTATCCCCACGTGCCCCTCCTATTCTAACTATCTGCTATAATGCCCCCATCTAGTGGCCAACCAGGGATACTACTCACCTAACACTAAACTGGCCCGGGGCGCTTATTTTCCCTAACAACAGTGGTGCACATGACATATATACAACATGAGTAATACGCTTTATGCGTAGCAGTACTCAATATACATAGTGATAATACATTTACATAATGTAGCAGTATCACATGGTACATGAACACATTAATAAAAGGCGATGTGCAAACAGGGGTAGGGGAGGAAAGGGAACAATCATAATACCACTTCCCCTACATAACTATCTGATTTAGGGGCATAAAAATGTAACCCCTTTCCCACCTTAGACATATCCATATATTCATAGTAACATAGTAACATAGTTAGTAAGGCCGAAAAAAAGACATTTGTCCATCCAGTTCAGCCTATATTCCATCATAATAAATACCCAGATCTACGTCCTTCTACAGAACCTAATAATTGTATGATACAATATTGTTCTGCTCCAGGAAGACATCCAGGCCTCTCTTGAACCCCTCGACTGAGTTCGCCATCACCACCTCCTCAGGCAAGCAATTCCAGATTCTCACTGCCCTAACAGTAAAGAATCCTCTTCTATGTTGGTGGAAAAACCTTCTCTCCTCCAGACGCAAAGAATGCCCCCTTGTGCCCGTCACCTTCCTTGGTATAAACAGATCCTCAGCGAGATATTTGTATTGTCCCCTTATATACTTATACATGGTTATTAGATCGCCCCTCAGTCGTCTTTTTTCTAGACTAAATAATCCTAATTTCGCTAATCTATCTGGGTATTGTAGTTCTCCCATCCCCTTTATTAATTTTGTTGCCCTCCTTTGTACTCTCTCTAGTTCCATTATATCCTTCCTGAGCACCGGTGCCCAAAACTGGACACAGTACTCCATGTGCGGTCTAACTAGGGATTTGTACAGAGGCAGTATAATGCTCTCATCATGTGTATCCAGACCTCTTTTAATGCACCCCATGATCCTGTTTGCCTTGGCAGCTGCTGCCTGGCACTGGTATTCGACTGAGAAGAAGAAAATAGTGTGGCACTCACCCTTTTTTTTTTTGCTGTGAGATTCGTGTTCTTTATTGGAAGTTAAAAAAGTAACATGTAGTACATCCGTTAGGACATCAGGTCAAACAGGACGGTGCGGGAGTGGAGGCAGGACAACGGCCGTTTCGCACAGTGTGCGATGTCCTAACGGATGTACTACATGTTACTTTTTTAACTTCCAATAAAGAACACGAATCTCACAGCAAAAAAACAAAACAAAAAAAGGGTGAGTGCCGCACTATTTTCTTCCTTTCAGTCGGATTATTTGGCTATATGCTTTTGGTGCAGAGCACCATATGCCCAGCATATTCGTGATACCTGCAGTTTGGTTTCGTCGAAAGAGTCCAAGTCCATAAGAAGTTGTACTCATCTTGTGCCGTCCTTTTCCGTACTTTTGTTTTGTTGCTATCCATATATTCCTGTGATCTGGGTCTTATTGACCTGGGACACGTATGGATACGTTCCGGTGATTTTGCACGCACATGGGCTGATTCTGACAGCTGACACCCAGCACTAAGTGCCAGGAGCAGTCCTGCACCATTCTCAGCACTTCAAGCTCCTACACAGTGCGACCGAACTCACAGCACTAAATGACAATGTGTGATATGACATGCTGTTTCACATTTCACTAGTGAAAAAATAATAATTAGAATAGTATACTTGTGCATGGAGCACAATAGAAGCAGCGCACAACACACTCGTATGACATGTGCCCCGCTGTGTATGTCTGTAGACCTAAGTAATGGCAAAAAAAAAAAATTTTGTTGGAAGGTCGATTTCACAGCCACACAGGACACTAGATAGATAAACTATCTGAATAAGAAACAACCGCCTAGCTAAGTACCCAAAACTTAGCTGCTAACAGTGCCAGCGTCAGGAGCAGCCTCTCTGCGCTGTTACAAAATGTCAAAATGGCGATAAAACAAGATGTCCACTCTTTATGTTGAGAGGGATGTGATTTCAGCAGCCAATGACACAAGCCCCATTGTGTCAGGACATTGTGGATGTTTCCTGCGTCCTGATTGGCTAGCTGCAATGTGCATACAAAGCTAGAAAAAACACTTACTGTTTACAAGTACGCTGCGCCTCTGAGATCTGCAAACCCCCTACCCTCATCAAACACGTGTTCCACTCTCATGATACACCACCATTATCGTAACCAAATTGCTGAAAATACTTTACTGGCAAAGTAAAAATTTTATTGCAATTTTTACCAAATGTCACCAATTTTTTTCGATTTCATAACATTTTGCTTGTGTTTCTGATCATGAATCTGTATGTGCCATATTCGTGCCAAATTTATGTTTGGCAATCGTTTTTTGATTAGATTCGTTCATCTCTAGTCACTACACCTGTATATAAATTCCCAAAGGTATATACAGTAATTTCCAAAATGGGGTCACTTGAGGGGGGATTCTGCTTCTCTAGCAAGTAGGGGCTCTGTATATGGAGTTCGCAAACTATTCTAGGAAAATCTGCACTCCAGGGGGCAAATAGTGTTACATTCTTCCCAAGTGTCTCTGTATGGCAGTACTGTACAGTCACATATGGAATATTGCAACATTCAGTAGAAATTGTGGGACAAATTATTGGGCCATTTTTACCCACTACTTATGTGAAAATTAAAAATCTGAGGCTAAAAGAAAATTTTGGTTTTAAAAATGTAGTTATTTTTTCTTCACCGCCCAACGGTATAAAATTCTGTGACACCTGTGGTGTCAATATGATCACTGCACCCCTGGATGAATTCCTTGAGAGGTGTAGTTTGTAAAATGGGTCACTTATAGGGGTTCTGCTGTTATGGCAACTAAGGGGCTCTCCCATGTGTCATGGCACCCGCTAATCATAACAGTAAAATCTGCACTATAGTATGGCGCTCCTTTCCTTCTGAGTATTGCACTGTTCCTGAAAATATTTCCCATGACAGCGTGGCAAACACCGCTTCTGATTGGCGGCAAAATCATTACTGCCGGTCAGACAGCCGCGGTTCCCACGCTGTCTAAAGACAATGTTAGTGCACAGCTGTGATCAGAGGTATAAAGTATACCTTTGGACACTGGTGTCATCTGATGGAAATATTGCTCTCATCAGCTGACACCTGCTGCCACTAATAATAGTGAAAGCAGGCAGCATCTGATGCGACTATTCATCAGCCTGCACTGTAAATAAATATTTTTTAAAAAAACAGTGTGTTTTCCCCTCTATTTTTGATAACCAGCCAGGCAAAACTCACAGTTGAGGGCTGCAACCCTCAGCTGTCAGCTTCAGCAAGGCTGGTTATCAAAAATAGAGGGGTCCCCACTCTGTATTTTTTTATCATTTAAAGAAATATTTGTAAAAAATGCACCCCCCATTTTTGACAACCCGTCAAGCTAAAGCAGATAGCTGGGGGCTGATAAGGAGCCATAGCTATTGCCCCCCAGCCTAAAATAAGCAGGCCGCAGCTGCCCAGAAAAGGCGCATCTATTAGATGCGACAATTCTGTTGCTTTGCCCAGCTCTTACCACTTGCTCTGTAGTGGTGGCAAGTGGGGTTCATATTTGTGGGGTTGATGTCACCTTTGTATTGTTAGGTGATATCAAGCCCACGTATTGCTAATGGAGTGGCATCTATAAGACACATATCCATTACTAGTCTATAGTTATATTGTTAATAAACACACAGCCAGAATAAAGTATTTTCTTTTAACCCCTTAGTGACAGAGCCAATTTGGTACTTAATGACCGAGCCAATTTTTGCAATTCTGACCACTGTCACTTTATGAGGTTATAACTCTGGAACGCTTCAACGGATCCCGCTGATTATGAGATTGTTTTTTCGTGACATATTGTACTTCATGTTAGTGGTAACATTTCTTCGATATTACTTGCGATTATTTATGAAAAAAACGGAAATATGGCGAAAATTTTTAAAATTTTGCAATTTTCAAACTTTGTATTTTTATGCCCTTAAATCAGAGAGATATGTCACGAAAAATAGTTAATAAATAACATTTCCCACATGTTTACTTTACATCAGCACAATTTTGGAAACAAATTTTTTTTTTGTTAGGGAGTTATAAGGGTTAAAAGTTGACCAGCAATTTCTAATTTTTACAACACCATTTTTTTAGGGACCACATCACATTTGAAGTCATTTTGAGGGGTCTATATGATAGAAAATAATGAAGTGTGACACCATTCTAAAAACTACACTCCTCAAGGTTCTCAAAACCACATTCAAGAAGTTTATTAACCCTTTACGTGTTTCACAGGAACTGAAACAATGTGGAAGGAAAAAATGAACATTTAACTTTTTTTTGCAAACATCTTAATTCAGAACCATTTTTTTTATTTTCACAAGTGTAAAAACAGAAATGTAACCATAAATTTTGTTATGCAATTTCTCCTGAATACGCCAATACCCCATATGTGGGGGTAAACCACTTTTTGGGCGCACCGCAGAACTTAGAAGTGAAGGAGCGCCGTTTGACTTTTTCAATGCAGAATTGGCTGGAATTGAGATTGGACGCCATGTCGCGTTTGGAGAGCCCCTGATGTGCCTAAACAGTGGAAACCCCCCACAAGTGACCCCATTTTGGAAACTAGACCCCTTAATGAACTTATCTAGATGTGTGGTGAGCACTTTGAACCCCCATGTGCTTCACAGAAGTTTATAATGTAGAGCCGTGAAAAAAAAAAATTGCATTTTTTCTACAAAAAAGATCTTTTTGCCCACAAATTTTTATTTTCACAAGGGTAACAGGAGAAATTAGACCACAAAAGTTGTTGTGCAATTTCTCCTGAGTACGTCGATACCCAATGTGGGGGTAAACCACTGTTTGGGCGCACCGCAGAGCTTGGAAGAGAAGGAGTGCCGTTTTACTTTTTCAATGTAGAATTGGCTGGAATTGAGATCGGACGCCATGTCGCGTTTGGAGAGCCCCTGATGTGCCTAAACAGTAGAAATCCCCCACAAGTGACCCTATTTTGTAAACTAGACCCCCCATGGAACTTATCTAAATGCGTGGTGAGAACTTTGAATGCCCAAGTGCTTCACAGAAGTTTATAATGCAGAGTCGTGAAAATAAAAAATATTTTTTTTTCCACAAAAAAGATTTTTTAGCCCCCAAGTTTTTATTTTCACAAGGGTAACAAGAAAAATTGGGCCCCAAAAAGTTGTTGTCCAATTTGTCCTGAGTATGCTGGTACGCATGGCAGAGCTCGGAAGGAAGGAGCGCCGTTTTGGAATGCAGACTTTGATAGAATGGTCTGCGGGCATTATGTTGCGTTTGCAGAGCCCCTGATGTACCTAACCAGTAGAAACCCTCCACAAGTGACCCCATTTTGGAAACTAGACCCCCCAATGAACTTATCTAGATGTGTGTTGAGAACTTTGAATGCCCAAGTGCTTCACAGAAGTTTAGAATGCAGAGTCGTGAAAATAAAAAATATTTTTTTTTCACAAAAAAGATATTGTAGCCCCCAAGTTTTTATTTTCACAAGGGTGACAGGAGAAATTGGACCACTAAAGTTTTTGTCCAATTTATCCTGAGTATGCTAATGCCCCATATGTGAGGGTAAACCACTGTTTGGGCGCACGGCAGAGCTCGGAAGGGAAGGAGCGCCGTTTTGGAATGCAGACTTAGATAGAATGGTCTGTGGGCGTTATGTTGCGTTTGCAGAGCCCCTGATGTACCTAAACAGTAGTAACCCCCAACAAGTTACCCCATTTTGGAAACTAGACCCCCCAAGGAACTTATCTAGATGTGTGGTGAGAACTTTGAATGCCCAAGTGC